>NC_092769.1:26044310-26399310 GCF_047496795.1 Chiloscyllium punctatum | reverse complement strand
TCCCATGTCTTGTGGCCTAAGAGGAATACCTGAAATTGTTCCGTACATTTCTGCCTCTGCGTCCTTCATACCCTGTTCAGCAATGATTCCCACGTCCAGATTTCAGAGGCTGCGTTCAAACAGACCGTCTTCATTTGGTTACCACCCTCTTTTCCCAGGGATCAAGTTTTCGTTTTGTGTGACTGACCTGCTAGCTCAAAGGGATATTTTCATGCTGCAGGGCTGAGGTTTATTCCTCAGCTTCCTTGTGCTCATCCCAAATGAATCCCACTGCCCCACACACGGCACAGTCGTGTGTTCCTTATTTCTGAGCTTCCCAATGGGAATCCACATCCAGAATGACATCCCACAATCCTCGTATCGCAGGCTAATTGCCTGGGAGAGAGGAGTGCTAAGAGAGGAAATAAAAACCTGAAAGTACTTTACAGTGACATTAAGGGTGAATTGATAATGAGTGAAAGAGTAGGTTGTGGAACACAGTGAGAATTTGTGCATGGACCCAGAGGCTACAGTGAATGGATGCATTTTGTCAATGCTCATTGGGACAGGGTTGGTATGAAATCATGAAATGCTCTGTGATACAATTAAATGAATGAGCATATATATATAGAGAGAGATGGTTCTGAGTGGTCTGGCCGTCTTACAACCCAATAAATCTCCAAAGACGGTGGAAATGTATCTCAGTTTACCGAATGAGGTGATGGAGGAAGTAGCAGGTACACTTGCAAACATTTTCAAATCCCCTCTGGCCACAGGAGAGGTGTCGTCGGACTGACCATGTGGTACTGTTATTCAGGAAGAAGCATGGGATATACCAGGCAGCTCCAGGCCAGTCAGGCTAATATCGTGGGTGGAGCGTCTGTTGGAAGCAATTTTGGGAGAGAGAATTAATCAGCATTTAAAGAGACTGGAGTTCATGAACAACAGTCAGAATGGTTGTGTTGAGGGGAGCTCGGATCTGACCAATGGGATTGCACTTTTTAAGGAGGTAACCAGGTGTGGAAAAAGGGGCAATGCTTTCCTGTCGCCTGCTTGGAGGTCAGTAAGGCTTTTATCAGGACCCATACTGGAAACTGATAGTGAACATAAAAACTCAAGATCCAAGGAATTTGGCGCAGAATGCTGAGTGGCAGGAAGCAGACAGTGATGGCCCAATTAGAAATCTCTGTCTGTTCATGTCTCACTGTTGGGGTCTTGCTGATGTGGTTGATAGAAAAGATTTAGATTTTAATGGTGGAGGGTTAATTATTGGGTTCATGAATGATATGAAGATTGGTTGGGTGATAAATACTGAGGTTGATAGATTACAGCAGGATGTAGATGGCCTTGTCAGATGGACCGATCAGTGGCAACGGGTGAGGTGCCTGAAGACTGGAGGGTGATTAATGATGTGCCATTATTGAAGTAAGGCTGCAAGGAACAGCCATTGAACTATGGAGCTGTAAGCCTGATGGAAGTGGTGGGTAAGCTGTTGGAGGGCATTCTGAGAGACAATTTACATGCATTTAGAAAAGCAAGAATTGATTAGGGATGGTCAGCTTGGCTTTGTTTGTGGAAATGATGGGTCCAACTTGATAGAGCTTTTGAAGGGATGACCAATGAGACAGATGAGAAGGGCTCACATGGGATGTTGCTTAGCGAAAGGTTAGATGAGATGGCATCCAGGGAGAGAGGACAGCACGGTGTCTCAGTGGTTTGATTCTAACTCCCGGTGACTGTCTGTGTGGAGTTTACACATTCTCTCTGTATCTGTGCGGGTTCACTCGAGGTGATCCAGTTTCCTCCCACAGTCCAAAGATGCCATGGGAAATGCAGCATTACCGGGATAGAGTAGAGGATGTGAGACTGGGTGGGATGCTGTTCAGACAGTCAGTGTGGAGCCAATGGACGGAATCGCTTGCTTCTACACTGTAGGAATTCTAAAATTAATCCAGAGAGACAAGTAATGTTCTGGGGACCTGGGCTCCAACCTTGGACAGGGGTGGATGTGGGTCCTTACAGTCTGAAGGGGTTTGAACACAATCTGAGGGGGGAGCTGGGCTACATCCTGAAACGTTCAGGATGTGAATGTTTTCTGGAGCTACTGTCTAAGGGGCTTTGGGGGTTAAACACAACAAAGTGATGCTTTCTTGGGTATTGAGGGAGCACTTTCTGAGGTGTTGAGGGAGAACTATCTGGCGGTACAGAGTGCAGAGGGTAGAAAGGAACAGATGCAATTCCCCGAGACACGCTGGTGTTGTAATTTGAAATGGAAGCCACTCCCCATTTCAGAAGATTCAGATCATTTTTAACAATCAGTGAAAAATGACATCAGGATGTGTCTGAAACATGGTTTGGGGGAAAACATTCATCAATCTATTGTCACTTGTTGCTTGGAGACGTTTTAGAAAAGCTGACTAACGCTGTCGATGCAAGAGGTGGTGCACAGGAAGATCCAACAAGTCATCTGTAGCTGCTGTCTGTCTCCCTGGAACAATCATCATGTGAGATCAGGGTTCAGTCCTCGGAGAAATCATTTCTCCAGCAATACCTCAACCATGCCTTTCCAGCTGTGCATGTGTGTGTTTGTGTGTGTGTGTATGTGTGAGAGAGAGAGACACAGAGAGAGAGAGAGGGAGAGAGAGAGAGACTGCCCATGTTTGTGTGTGTGACAGAATGGATGCATGTGTATCTCTGTGTGTCTGTATGTGTGTGCGTGAGAGAGTGAGAGAGAAAGCATGTGTTTATGTGGGAGTGTGTGTCTGTGTGTGTGTTTGAGGGTGTGTGTGTCTGTGTGTATGTATGAGAGAGTGTGTCTGTGTGTGTGTGAGAGAGGTCTGTGTGAGAGATTGTGTCTGTGTGTCTGTGTGTATGTGACAATGTGCCTGTGTGTGAGAAGGACTGTGTATGTGCGTGAGAGAGAGAGTGTGTATGTGTGTGTGAGAGAGTGTGTCTATGTGCATGTGTATGAGAGAATGGGTGTGTCTGTGTGTAAGAGACTGTGTGAGAGAGTGTGTGTATGAGAGAATGCGTAAGAGAGAGAGTGTGCATGTCTGAGTGTGTAAGAGACGGTGTGTGAGAGTGTGTGAGTGAGAGTGTGTGTGAGATAGAGTGTGTCTGTATGTGTGAATGTGTGTAAGCGAGAGTGTGTGTCCACATGTGTGTATGTGAGAGAGTGTGTGTATGTGTGTGTGAGAGAGTGTGTCTGTGTGCGTTTGAGGGAGCGTGTGTCTGTGTGTATGTGTGTGTGAGAGAGAGTGTGTGCCTGTGTGTGCATGTGTGTGAGATAAAGTGTCTGTGTGTGTGTGAGTGAGAGAAAGTGTGTGTGCATGTGTGAGAGAGGGAGTGTCTGTGTATGTGAGAGAGTGAGAGTGTGTGCGTGTGAGAGTGTGTGTGAGAGAGTGTGTGTATGTGTGTGAGAGAGTATGCCTGTGTGTGTGTGTTTGTCTATGTGTGTTTGTGAGAGAGAGATAGTGTGCCTGTGTGTGTCTGAAAGAGAGTGTGTCTGTGTGTGAGAGTGTGTCTGTGTGTGTGAGTGTGTGTCTATGTGTGTTTGTGAGAGAGACAGTGTGCCTGTGTGTCTGAAAGAGAGAGTGTGTCTGTGTGTGAGAGAGTGTGTCTGTGTGTGTGAGTGTGTGAGTGTTTTGTGTCCATGTGTGTTTGTGAGAGAGAGATAGTGTGCCTGTGTATGTCTGAAAGAGAAAGTGTGTCTGTGTGTGAGAGAATGTGTCTGTGTGTATGTGTGAGAGAGAGATTGTGTCTGTGTGTGTGAGTGTGTCTGTGTTTGTTTGTGCGAGAGAGTGCATCTGCGTATGTGTGTGAGAGAGTGTTTGCCTGTGTGTGTATATGTGTGTGTGAGAGTTGTGCCTATGTGTATGTATGTCTGAGAGTGTGCCTGTGTGTGTTTGAGGGAGCGTGTGTCTGTGTGTATGTGTGTGTGAGATTGTTCCTGTGTGTGTGAGAGAGAGTTGTGCCTATGTGTATGTGTGTCTCAGAGTGTGTCTGTGTGTGTTTGAGGGAGTGTGTGTCTGTGTGCATATGTGTGTGAGAGAGAGAGCATGTGTAAACTAGCCAATCTTATCAGGTGCCCATGAATATAAAATCCAGCTGCTGTCACAGGTGAATTGGTCCTTTTGTGGCACAAAAGCTGCTTAACTGGAGGAAAGAGAGTGCTGTTTATTCCGGTGGGGATTCATCCAGTTAACCTTCCCCACACACTAACATCCCTCTGGCAATGCAGTAACTCGTCCTGCACACAGTGCCCCAGGTACAAACAAAAGAAATGTCACCATAGTCTTACCAGAGGATGGGACAGCTCCTCATTAGAGAGTGGGGTCTGGTGGGGATTTAATCAGAGGGTCACCATGGCCCAGCTGAGTGGAGAGGTTGGGAAGGAGAGTCCTTCAGAGTAACTTCAGCTAGTGTGGTAAGCTAACTGACCAGCCAACTGAGCTAACCGACCTCACTCCAGGGGCATGTCCTATATAACCCAATCATAGCCAGCCTGCACCTCAATAGGAGACAGGAGCAAGGCCATTCGGCCCCCAAACTAACCCAGAAGGGAGAGCACGGGAAGCTGATGAAGGAAACAAGCCCCTCCCATGTGGCCTTCTGAAATGGAGCTGGAAGACAGAACCCATCTGGCCTGCTGTTTGCTTCCCCGAGACTGGCCTGCTCCAGCTTGTGGTGAAAAGCTAAGGAGAACCTGGAGGAGGTTTCACTTCTCACTGAGAGGCTGCAACTCCAATCCAAATCAGGCTGGTTCCCTCCGAGACTCACAGAAGAAGAGAGAGAGAATCGAATTATTCTGCTCTCCGGAATCATCAGACAGGAGCTGGAACCAGAGAGAGTGAACACACACACACACACGCGCGCACACACGCACACACAGACACAGACACACACATGCACACACACACACAAATTTAGGCTGTCTGTGGGAATTTTACCACAAGGGGCGAGCTCTACACTGAGGAGAGACAAAGGGCAAAATGCTAGAGAGGGGGCAGCTGCACAGTCTGATCCCACCGATCTCACTGCTTCCCACTCCCATGAGACCTCTCATGTCTATTTCTGTGTTCCCAGTACTCTCTCCCACATCTTTCCTTCAATTCCTATCTCTCAACATTCTTCACATCTCTGCCCTGTTGACATTTCCCTGTAGATTCCCTTCCTCCAACACTCTGCCACTTTGTCCCCGCACCATGTTTTTCAGGAATGCTGAATCATTCAATCTTTTACAAAACCAACATCTTGCTCATCTCTCTCTGCAACTTTCTCTCAGCTCTGTGGAATCTTGCTATTCTTGTCTGTACATCATTCTCGCTGCATCGCAGCAGACCCCCCCCCCCCCCCCCACCACCCAACTCTCTCAGCTCTATCTCTCTGCTGCTGCAACTCTGCTCTCTCACTCTGTCCTATATCTCTCCCTGGTTTTTCTCTATTTCTGTCTATCTGGCTTTCTCTCCATGTCTTCGCCGTTCCTTTTTCACCTTGTATCTGTCTGACATTGTATTTCTCTTCCTGGGGATTTCCTCTCTCTCTCTCTGCCCCCCCTTTCTCTCTCTGCCTCTCTCCTGCTCTCTTTCAGTTCTTCTCACTTTCTCTCCCTCCCTCTGTCTGTCTGTCTTTCTCTTGTTCTCTCCCTCCCTTTCACTGTCTGTCTGTTCATCTCTCTTTATCTCTTGTATTTTCTCTTCCTCTTTCTCCCTGGACCCCTCTCCTCTGTCCCAGTGACTGTGGAAGGTACATTGAGAAGAGTTTGTCTCTTTGTCACTGGGTGCAGTACAGTTAATGCAGGGGATCAACCGTTTCCTGGTCTCTTCTGGGTTTTACCCCGACTGTGGGGAGGGGGTGAGTGTAAGGGACATAAATAACTTTTCTCATTGAGTCTGAAATCAAGCAAAAGAGAAGGGGAGGGTGATAAAAAGAGAGAAAGCGACATGAAGAGAGTGGGGATGGAGAGAGTGAGGAGAGAGAGAGAGGTGGGCAATGAGAGACAGGGAGACGGAGAGAGTGAGAGAAGGAGAGAGTGAGACAGACAGGGAGACGAAGAACACATATGGATGGAGAAGGACATTGTGTGTGGCTAGAGAATGGTTGCAGAGTGGGATCTTGCTGTGTTAGTCTCTGCACCATGTCCTCCAGTCCAGGAGCTGTGGGTTAACATGGGAAGGGGGAGAGTGGGAGACAAGGAGGGAGTAGGACAGCCAGAGACAGGAGGAGTGTATGATTGGGATTTGGGGTTGGTGGAGAAAGGAGGGTCTGTTGTCAGAGAGAGAGAGAGAAATTGAGGGAGGGATAGCATGAGATGCAAAGTCTGAGACTGGACAGAGAAGAGGTCTCCACAGAAAGGATAGCCAGTGAGGCCATTCAGGGGCCAATCCTGAGGATCCTGAACAGGACCAGGATCATTTAATGGGAGAGGGGGGAGAATGGGCAGAAAAGACTCCATATGTGATGCAAACCTGTAATTCTGGCACTGGGAAATTGCTGTGCACTAAAACAGCAACAGGCGAGTCAGTCAACCCAGACTCATTTACCTGTGTGAGAAAGTGAGGACAGCAGATGCTGGAAAGTCAGACTTATAAAGTGTGGAGCTGGGGAATCACAGCGGGTCAGCCAGGAGAGTCGATGGTTCAGGACTGACTGCTGGGCTTTTCCAGCTCCACACCTTTCCACTCATTTCCCGCTGCCCAAGGGAGTGGGGCTCACAGCAATGTTGGGGGCAGCGAAATATTTGGTGGGGCAATTATTTGGGAGGGAAGATATTTGGGGAAGGGGATATTTGGGAGGAGAGTGAAAATGGGGGGCATTGTATTTTTGAGGAGGTTCAAAATTAGGTGAGATCTTTCAGGTTTGAAATAGTGAATAACAGAAATGGAGGGTGAGAAAAAGGGAGAGAGAGAGAGATCGAGAGAGTGGGGATGGAGAAGGGGGTTAGGAGAAAGATGGGCAGAGAGAGACAGGGAAAGAGAGAGAGTGAGAGAAAGACAGACAGAGAGAGAGACAGAAGGGCAGAGGGAGAGAGGACAGAGAGAGGGAGAGAAGGGGAAGTATGACTGAGACAAACAGGAGTTAAAACATGGACAGACTGAAGGGGTGACACTCGTTATTCCAGTTGATTTCCACTCTCTCTCGATAGTTTTTCACATTCCCTCTCTCCCATGCTCCTGGGTTTTGCTTCAGCCTCTCTCTCTCTCTCTCTCTCTCTCTCTCTCTCTCTCTCTCTCTCTCCCTGGTTTTGCCTCTGGGTCTGCCAAACTCTTTTCTCTCTTCCTCTCTCTCTCTGGATAGTCAGATGTTCTCTGTCTCTTGCCATGCTGGTCTCCTCAGAAGGCCTCCAGAGATTCAGGGAATCAGTCTGCAGATAAACCCTGTTTTTGTTCATTTCTGGATGGTTTTCCGGAACTTTTATCGTTCTGGCCAATTAGGAGAATCCGTTACTAGTTTGAAGCATTGCCAATCATTTGGATGGCTTGTTGCTGTTAGTTTCTTTGTGTAGCAGGACCCGGTGCCTTCCTGTCTGGGCCCTCATTTGTTTGGTAGATACGTCTGTCCAGAATAACTGTTGCCTTTTACATTATGCTGTGTTTTCACTGTGCCTGGTGTGCGGGTTTTGTGATTTGGGAGATTTCCTTGGTCCATAAACCTTGGCTGTCTATCTGTGTTTTAGCCAGGAGTTTGTGACATTTCCCCCAACTCATCCACTTGAATGGAAAGAAAAGAAGCTTATGCAATAAATTACAAACCTAATTTTATTAGCTGGTTATGCTTGTTGTCAGAGTAGCCAGATGCCTGTGCAAAGGCCATTGTGTACATTGGTCAAACCGATGGTCTTATGGCTGATAAGTGATATCAAAAAATCTTGACAAAACAGAATCAGGCCGTTCGGCCCACTGAGTCCACAATGACCCTCTGAAGAGAATCCAAGTCATACCCACTCCTCCGATGATATCCCTGAAACCCCGCATTTCCTATGGCTATTCCAGCTAGCCTGAATATCCCTTGACACAATGGGCAATTTAACATGGCCAATCTGTCGTAATGGCAACTATGGGCAGGAAATCAATACTGGCCCAGCCAGGAACACTCAAACACTGCAAATGAATGAAACTAAAGTGATCACCCGGGGAGTTCCATCTACCTTCCAGCCCCTGGGGGTGTGTCCAGGCATTATTCACCATGATCGTACCCATCTGTCACAGCCTGCAATCCTAACCACCGGTATCCCGAGATAATTCATGGTGAGTGCAGTTAGGGCCACAGCCGATGTGAGAGGAGCCGAATTCTTGGATAACAGGCTATGGGAATGTCATGGTATGACCTGGTCCTTCACATTACGTAAGTATGGTCCCTGTCAATGTTCCCTCTATCTCCACAGTAAGTGGGAGGAAATCATGGTAGCCCATCCAAATACCTTTTTTCATACAACTCTGATAATTTGGACTTCATCCTAACTTTGTCACTTGGGTTAATTGGAATCCCTCGTACCAAGCCCAGGTGTCCCAACGAGAGTGTCCTGACAGCTGTTATTAACCCAGCCGTTGGTCACTCACAGTGAGAGATGTTCGTGTAGGTGTTCTCCTGGAACAAATATTTACGCTCTCTGTCACGAATCCAGGATGGGATTTTCCCTTGGCTGGCCCGCCTGAGTTCCTCCTTCAGCTGTTCCATCATTCTGTTACCGTAGATACTGCACAGGGTGTGGTTTTACTGCTCACCATCACCTCTGCTTGGGCCTTGGATGATCTGGTTAATTGTTTTGGTGTGACCCTCCAGTTTGGTCTCTAAGTGATGGTTAACCTGATGTTCCACTAGTTGTCCCATGGTCTGAAGATAAGACCATAAGACATAGGAGTGGAAGTAAGGCCATTCGGGCCATCGAGTCCACTCCGCCATTCAATCATGGCTGATGGGCATTTCAACTCCACTTACCTGCATTGTCCCCGGGTTTCCTTTATTCAGTCATTCTCAGGCTCATTAGAGAGTTGTTGGGTCAGGATCCTGAGTTTATTCTCCAAAGTAACAAAGTCAACGTACTGACCGGTAACACTCCTGCCCTGTATACCATGGCTACATCATTAAGGAGTTCTCTTTTCATTCATCTGTTAATTACTGTTCTGGGTTTTCCCTCATATTTCCCTGCCCTTCATACCATTATCCTGTGGGCCAGTTGGGAACATAATAATTTTAATGAGGAAGGACGCCATTCTGGTTACTGTACCCCTGATGCATTTATTATGATGAGTGTCAGTTTGTGGTAAATGTTAGTGAACAAGGAATTCCCTGTGAGTTTAATGGCTAGCCCATTACAAGAGCCTGATGTGTATGGGACAAGCTGTGGGAGGTGCCTTCCCTCCTGGTCTCAGCCCGTTTTTAATTTTGTTTCTGAGGAATGTTCCCTGATGGGCTTCCTGAGGTATCACTGTCTGAAGTCTGACCCCTTGTCCGGGCTGTGTGCTCAGTATCTCACGACCATACACCCGTTCTCGGGGAAACCCGACCAATTGCCTGTGATCCCTGATCTCCTGTAACACAATGTGGAAATCCCTAAAGTTTATTTCGTATTCAGCGATTAATTAGCAGAGGGCCCAAGCCTCCTGCGACCACACCTCCTCCCTCACCTCCATCCAAGTTCCTAAAGTAGTCTTTCACATCCATCCAAGTTTTACCTGCACACCAAACAATATCATTTATTGTATCCGTTGCTCCCGATGCGGTCTCCTCTACATTGAGGAGACAGGACGCCTCCTAGCTGAGCACTTTAGGGGACATCTCTGGGACACCCGCACCAATCAACCCCTCCACCCCGTGGCCCAACGTTTCAACTCCCCCTCCCACTCTGCCGAGGACATGAAGGTCCTGGGCCTCTTTCACCGCCGCACCCTCACCACCAGACGCCTGGAGGAAGAACGCCTCATCTTCCTCCTCGGAACACTTCAGCCCCAGGGCATCAATGTCTACTTCCCCTTCCCCCACCTTACCCCAGTTCCAAACTTCCAACTCAGAACTGTCCCATGACCTGTCCTACCTGCCTATCTTCTTTTCCACCTATCCACTCCACCCTCCCTACGTCCTATCACCTTCATCCCCATCCCCACTCATCTATTGTATTCTATGCTACTTTCTCCCCACCCCGACTCTCCTCTCATTTATCTCTCCAACCTTCAGGCTCTCTGCCTGTATTCCTGATGAAGGGATTTTGCCCGAAACGTCGATTTTACTGCTCCTCGGATGTTGCCTGAACTGCTGTGCTTTTCCAGCACCACTCTAATCTAGAATCTCATTACAGAGGGCATCTGAGGGGTCGAATCCCAGGTGTCCCTCCTTCTTTCTGAGACATGGGAGACAAAGGCTCGGGCCCAGTTTCTCATTGCGAAGAGAGGTGCAGGTCATATCCCTGAAAGCCCAGAAAAAGGACCCAGAGTCTCCGGGTGAAGCTGACGGGGGGAGGGGAGGGACATTCCGCTGGTTGTTGTTCTGCAGCTATGTAGCACCTCTACAGAATCTGTCTTATCCTGCCCTCGAGCAGTGAGGACGGCTGACTTCATCACATCACGGATGCCCATCCCGAGCTGTTGGCCCTCAGTGAGAGC
The DNA here is from genome assembly GCF_047496795.1 of Chiloscyllium punctatum. Classification (NCBI taxonomy): domain Eukaryota; kingdom Metazoa; phylum Chordata; class Chondrichthyes; order Orectolobiformes; family Hemiscylliidae; genus Chiloscyllium; species Chiloscyllium punctatum. The sequence goes on along the minus strand of NC_092769.1, from coordinate 26,388,733 downwards.
TGAATGGCCTGTTGGACTTAGGCACATGTCGATTAATTTAGTTTGCTCCTCAGCATCCACTCTGTGTTTGACAGACTGTCGGTCAATCTCATCCAAACATGTATCTGGGACGGAGACGGGATCGTTTTGGTGCTGCCCACCAGCTGGGTACCTGGAATGTTTGTATATGGAGTAAGACCATCAGCTGTTTGACACTGGGTAACGACAGGGTTCATGGAATCTGAGTTCGGCTGTGTCTCAGGGCTCGGGGCAAAAGGTGCAGTTACCTGGGAGCAAGGCAGTGGGAGACTTCATCTGTGAGCGGGTGTGTATGTGTCAGTGTGGGGCCTGTCGTTATCTCCCTGGGGAGGGAGAACCCCAAAGGCACACATTATCCCATTCTGGAAGGAGCCCTGGTTCCTTAGGGATTGTATTTGCTCCTGGCACCTCCTACTAGGGCCTGATGTGTGTTGCTCCGTGTTGCAGGCGTACAGGACCCATGCAGCTGCTTGGAGCTCCCTACACTGTCCTTCCAGATTGTCAATGTAACCTGAGGCTGCCTCCCCATCCCCAGAGACCCTCCTTTCACTGGTTTGGGCTCTTCCCAATTGTAACTGGAGTAGTCCCATGTGGGTGAGATTTTCCTGCAACGTTGTGTCCTGCTCATTGTGTAGGAGACCTAGCTCTGTCACAACCTGTAGGTTTCCCTGGGGTGACCGGATCCCAGCTGCCTTATCTCAGCCGGGGGTCCTCCAGCCTATCGGCAGTGGAGTGAGCTTTCCAGCTTCCTTCGCCAGTTCTCTATGGGCATCTCACCACAGCTCCTGTACCAGGAATCCTTCACTGCACGGCCAGGCTGGCTTCGTGTGAAATTCTGCAGGACTGTTTCACATTTGTACTGGCTCGTGTTCGTGTTGCTTTGGCTGCTTCTGTATTATGGGACACCTGGGTATGTTCATAGAGTCATAGAGTTCGACAGCATGGAGACAGGCTCTTTGTCCCAAACTTGCCCATCCACACTAACCCCGTTTCCCTGCACTTAGCCCATATCCTTCCAATACGTTCCTCTCGATGTATTTGTCCAAGTGCATTTTAAATGTTATTAAATGGATCCCCCTCGAATACTTCCATTGGTAGTTCATTCGGTATGAGTCCCACCGTCTGGGTAAAACCCCCAGGTTCCCTTGTAATCTTTCCCCTTTCACCTTAAACTGATGCCCTTTCGTCCTCGATTCCCAAACCTTGGATAAAGACTGAGTGCATTCACCTTATCCATGCCTCCCATTATCTTATACACCTCTAAAAGGACATTCCTACCCGCCCGCCCCCCCACCCCTAACGTCAGTCTCTTACACACTAAAGAAAATGTCCTAACTTGTCTCTCTATAACTGTCTAGTTGAGTTCTGGTAACATCCTTGTAAATTTCTTCTGTCCTCTTTCCAGTTTAATAACATCCTTCCTATAGCAAGTGGGTAAAACTGAACACAATATTCCAAGTGCGGCCTCACCAACATCCTGCACAACTACAACAGAACTTCCCAACTTCGATATTCCATGCCCTGACTGGTGAAGGGCCCAGTGTGCCAAAAGCCTTCTTCACTGCCCTGTCTCCCTGAGTTCAGAGAGCCGTGCTCCTGGAATCCAAGGTCTCTCTGCTCCACTACACTCCTTCAACCCCTACCATTCACCATGAAACCCCTTTCTTGATTTGTCTTTCCAAAATACAAGATCTCGCCCTTGTCTGTATTAAACTCTATTTGTCATTTCTCAGCCCAGTTCCCCAGCTGATCAAGGCCCTGTTGCAATTGCTGAGAACCTTCCTCACTTAACTTCGTGTAATCTGAAAACTTTCTAATCATGCCTTAAACATCCTCATCCAAATCATTGATATAGATAACAAACAGCAATGGGCCTAGCACTAACCAGCTCAGTTGCACAGTGGCACAGTGGTTAGCACTGCTGCTTTACAGCACTGTGGTTCTGGGTTCAATTCCAACCTCACAGGATGGTCTGTGTGGGCTAGATTTCCTACAGTATAGAAGCAGGCCATTTGGCCCAACAAGTCCACACTGACCTGCTGAAGAATAACCCACCTAGAGCCATTCTCCTTACTCAATATTTACCCTTGATGAATGCACCTAGCATTATGGACAATTTAGCATGGCCAATTCATCTGACCTGCACATTTTTGGATTGTAGGAGGAAATCGGAGCACCCAAAGGAAACCCACGCAGACACAGGGAGAATGTGTAAACTCCACACAGTCACCCGAGGCTGCGGTCCAACCTGGGTACTTTGCACTTTGCGTCAGCAGTGACAATAACTGAGACATCATGCAACACCAACTGAGTTTGTACGTTCTCCCCGTGGCTGCGTGGGTTTCCTCTGGGTGCTTTGGTCTCCTCCCACAACCCAAAGATGTGAAGGTCAGGTAAACTGGCAATGCTCAGTTGCCTATAGTGTTCGTGGATGTGTAAGTAAGTTGCATTAGTCAGGGGTAAACGTAGATTAACAGGGTAGGGGAATGGGTTTGTGTGGAATAATCTTCAGAGGTGCAGTAGACTTGTTGGGCTGAAGGGCCTGTTTCCACAGAGGAGGGATTCTATGATTCTATGACCACTGAAGCACACCACTAGTCACAGGCCTCCAGTCTGACTGTTACCCTCTGCTTCCTGCTATCAAGCCAGTTGTGTACCCAGTTTGCCAACGCCTCCTGGATTTCATGCGATCTAACCTTCCAGAGCAAGGTACCATGTGGAACCTTATCAAACACCTTACTGAAATCTGTAGAGTCTACATGTCTACACATCTGTAGAGTCTGCTCGTCAAACTTCCTGATCACTTCATCAAAGAACGCTAACAAATTTGTGAGGCATGGTCTCCCATGCACAAGGCTATTCTGACTACTCCCAATCAAAATCTGTATTTCCAAATGCATGTACATCTAATCTCTCAGAATCTTCTCAAGTAACTTATTGACCACACACGTTCGGCTGTCTGATTTCTTGTTCCAGCTGTTTCTTTGCAGCCCTTCTCGAATAAGTGCACAACATTTGCTGCCCTCCAATCTTTGGGACCTCACCCGTGGCTAATAATGATGCAAAAAGATCAGCCAGGGACCCCACAATTTCTTCTCTCGCCTCTTGCAGTGTTGTTGAATATGTTTGGTCAGGATCAGGAGATTTATCCATGTTCATACATTCTAATGCATTCAACACTTCCTCTCCTGTGATATGGACTGTCCCCAAGAGATCACCACTAACTTCCCCAAATTCCCAAGCCTTCATGTCCTTCTCCACGCTCAAAACAGAGCGATTCTGCACAAACATGTCCACTTTAGTCCTTGAGGGGTCCTAGTCTCTCTCTAGTTACTCTTTTTCCTTTAATATACTTCAAGAATCTCTTTGGATTCACACAAATTTTCTCAGCCAAGGTCATCTGCCCTCTTGATTCCCTTCTTCAGTAAACTCCTGTATCCCCTATGTATCCCCAGGAATTCCCTTGACCCCAGCTGCCTGTACATGAGCCATGCCTGCTTTTTTTCTGGTTAAAGCCTCAATGTCTCTTGTCATCCAAGGTTCCTTATTCCTGCCAACCTTGCTCTTCACACTCACAGGAACGTACAGATCTTGAACTGTAGCTGTCCCACACTTAAAGAACTTCCACCTACCAGAGGTCCAGTTGCCTGCAAACAAACTTCTCAACCCAACCCCTGCAAGCTGCTGGCTAACTCCGTCAGAATGTGCTTTGCCCCAATGTAGAACTAGCACCTGGGGAACACCATGTCTCACTCCACAATGATTACAGTATTAATAGAACTATGGTCACTGGTTCCAAGTGCTCCCCCACTGTCACCTCACTCCGAACATTCTGGTTGGGTTGTTTACCTTGTTTTTAGAAATAACTGGACAACACCATCAGCATCTCAATGTTCACTTGTGGGACTTCATCTCTTCCATATGAAGGAATGGGACTCAGATATCTCTATTTAATCTGGCTCCCATCAAACTTCCCAGGAACAGTGCTGCTCAGGTTATCAGTGTTCCCAGCTAACTACAGCAAGGCACAGAAAGGATTCAAAGTGAATCTTCACTGAAACGGTTCTCATGTAAATATTCCAGATTAGTTTGAGAATGGACATGGATTTGGAGGAAAGCTTCCTCGAAGTGCGTCCATCTAATCCTCTAGAGATTGACAGCACATCGTGTTCTCTCAATGCTGTCACAGTCAAATACACAAATGACAGCCTTAAATATTAATACGTCCATCTCCCTGACCTGATCTGGGACAGATGGGTCAGGGAGGGGGAGATTGATATGGTAGGTGGGGATCAATCAGGGAGGGGGAGTGTTGGAAAGAGATGATCCAGAGATGGGACGATTACTGTGTTGGGTCGGAACTAGTTAAGGAGAGGCAGATTGAAGAGTTGGGAGGAGATTAGTCAGGGAGGGGGTGATTTATTGTTAGGTAGGGATCATTCAGGGAGGGGGAGATTGCAGTGTTGTGTAGGGATCAGTCAGGGAGGGGGTGATTGCAGTGTTGCGTTGGGATAAGTCAGGCAGGGGGAGATTGCAGTGTTGGGTAGGGATCAGTCAGGGAGGGGGAGATTGCGGTGTTGCGTAGGGATCAGTCAGGGAGGGGGAGATTGCAGTGATGGATAGGGATCATTCAGGGAGGGGGTGATTGCAATGGTGGGTAAGGATCAGTCAGGAAGGGGGTAGTTACAATGTTGTGTCGGGATCAGTCAGGGAGGGGGTGATTGCAGTGTTGCCTGGGGACTAGTCTGGCGGTGGTGATTGCAGTGTGGGGCAGGGATCAGACAGAATGGTGATGATTGCAGTGTTGGGTAGGGATCAGTCAGGGAGGGGGTAATTGCAGTGTTGGGTAGGGATCAGTCAGGGAGGGGGTAATTGCAGTGTTGGGTTGGGATCAGTGAGGGAGGGGAGATTGCAGTGTCGGGTAGGGATCAGACAGGATGGTGATGATTGCAGTGTTGGGTAGGGATCAGTCAGGGAGGGGGTAATTGCAGTGTTGGGGAAGGATCGGTCAGAGAGGGGGTGATTGACGTGTTGGGCAGGGATTAGTCAGGGAGGGGGAGATTGCCGTGTTGGTTAGGGATCAGTCAGGGAGGGGTGATTGCAGTGTTGGGTTGGGATCAGTCAGGGAGGGGTGATTGCAGTGTTGGATAGGGATCAGTCTGGGAGGGCATGATTGTAGTCTTTGGTAGGCATCAGTCAGGTTGATTGCAGTGTTGGTTTTAGATCAGTCAGCGAGGGGGAGATTACAGTGTTGGGTAGGCATCAGTCAGGGAGGGGGTGATTACAGTGTTGGGTCGGGATCATTCCGGGAGGGGAGATTGCAGTGTTAGTTACTGATCCGTCAGGGAGGTGAGATTGCAGTGTTGGGTTGGGATCAGTCAGGGAGGTGAGATTGCAGTGTTGGGTTGGGATCAGTCAGGGAGAGGGAGATTGCTGTGTATGGTAGGGAGCATTCAGGGAGGGAGAGATTGCAGTGTTGGGTAGGGATCATCAAGGAGTGGAAATTGCAGTGTTGGGTAGGGATCAGTCAGGGAGTGGGTGAGTACAGTGTTGTGTAGGGATCAGTCAGGAAGGGGGAGATTGCAGGGTTGGGTTGGGATCAGTCGGGGGGAGAGATTGCAGTGTTGGGTAGGGATCAGTCAGCGAGGGGAGATTGCAGTGTTCGGTAGGGATCAGTCAGTGTGGGGGAGATTGCAGGGTTGGGTTGGGATCAGTTGGGGGGGAGATTGCAGTGTTGGGTAGGGATCAGTCAGGGAGGGGGAGATTTCAGTGTTGGGTAGGGATCAGGCAGGGACGAGGAGATTGCAGTATTGGGTAGGGATCATTCAGGGAGTGGGGGGGATTGCAATGTTGGGTAAGTATCAATCAGGAAGTTGGAGGTTACAATGTTGGGTAGGCATCAGTCATGGAGGGGAGATTGCAGTGTTGAGTATGGATTAGTCAGTGAGGCGGGGATAACAGTCTTAGGTAGGCATCAGTCAGGGAGGGGAGATTGCAGTGTTGGGTAGGGATCAGTCAGGGAGGGGGTAATTGCAGTGTTGGGGAAGGATCGGTCAGAGAGGGGGTGATTGACGTGTTGGGCAGGGATTAGTCAGGGAGGGGGAGATTGCCGTGTTGGTTAGGGATCAGTCAGGGAGGGGTGATTGCAGTGTTGGGTTGGGATCAGTCAGGGAGGGGTGATTGCAGTGTTGGATAGGGATCAGTCTGGGAGGGCATGATTGTAGTCTTTGGTAGGCATCAGTCAGGTTGATTGCAGTGTTGGTTTTAGATCAGTCAGCGAGGGGGAGATTACAGTGTTGGGTAGGCATCAGTCAGGGAGGGGGTGATTACAGTGTTGGGTCGGGATCATTCCGGGAGGGGAGATTGCAGTGTTAGTTACTGATCCGTCAGGGAGGTGAGATTGCAGTGTTGGGTTGGGATCAGTCAGGGAGGTGAGATTGCAGTGTTGGGTTGGGATCAGTCAGGGAGAGGGAGATTGCTGTGTATGGTAGGGAGCATTCAGGGAGGGAGAGATTGCAGTGTTGGGTAGGGATCATCAAGGAGTGGAAATTGCAGTGTTGGGTAGGGATCAGTCAGGGAGTGGGTGAGTACAGTGTTGTGTAGGGATCAGTCAGGAAGGGGGAGATTGCAGGGTTGGGTTGGGATCAGTCGGGGGGAGAGATTGCAGTGTTGGGTAGGGATCAGTCAGCGAGGGGAGATTGCAGTGTTCGGTAGGGATCAGTCAGTGTGGGGGAGATTGCAGGGTTGGGTTGGGATCAGTTGGGGGGGAGATTGCAGTGTTGGGTAGGGATCAGTCAGGGAGGGGGAGATTTCAGTGTTGGGTAGGGATCAGGCAGGGACGAGGAGATTGCAGTATTGGGTAGGGATCATTCAGGGAGTGGGGGGGATTGCAATGTTGGGTAAGTATCAATCAGGAAGTTGGAGGTTACAATGTTGGGTAGGCATCAGTCATGGAGGGGAGATTGCAGTGTTGAGTATGGATTAGTCAGTGAGGCGGGGATAACAGTCTTAGGTAGGCATCAGTCAGGGAGGGGAGATTGCAGTGTTAGTTACTGATCCGTCAGGGAGGGGGAGATTGCAGTGTTGGGCAGGGATCAGTCAGAGAGGAAGTGAGTGCAGTGTTGGTTTGCGATCAGTCAGGGAGGGGGTGAGTGCAATGTTGGGTAGGGATCAGTCAGGGAGGGGGTGATTGCAATGTTGTGTAGGGATAGAGGTAAATCATGAGGGCAAATAGGGTATATGAGATTGCTTTGGCAAATTGGGTTAAGTAGAACCCAAAGTGTTTTTACAAATGCATAAAGGTCAAAAGGGTCACGAGGGAGAGAACAGGGCTCCTCAATGATCATGATTGCCTGTACGTGGAGCTGCAGGAGATGGGGGAGATACTGAACAACTATTTCCTGTAGAGAAGGACCAGGAAGATATAGAATAGGATGATGGTTTGGGAAATAGCATTGGGAAATAGATGATGTCATCTTCTAAAACGTCTATATTACAAAGGAGGAGGTGCTGGATGTCCTGAAACGGTTACAGGTGGATACATCCCTCAGAACTGTTCAGCTGTATCCGAGACCTCTATGGGCAGATAGAGAAGTGATTTCTGGGCCTCTTACTGAGATATTTTTGTCACCAATATTCACAGGTGAGGTACCAGAAGAATGGAGGTTGGCAAACGTGGTGCGAACTCTTCAGAAGGCTGGTAAGGACAAGCCAGGGAACTACAGACTGGTTCGCCTGAAGTCAGTCATGGGCACGTTGAAGGACGGATACATGAGGGACAGGAATTACATGTGTTTAGAAAGGCAATGTCTAATTGGGTATAGTCAGCATTGCTTTGTGCGTGGGAAATCATGTCTCAAGATATTGAGTTTTTTGAAGAAGTAACAAAAAGATTGATCAGGGCAGTGCGGTTGATATGAGTGATCTGGACTTCAGTAAGGTCTTCGAAATGTTTCCACATGGGAGATTGGAGAGCAAGGAGAGATCTCACGGAATACAGGGAAAACCATCCATTTGGATACAGAACTGGCACGAAGGTAGAAGACAGAGGGTGGTTGTGGAGGGTTGTTTTTTCAGCCTGGAGACCTGTGACCAGTGGAGTGCCACAAGGATCGGTGCTGTGTCCACTACTTTCCATTAATTATATAAATGATTTGGATGTGAACACAGCAGGTATAGTTAGTAAGTTTGCAGATGACATCAAAGTTGGAGGGGTAGTGGACAGTGAAGAGTGTTACTTCACATTACAATGGGATGGTGAACTGATGGGCCAATGGGCTGAGGAGTGGGAGATGGAGCTTAATTCAGATAAATAAGAAGCGCTGCATTTTGGGAAAGCAATTCTTCGCAAGACTGATACACTTAATGTTAATGTCCCAGGGAGTGTTTCTGAACAAAGAGACCTTGGAGTGCAGGTTCATTGTTGCTCGAAAGGAGAATTGTGGGTCGATAGGATAGTGAAGAAGGTGTTTGGTATGGTTGTGTTTACTGATCAGGACATTGAGTAGAGGAGTTGGGAGGTCATGTTGTGGCTATACAGGATATTGGATAAGCCAGTTTTGGAATATTGTGTGAAATTCTTGTCTCCTCCCTCTCGGAAGAATATTGTGTAAATTGAAAGGGCTCAGAAAAGATTTGCAAAGATGCTGCCAGCGTTGGAGGATTTGAGCTACAAGGAAAGGTTAAATGGGCTGGGCCTGCTTTCCCTGGAATGTCTGAAGCTGAGGGGTAACCCATATGGAGGTTTATAAAACCATGAGAGGCATGGATAGGATTAACAGACAAGGTCTTTTCCCTGGGGTGGGGTAGTCCAGAACTGGAGGGCCCAGGTTCAGGATGAGAGGGGAAAGATATAAAAGGAACCTAAGGGACAACGTTCTGATGTGGAGGGTGTTGCGTGTATGGAATGACCTGCCAGATGAAGTGGTGGAGACTGGTACAATTACTGCATTTAAAAGGTATCTGGATGGGTATACGAACAGGAAGGGTTGACAGGGATTTGGGCCAAGTGCTGGCAATGTGATGAGATTATGTTAGGATATGTGGGTGGTGTGGATGAGTTGGACCGAAGGCCCTGTTTCTGTGCTGTACATCTCTATGACTGTAAACGTTTTGCACTGTCCATTACCAGCCATGCACGTCACTGTTTCCCCTGTTTACCTTGGTCAGTTCTCCTCTCAAACACATGTCAATGGCTTTGGTTGTGATTGTAGGGTGTGCTTTATGGTCACTTTAAAAATCCATCATCTCGCTGAATCCCACTACACTACAATTTCCCAGAGGATATCTCAGCGTGACAATACTCCTTCACTCAGCATCATCACCCAACGGTCGATCTGAGATAGCCACCTCCCTGGCCGTTTGCACAATGTGTTATTCAAAGAAACACTGACACAAACATTCAAAGAGGAGTTCGGAGAACATCACTTTTGCCGATGAGACTGTCTCAGATTATACAAAGACTGAAGTCTCCCAGAATTATCACAGTGCCTGTGCAGTCCACAGGAATACATTGGAATGTGTAACATGGCTGAGCAATGAAATGCTGATCGGCAGCCTCTGAACTGTTCTCCTGCTGTGTTCTTGACACGTGTTACCCAGAATCTGCATTCAGGCTGATTCAGCTTCATCATCTGAGGCCAAATGCTTTCTTTGTAATGCCTTTGTTACCCATTACTGTCAGGGTTACCCATCCTGCACTCCCTGAGACCCCTCAAGGAGGTGTACAATAGAATATTCATGTTCCACCTTTTGTTCACCCTGTCACCACTAAATCTCATTTATCTCTGTGCCAAGGTCCATCCACCTTATTGCAGAGACTTTATCCAGTCCAAAAAAGAACATTACAATTGACTTTTTCCACAATTTCTTGTAACAGTCCAATTCACTGATGTACAGTTTCAGTTAAACTCTCTCTTCCTGTTCCTTTCTGCTTGTCTTCAGCTACTTTGTCATTTATCTTTGGATTTGGAAAGCTCCTTTCACCTGAATCCTCTGCATCCTATCTGTCAGTTTAAAGTCCTGCACATAAGCCTACCGACATGATTGGCCAGGACATTGCTCCCAGGGGTGGGGTAGTCTAGAACTGAAGGGCCTAGGTTCAGGATGAGAGGGGAAAAATAAAAAAGGAACCTAAGGGACAACTCCCAGCAGTGTTATATTTAATTCACTCATGTGATGTTGCTGTCTCTGGCTGGCCAGCATCGCATGCCCACCCCGAGCTACCCTTGAGCTGAGTGTCTTGCTGGATCATTACAGAGATCAGTTTAGAGTCAACCCCATCGCTCTGGGTCTGGAACATGTGTAGGCCAGACCCGCTGCCTATAACATATTTTCTTCCTGAAAGGATATTAAGCAGTTAGATGGGTTATACTGGACACCGGCATTAACATCTGGATGAATAGTCGGGTAAGAATAGCACGAGGCCATCACCTGTCCCACTCGTAGCTCACTTGTCACTGAGTACTGATCCCAGTACACCATGAATCACAACCCTTTCATCATGACCACTGTGTGATCCTGACACCTTCCTGCACTCTGGTGATATCACTCAGTATCTCTCCATGTGGTATCCCTCACTGTGTGGGTCTAATTTCTGCCTCTGTCAGCGTCTCTCACTCTTGCAGCTACTCCAGATCCTGAGCCAATGGAATTCCCCATTCCAGACCGACGCAGTAGCACAGGCCAGGGATGGAGACAGGGATTTTCCAGATCCTCCATGTGTAAACCTCACTGCATCAGTCTAATTTCCCATTCCGTCTATTTATCTGTCTCCTGCAGGTAATCAGGATGTTCCTGTCTCAGCCGAATTCCTAACTCCTGTCTCGTCCATAACCACATCAAAGACGGTTGGTCAGCCAGAGAGAGATGGAGAGGGAGGTCTGGAGCCTTCAGTAAATCCGGCAGCCGGTAAGATCACTCACAGTAAACAGCACAGAGGGGCTTAGTGGTCTTCTGTATTCAGACCCGGAAGACAGGACATGGACACAGGGCTGGGCAAGGAACAGCTAAATTCTAGGCTTCATTCCCACCATCTTGTAAGGGTCCTGTTCTCACCTCTGCTGGACTGGTCCTCCCTGAGACATCTCTCTCTCTCTCTCTCTCTCTCTCTCTCTCAGACTCTCTGTCTCTTTTTCTCGAACCCCTCTCTCACTCCCTCACTGTCTATCTCTCACCCTCTAACTCTCATTCTCTCTCTCACCTTCTCTTTCTATCTCTCTTCCCCTCACACATTCTCTCTCTCACCCACTCACTCACTCTCCACCTCATCCCTCTCTCTCACCTGACTCTCTCTCTCCCCCCTCGCGTGCCTCTCACTCATGCCCCTCTCTCTCTAGCTCACCTTGTATCTTTCCCTATCTCGCTCTCCCCCTCTTTCTATCTTTCTCTCTCTCTCTTTTTCTCTCTTGTCCCCTTATCGCACACTCTCTCTCGATCTCTCAGACTCTCTCTCATTTCCGTCCCCTCTCTCACTCACTCACACTTGCACCTCTCTCTGTCTGTCGCTCACCCACTCTCTCGCCCGTCTCTTTTGCTCGCACCTCGCTCTCCCCATCTCTCACCCTTCACTCTCTCTCTCTCCACTCTCTCTCATTTTCTCCACCATCTCTAACCCCTCTCTGCCCCCTTTCTCCGCCCCACTCTCTCCCCACTCACTCTCCCCCACGCTCTCACCCCTCTCTCTCCCCATCCCCTCACTGTCCCCCTATCGACCCACTCTCTCGACCCCCTCTCTCAGCCCTCTTCTCTCGACCCCCTCACTGTCCCCACTCTCTCGACACACCTCTCACAACCGCTCCCTTCGAAAGCCCTCACTCCACTACCCCCTCTCGACCCCCTCTCTCGACCCCTGCACTCGACCCCTTTCTCTCCCGTTCTCTCTCTCTAATCCATCTCTCTCTAACCCCTCTCTCTCCCCTATCTTTCCCCTTCTCTTTCCCCTTTTCTCTCCCCTTCTCTCTCCCCTATCTCTCCCGGTACCTCTCCCCTATCTCTCCCCCAATCTCTCCCCCTTATCTCGCCCCTTATCTTTCCCTCTCTCTCTGCCCCTCTCTCTTCCCTCGCTCTTTCTTCCCCCTCTCTTTCTTTCCCCACCTCTCTCTCCCCCACCTCTCTCTCACTTACCTCTCTATCTCCCTCACCTCTCTCTCTCACCACCTCTCTCTCCCCTCTCTCTCTCCCCTCTCTCTCTCCCCTCTCTCCCAATCCCTCTTTCCCCCTCACTCTCTCTCCCTCACTCTCTCCCACTCCCCCTGTCCCCCTCTCTCGCCCCCCTCTCTCGCCCCCTTCTCTCTCCACCCTCTCTCTTTATCCTTCTCAATACTCACCTCTCTCTACCCCTGTCTCTCTACCCCCCGTCTCTCTCTCCTCTCTCTTTCCACTCTCTCTCCCCTCTCCATCTTCCCTCTCACCTCTCTCCGTCTCTTCTATCTCCATCTCCCCCCTCTCTTCCCCACTCTCCCCCGCTCTCTGTCTTACCCCTCTGTCTTTCGCCCCCCCCCCCTTTCTGCCACCCCTCTCTCCCCACGATCTGTCTCTCGGTCCCCCCTCGCTATCGCCCTCTCTCTCTCCCTCTCTCTTTTCCCATCTCTTGCCTCCTCTCATGCCTCACTCTCACCTTTCTCTTTCTCCGCCTCTCTCTCCCCCTCTCTCCCCACTCTCTCCCCATTCCTTGTCTCTCCCCCTCCCTCTCTCCCCCTCCATCTCTCCCCTTCCTGTCTCCCCCTCTCTCGCACCCTCTTTTGACCCCCTCACTCAGTCACCTCACTCCCCCTCCCCTCCCCCTCTCACTCCTTCCCTCTCTCTCTCCCCCACTCGTTACCCCCTCTCTCCCCCTCTCCCCACACTCTCGACACCCTCTCTCCCCCACTCAATCCCCCCACTCAAATTCCCCACTCACTCCACCACTCTATCTCCCCCCCTCTCTCTCCCGCTCTCTCACCTCTCTTTCTCCCCCTCTCCCTCCCCTCTCTCTGTCACACCCTCTCTGTCTCCCCCTCGCTCGTCACCCTCTGTCGCCCCTCGCTTTCTCGCTCGCTCTCCACCTCTCCCTTCCTCTCTTTTTCTCCCTCTCTCTCTGCCAGTTTCACTCACCTCTCTCTCTCCCTCTACCTTGCCTCTTCTCTCTCTCCTCTCTCTCTCCCGGCTCTCTCTCCCCCCCTCTGTATCCCCATATCTCTCTCCCCCCTCTCCCCCTCTCTCCCCATCTCTCTCCCCCCTCTCTCCCCTCGCTCCCCCTCTCTCTCCCCCCCTCTCCCCTCTCTCCCCCTCTCTCTCTCCCCCTCCTCTCTCCGCCCTCTCCCTTGACCCCTCTCCATTTGCCCTACTCCCCTCTTTCGCCCTCCTTCTCTCTGCCCTTCGCTCTCTTCCCCTCGATCTCTTTCCTCCTCTCTCTTCTCCTCTCTCTCTTTCCCCGACCTCTCTCACCCACACCTCTCTCTCACTCACCTCTCTCTCTCCCCCACCTCTCTCTCTCGCCTACATCTCTCTCTCCCCCACCATTGTCTCTCCCCCCGCTTCTCTCTCTCTCCCACCTCTCTCTCTCCCCGGTCTCGCCCCCCTCCCTCGTCGCCTCTCTCTCCCCCTCTCTCTCACCTCTCTCTCACCTTTCTCTCACCTCTCTCCCCCCTCCTCCTCTCTCTCCTCCTTTCTCTCTCCCTCTGTCTCTCTCTCTCTACCCACTCACTCTCCCTAACTCGCTCTCCCCCACTCTCTCCGCCTTCCCTATCTCCCCCTCCCTCTCTCCCGTTCTCTCTCTCCCACTCCCTCTGTCCCCCTCTCTCGCCCTCTCTCTCACCCCACTTCTCTCCCCCTCTCTTTTTATCCTTTTGACTACTCCACTTCTCTACCCCTGTCTCTCAACCCTTTCTCTCTCTCTGTCTCTCTCCCCTCTCCATCTTCTCTCTCCCATTCTTTGTCCCCCCTCTCTCCATCTCCCCCTCTCTCTCCCCACTCTCTCCCACGGTCTCTGACTTTCCCCTCTCTCCAACCTCTCTCATCCCTCTCTCGCCACCTCTTCCCCCTCTCTCCCCTCCCGCCCCTCTCTCCCTCCTCTCTCTCACCCTCTATCTCCCCCTCACTCTTTCCCCTCCCTCTCCCCTTCTCTCCTTCCCCCTCTCTCGCCCCAATCTCTCGCCCCACTCTCTCCCCCTCTTTCTCTCCCCCCTCTCTGTCCCCTCTCTCTCTCTACCCTCTATCTCCCGTCTCTCTCTCTCCCCCTCTCTCTCTCACCCCCTCTCCCTCCCTACTCCCTTTCTCTCCCTCTCTTTCTCCTCTCTCTCTCTCACCCTCACTTCCCCTCGTTCTCTCCCCTCCCTTCTCTCCCCTCCCTCTCTCCCTCTCTCACACCCGTCTCTCGAGCCGCTCTTTTTCTGTCTTTCCCTCTCTCCCCTCACTCTGTCACCTCACTCTCCCTCCCCTTCTCATTCCCTCTCACTCCCTCGCTCTCCCCGCGCTTCACCCTCTCTCTCTACCCCCTCTCTCTATACCCCCTCAATCTCTCTCCCCCTCTCTCTCCACTAACTCTCTCCCCAATCTGCCACCGAACCTTCTCCCCTCTCTCTCCCTCTCTCACTCCCTCCTTCTCTCACCCTCTCACTCTGCCCCACTCTATCCCCCACTCTCTCCCTCACTCTCTACCCCTTCTCCCACACTCTCTCCCCCTCTCTCTCTCGCCCCTTCTCTCTCCCCCACTCTGTCGCGCCACCCTCTCTCACCCACCAATCTAGCCCCCACGCTCTCACCCCCACTCTCTCGTCCGGTCTCATTCTCCCCCTCTCTCTATCCCCCTCCCTCTCTCACCCCCACCACACACTCTCTCTCTCTCTCTCTCCCTCTATCTCTCCCCTCTCTCTCCCCGCTCTCTCTCCCGCTCTATCTTCCCCCTTTCTCTCCACATTCTCTCTCTTTATGCCCCCTCTCTCCCCCCTCTTTATCCACCTCTCTCTCCCCCTCTCTCGCCCGCTTTCTCATCCCCGTCTTGCCCCCCTCACACGCCACCCTCTCTACCCTTCTCTCTCTCCCCGCTCTCCCTACCCCTCTCTCTTGCATTCTCTCTCTCCCCCCTCGTCCCTCTCTCTCCCCCCCATCTCTCACCCCCTCTTGCCCCCCTATCGCCAGACTCTCTCGCCTCCTTTTCCACTCTCACTCTCCTCTCTCTCTCCCTCTCCCTCTCACTCTCCCCATCTCTCTCCCCATCTCTCTCCCCTCTCTCTCCCCGCACTCTCATCCCCTTTCTTCCCCCTCTCTAATCCGCTCCCTCGCTCCCTTCATCTCCCTCCCCCTCTCTCTCCCTCTGTCTCTCCCCCCTCCCCATCGCTCTCCCCCTCTCTCTCCCCCTCTCACCCCCCCGACTCTCCCCTCTCTGTCCCCCACTCTCGCCCCTCTAACCCCTCTCTCCTCTCCCCTGCTCTCCCCCTCCCTCTCACCTCTCTCTACCCCACTCTCTCATCCCCTGTCTCTATCAGATCTCTCTCTACCCCGCTCACCCTCTCTCTCTACCCCTCAAACTCTATCTCCCCCTCGCTCTTCATTAACTCTGTTCTCCCTCTCTCTACCGTTCTCTCTGTCCTCATCTCTCTGTCCCCCTCTCTCTCCCCCTCTCTCTCTGTCCCCCACTCTGTCCCCACACGCTCTCTGTCCCCCTGTCTCTGTGTCCCCCTCTCACTCCCTCCTCTCTCTCAGCTCCCTCTCTGTTTTCCTGTCCCCCCGTCTGTCGCGCACTCTCTCCCCGTCCCCCCCTCTGTCCCCCACTCTCTCCATCCCCCACTCTCTGTCCCCCCCTCTCCATCGCCCTCTCTTTGACTCCCTCTCTCTGTCCCCCTCTCTCTCTCCCCCAGCCTCTGTCCCCCTCTCACCGGTCCCCCTCTCTCTCTGTCCCTCACTCTCTGACCCCGCTCTCTGACCCCTCTCTATACACCCCTCTCTCTCCCCATCACTCCCCTACCTCGCTCCCCCCACTCTCTTGTCCCCCTCTCTCTCTCTGTCCGCCTCTCTCTGTCCCACCCTCTCTCTGTCCCCACTCTCTCTGTCCCCCTGACTCTGACCTCCCTCTCTCTGTCCCCCCCCCCTTCCTCTGTCCCCCTCCCGGTCCCCCTCTCTTTCTCTGCCACCCCAATCTGTCCCGCCCCCTCTGTCCCCGTCTCTCTGTCCCCTTCACTCTCTGTCCCCCTTCTCCCTGTCACCATTCTCTCTGTTCCCCTCTCCCTCTGCCCCCATCTCTGTCCACCAACTCCGTCCCACCCCTCTCTGTCACTCTCTCTTTCCCACCTCTGTCTGACACGCCTCTCTGGCCACCCGTCCCGCTTTCTCGGTCCCAGCCCTCTCGATATACCCCCTCTCTCTGTCCCCTCACTCTCTCTGTCCCCCCCCCTCTATCCCTCTCTCTCTGTCCCCCTCTCTCTCTGTCCCACTCTCTGTCCCCCTCTCTCTGTCCCCCTCTCTCTGTACCCCACTCTCTGTCTCCCTCTCTCTATCCCCCTGCTCTCTGTCGCCCCTCTCTCTCCCGTTCTCTCTGTCGTCACCTCTCTGTCCTCATCTCTCTGTCCCCCTCTCTCTGTCCACCTCTCTCGCTGTCCCCCTCTCTGTCCTCACGTGCTCTCTGTCCCCCCATCTCTGTGTCCCCCTCTCACTCCCTCCTCTCTCCGTCACCTCCCTCTCTGTCTACCCGTTCCCCCCTCTGTCCCCCACTCTGTCCCTCGTCCCCCCCTCTGTCCCCCACTCTCTCCATCCCCCACTCTCTGTCCCCCCTCTCTCTGTCCCGCTCTCTTTGTCCCCCTCTCTCTGTTCCCCACTCACTGTCCCACTGTCTCTGGCCCCTACACTCTGCCCCCTCTCTCTGTTCCCCCTCTCTTTGTCCCCCTCTCTGTGTCCCCCACCCCTCTGTCCCCCTGTCTCTGTCCCCCACTCTCTGACCCCTCTCTATACACCCATCGCTCTCCCCATCTGTCCCCTACCTCGCTCCCCCCACTCTCTTGTCCCCCTCTCTCACTGTTCTCTCCCTCTCTGCCCCCCTCTCTGTCCCACCCTCTCTGTCCCCAATCTCTCTGTCTGTCCCCTCTGTCCCCGTCTCTCTTTCCTCCTCTTTCTTTTCCCCGCTCTCTCTGCCCCCCTCTTTCTGTCCCCCTCTCGCTTCGCCCCCATCTCCCTGTCCCCCTCTCTCAATATCCCCCCTCTCTCTGTCCCCACTCTCTCTGTCCCCCTCTCTCTGTCCCCCCCGCTCTGTCACCCTTCACTCTGTCCCCAATCTCTCTGTCACCCTCTCACTCTGTCCCTCCCTCTCCCTCTGTCCCCATCTCTCTATCCACCCTCTCTCTCTCTGTACCTCTCTCTCTTTTCCCCTCTCTCTCTTCCCCCTCTCACTACCCCCCTCTCCCCTATCACTCAACCCTCTCTCTTCCCCCACTCTCTTGTCACCACTCGCTTGTCCCCCTCTCTCTCTCTGTCCCTCTCTCTCTCTGACCCCCTCTCTCACTCTGACCGCCCCCTCTCTGTCCCTCTTCTCTCTGTCCCCCCTCTCTCTGTCCTCTCTTTCTTTGCCCCTCCCTCTCTCTGTCCCCCTCTCTCTCTCTCCGTCCCCCCTCTCTCTTTCTCCCCTCTCTCTGGCACCCCCTCTCTTTGTCCCCAATTTCTCTCTGTCCCCACTCTCTTTCTGTCACCCCTCTCTCTTCCCCCTCTGACCCCCTCTCTCTGACCCCCTCTCCCTCTGTTCCCTCCTCTCTCTGTCTCCCTTTCTCTTCCCCCCAGTCACCCCGCTTTCTGTCCCACTCTCTCTGTCCCCCTCTCTCTGTCCCCACTCTCTCTGTCCCCCCAACTCTCTCTGTCTCTCCCGCTCTCTGTCCCCCTCTCTCGGTCCCCTCTGTCTCTGCCCTTCCTTCTCTCTGTCCCTCCGCTCTCAATCCGCCCCCTCTCTCCACTTCTCTATTTCCCCCTCTCTCTCTGTCCCACCTCTCTCCGTTCCTATGTCCCCCCTTTACTGTGCCCCCGTCTCTCTGTCTCCCCTCTCTTACTGTCCCCACTCTCTCTGCTCCCCGCTCTGTCTCCCCTTCACCCTGTACCCCCCTCTGTTCCCCCTCTCTCTGTCCCCCCTCTCTCTGTACCACATCTCTCTGTCCTCCCTCTCTCTCTGTCCTCCTCTCTCTCTGTCCCCCTCTCTCTATCCCCCCTTTTTTCTGTCCCCCTCTCTCAGTCCCCCTCTCTGTCCCCCCCTTCTCGGTCCCAGCTCTCTCTCTCCCCCCCTCTCTGTCCCACTCTCAGTCCCCCTCTCTATCTCTGTCCTCCCCCTTCTCTGTATCTCCCACTCTCTGTCCCCCTCTCTCAGTCCCCCTCTCTCTCTGTCCCCCTTCTCTCTGTCCCCCTTCTCTCTGTCCCCACGTTCTCAGTCCGCCCCCTCTCTCCCCGTCTCTCTTTACCCCTCTCTCTGCCCCCCTCTATCTGCCCCCCTCTCTCTGTCCCCCGGTTTGTCTGTCCCCTTCACTCTCTGTCCCCCTTCTCCCTGTCCCCACTCTCTCTGTTACCCCCTCTCTCTTCCTCCATCTCTGTCCCTCCCAGCTCCGTCACTCCCCTCTCCGCCCCTCTCTCTGTCCCCCCTCTCTCTGACCTCCCTCTCAGTTCCCAACCCCCGTCCCGCCTTCTCGTTCCCAGCCCTCTCAATGTACCCCCCTCTTTCTGTCTCCCCACTCTGTCTGTCCCCCCCTCTCTATCCCTCTCTCACTCTGTCCCCCTCCCTGTCCCCCCGCCCCCTCCGTCCCCCACTCTCTCCATTCCCAACTCTTTGTCCCCCTCTCTCTGTCCCCCACTATCTCCATACCCCACTCTCTGTTCCCCTCTCTCTGTCCCCCACTCTCTGTCCCCCTCTCTCTGTTCTCCACTCTCTGTCCCCCTCTCTCTGTTCCCCACTCTCTGTCTCCCTCTCTCTATCCCGCTGCTCTCTGTCCCCCCTCTCTGCCCTCCTCTCTTTGTCCCCCTCTCTCTGTCCCCCCTCTCTCTGTCGCCTCTCTCTGTCCTCATCTCTCTTTCCCCCTCTCTCTGTGTCCCCCACTCACTCCCTCCTCTCTTTGTCACCTCCCTCTCTGTCCCCCCGTCCGCCCCCGGTCCCCACTCTCTCTATCCCCCACTCTCTGACCCCCCTCTGTCCCCCAGTCTCTCCATCCCCCATTCACTGTCCCTTACTCTCTCCATCCCCCAGTCTCTGTCCCGCTCTCTCTGCCCCCCACTCTCAGTCCCCCTCTCTCTGTTCACCCTCTCTTTGTCCCACTCTCTCTGTTCCCCCTCTCTCTCTGTCCCCGTCTCTCTGTCCCCCACTCTCTGACCCCTCTCTCATTATGTCCTTCCCTATTTCTCTCTCTCTTCCTCACTTTAGCTCTCCCTTGCCTCTCGCGCTCTCTGACTCTTCCTGCTCCGTCCCTCTCTCTCCACTTCTCTCTCTCTCGATCCCCCTACCTCAGTCTCTAAATTCTCCCCACTTCCCTCTGTTTCTCTCTAACTAAATCTCTTTCCTTCCTGCCTCCCCCTCACTCTCTGATGCAATTTGTCTCCCTGACGCGTCCCTCTCCCTCTGATCCAGAGATTGGGGAGGGGGGTAGTCCCACTCACAACAGGAAATTGGGAGTCCAGGTTGGAGTGGGGGGGGGATCAGAGGGAGTTAAACCCAGCTCCTGATCTCAGGGCGCGGTGCCCTCCCCTTCCCTGAGGACCAGGACTTGGGGCTGAGTCTGTCTCTCTCCAGCTCAGCTTCTCCAACACAAAGACACACAACAACATCGGTCACTCTGCTGCTCGGCACGCTTTAATCAACATTTTTATTGGTTACAAATGGAAGTGATGGATACAGTCAGTGGGATGGTGCCTTTTCTCACTGGCCCCTGAGTTGTGAGAAACATTGAAATGTTTCCCTGTAACCCCCTGTGGGATAACGATGGACAAACCAGTGCTACCCTCAGTCTGTTACCATAGCGACAGGCTGCTCCATCGCTGAAACACTGAACTGAAATGAGAAAATCCCGGATGGATTGATTAATGAGGGAATTTGATTGATGGATGGATTTGGGTAAAGGGATATTTCAGCACATTCTTCAGCTGCTGCCTGAACTTAGTCTGGGTCACGGCATAAATCGCGGTGTTTGTGCAGCAACTGAGGAGCTGCAGCATGAAGCCCAATTCCTGCAGAAAGCGATCGAGAGACACAGACCGATACCCAATCCACCACATCCGCAGCCATATAGAATACAGCATTAACATTGACCATAACAGGATGAAATTGGCCGAGATCACAAACAGTAATATGATGGATTTTTTTCGGTTTCTCATTTCAGTGTCAGACTGAACGTCCCCATTGGTTTGAGCGCGGAGTCTCCTGCGGGCTCTGCTGGTCACTAAAATGTGTCTGACGGTGAGAACATTGAGCAGCAGAATCAGGAGAAATGGGACACACGGAGTTAGAATGTGGTGGAGGAACTCGATTGTGACCCAGACAATGGAGTAATAAACAGCGCCTGTTATATCACAAAACCAGGGGATGTTCCCCATCGAATACCGAGCGTTGAACATAAAATACCAGAAAATGTTCTTTAAACAGCTCAGCACAGTCACTGCTCCCAGAACCACAGCCGCCGTTTTCTCACTGCAATATTTACTTTTCAGCTTCTGGCAACAAATGGCCACAAACCGATCAAAGGTGAAAGTGACGGTGAACCAGACAGAGCAGTCAGTGGCTGCATAAAGCAGGACAGCGTGGATATTACACACGGGGGCGGAGTCCATCACGAAATAAAACTGTTCCATATAAACAATGGGAATGTGTCTCAGGATCAGGTCGAGGATAATGACCAGGAGATCCGCTGCTGCCATGGCCCCCAGGTAACGTCTGACACATGGAGACAATCCACAATCTTTATAAAGCAGGACGTAGATGGTCACTCCGTTAACTGTGAGGAAGGAAAACAAACCCATTATCCATCAGCCTGGAGGCAAAGGGACCCGTTTGATCGGGGACCCAGTGAGATTTTCAAATGTGTCCCTGTATTCAGGGATTTATTAAAATAATTGGAGCTGGAATAACAGATGGGAAGGTGGGAATTACTGATAAAAATGTGACATAAACCACAAGAAACCCTCCCTCCCCAAACACACAGAGACACATCCAAAAGGACAGATGATTTCGAGAACATTCCCACACACTCGATCACTCGGGAGCAGACACAGGTCACTCCTTCCCAGTTCCTAATACGGAGGGTGGGAATGTTGCTGTTCTGAAGGATTCTCTCCCAGTTTCCGGAAGACAAACGGAGTTTGGGAATTCCTGTATTTTGGTCTAAATTGTGGTCGATCCTGTGTCGTGAAGAAATGTAACCGCAGGGAAAACGTATTCACCCCTTTAACTGCCTGAGGGGCCTTTGGAACAGTGTCTCCTTCTCCCTGGAAAGGGATCTCTTCCCTCGGTATCTTATCGTTTGTTCAATTCACTGATGTCCGGCCGTTCACAAACAATGTCAGGGAAAGAACGTTCCGGGGAATGTCAGTTATAGAATGTCAGGGACGGAACGTTCCGGGGAATGTCAGTTAGAATGTCGGGGACAGAACGTTCTGGGGAATGTCAGTCATAGAATGTCGGGGACAGAACGTTCTGGGGAATGTCAGTTATAGAATGTCAGGGAAAGAACGTTCCGGGGAATGTCAGTCATAGAATGTCGGGGACAGAACGTTCCTAGCAATTCCTTGACCTATCCATCACCTCCCCCACCCCCCCATCCACCCCACCAACATGGTGTACTGTGCAAAGGCCACATATCCTTCGGGCACGGGGAGCTGCACTGACCACATCATTGCATTCTCTATAAACCGCAGATCGTCTGACCAGCACAGCAGCATGTGCAGTGATCACCCGTGAATTAATCTGTAACCCAGGAGCAGTTACCCTCCCAGCATGTAGGACTGTGTACCCCACCCCAGTGCATTGATCAGTAACCCAGGAGCAGTTACCCTCCCAGCATGTAGGACTGTGTACACCACCCCAGTGCATTGATCTGTAAACCAGGAGCAGTTACCCTCCCTGCATGTAGGACTGTGTACACCACCCCAGTACATTGATCTGTAAACCAGGAGCAGTTACCCTCCAAGCATGTAGGACTGTGTACACCACCCCAGTGCATTGTTCAGTAACACTGTGTTAGATCCGTGCCCAGTGTGGGGAAACTTGCAGCCCATGCTGGAATAACAGGATGTACCGCTCCCACCCATTTACAGCTCCATATCTCCATTCTGCCATTACAAGGGGGGGGGGGGGGGCTGTGGGTGTGAACATCACTGCCAGGGAGAGATAGGAGGGGTTTGGGAAATAGACAGACAGGGTGCGACTGAGAGACATTGTTTTGGATGGATGTGTTTCCAGGTTTCAGGGTGCTGAAATTTAGATACTTTGATAGCTTCCTGTAACATGAACCAGTCTTCCAGGGAATGTTGGGAAAAATGGATATTGGTGTGAGGTCAGATGAGCGTTTGTTCTGCATTTTTGTAACTGGAATTTGTTTCAACAGAATCTATGACTCATTGGGCAAATTCTAACAATAATTTATCTTTGTTTGAATTTCCTTGAGTGTAACAGAGGAATCGTCCGCAAGAGGCTGACCTATTTTCTGGTGCTATCAAATCGAACTCACCTCATTAACTACCTAACCCACCCCATGGTGCCCTTCTCCTTCAATACCAGCCCGATTCTCCCACCCATCATGACTGGAGGTACTCACCATCGCCCGGATGCCCCTGGATATTCAATGATCCCTGGCACTGGTGCAATCTTTAAAAGCCAATGGGCACACGGTTGAGATTTCTGAGGTTGGAGCTGCCCTGAACAGTTTGCCACGAGCATGGCAAATAAGGGTCAATTATGCGACGGTTTGCCGGCTGGGGCACGGAGGTCCTGGTTGATGGGCTAGTACAGAGGAAGGCCATTCTGTTCCCAGAGGGGGCCGCACCACCAGACCCACCGAGCAATGTCTGAGCTTACCACACAGCTCACTGAAGTGTCTGTGGTCTGAAGAAATGCCCAGCAATACAGGACAAGCATCCCAACTCTGTCAGGATAAGGCTCACCATATTCTCTCTGCTCCCTCACACTCACTGTATATCTGTTATAGCACCGACCCCCGAACAAGGCTCGTGCTCCAACACTGTCACTGCCGCATGCAGCACCTTCTCTCTATCTCTCTCTCTCTCTTCACACCCTCTCTCCCTCCCCCCACGCCCACCACCACCACACTATTAACACTGCATGAATACAACACTGTGGACTGACCCCATCTGGACACCTCACCATAACCCACCCCCACCCCCTCCTGCACCAGCACTAACAGCTGGGCCACCCAATCCCACCGTCACTCCCTCCCTTTCTCCCCTTCCAGGAGAAACAAACTGGAATAGGACAGAAAGGGCCAAGCCGGGTGGTGGAGTGCCCGGTATCCGTTCCCTCACCCCCTCTCCCCCCTCCATATGGGGAGGACCCTGGTAGGAGCCGGAGAGGACAGGGACGCCTCGTGTGGAGATTCTGAAACATCCACGTCCCACCGACCGAGTAAGGAGCAATGTTCAGTGAAGGGAAATTCTCACTTTAAACCCACTGGCAGCTCCGTTTCCCCCCGGCTCAACGTCGACGCCATGGCCCTGATGCCATCTCCCTTTTGTGTTGAGCTGGTACAAATGGAATCCCCACGGTCTTGGTGGGCAGGAGGGTGGGCTCACAATACATCATCACCACCACCTCCCAGGAAGGGAGCGCAGAGGCTCCCTCCTACACCTCTTCCTATAAACAGCTCAGATATTGAAACTAATCTGTGAGATTTACTGCTAAACTCACTTGTCCTGACATCTTCAATAACCTGTGCTCATTTACACCCAGTGCCCTCTGCTCCTGCACCACCATTATAACGGTATGTCCTGTTTTATATTGTTTTTCAATGTCCTTCCTACTAAAGTGCATCACCTCACACTGCTCTGCATTGATCTCCATCTGCCCGAAAACTACACCATTTTGTGATTGTCCTGATTGAGTTGCACACTCTCCTCCATAAACTTCACAATTCGTCCAAGATTGGTGCCATCTACAAACGTTGAGATTGTCGTAGTGTAACAGTCCCCATGAAAGAACTGAAATCCTGCCACATTCATGAGTACGAGCAAGTGAAATACCGCTATATTCCCACGGACAGAGTCGAATAATAATATGCTGTCAATGGAACAACAAAAATTCTGAGACACACGACACGGAGTGAAAGAAATATTGACAAATCAGGTAGAAATCTGATAGGTTCCACCTATCTGCATTGACAACAGGGTATTAATGTTATGAAGTTGAAAGTGTGTACTGCATCTTTAAGAGAGAGGGAAAGCTGTTCTGAACTGAGAGCTTCCAAGCACCTGTGGTATGAAAGGCTGGCAGGCCCTGAATGTCAAAGACAACTGAAAATATATCACATTTGGTTGTGAAATAGCTCCCTGAGATGGTTGCTGTTTGGACAATAATTCAAATTTTACTAATCAGTTTAAATTATGCCCCAGGATACTAAAACCAAATCACATTTGAATGTATTGTTTTTCGAAAATCTAACCAATGAGATAATACAATGTTGTGGATATTAAAAATGCAGGCATTTTGAAAATTGCAGACAGAGCAAATGCCATCAACACATATTCAAAAGATTAGGAAACACTCTCCATCAAAGGTATCTTTTCATATGGAACATATCCGCAGTAAAGAGAAAGAAGATCACCCAGGGAGATCTATAGTGAAGAAGACATCGAAAACAACAGCTGCTGTATGGTTTTGAAATTAAATTAATGCAATTTCAATAAGCAGCTATTGAAACAGTATATTGCTATAGAGCTTGGAGTTGGATAATAAGCAGTTTAGAGAAAGAGGGTCTCAGAGTTGTGAATAGTTGATGTAAAATGTTTACTTTCAGAGTATAAAACAATTGATGTTTTTTATTTAAACAGTGGAATTTGGGAATTCTCTGTCACTCATTTTTAAAAATATTTTATGAGGTGAATTGAGCATTTCATTATATTTAGTTTAAATTCCGAGATGTGCTTTACGCCATGCCCTAACAATTGCTGTTTGCGGATCTGTGTGTCTCTGTGTGGGGCAGGTCTGGCAGTCTCTCCAGTGCTTAAAGTGATGCAATGCCACCCTCTGATGGCCTCCACACGCCACTGCACAGGCATTGGCAGAGGGTGAAAACCAATAGGGATACATTCAGAGAGGGGGAGGGAGAGGGCAGCTGCTCACAGCACCATCCAAACTGATGTCTTATCCATGGACTGATCTAAATGTCCTTTAAACATTGTAACTGTCCCTGCTTTCACCACTTCCTCTGGAAGTTCATTCCATACACAAGCCAGACTCTGTCTAAAATAATTACCTCTCATGACTTTTGTAAATCTTTTTTTGCGCATATTAAACTACCCCCCAGTCTTGAATCCCCCGACTCTCTGGAAAAGACATCAGCCCTTCAGCTTATGTGGACCCCTCATGATTTTATAAACCTCTGTAAAGTTACCCCTTAATCTCATACTCTCCAGTGAAAAAGTCCCATCCTATCCAGCCTCTCCTTATTGATCACTCTCTCCATTCCCAGCAACATCCAGGTTAATCTCTTCTGAACCCTCTAGAGCTTAATAATATCAAGGTCAATAATATCAAAGTGAATAGTCAAGTCCTTTTCTGAGGGTAGGGGGGACCAAAACTAGGGGGCATAGCTTTAAGGTGTTACAGCAAACATTTAAAAGTGACCTTCGGGGCAGCTTTTTCACCCAGAGGGTGGTGTGCCTATAGAATGCGTGGGCAGGATGACCAGGCTGGACACAGTATTCCAGAAGAGGTCTCACCAATGTCCTTTACAACCACAACATGACGTCACAATTCCGATACACAAAGGTCTGACCAATGATGACAAGTGTGCTAAACACCTTCATCACCACACTATCTGTTTGAGATGCAAATTTTAAAGGACTTTACCTGACGGCCTAGGTCTCTGTACTACAACACTACCAAAGGCCCTACTTTTAATTGTATAGGTCCTGCTCTTGTTTGATTTACGAAATACAATCCCTCGCATTAATCCAAACTAAACCCTATCTGCCACCCCTCAGCCCAGTGTGTGATATTTCTGCCTCCTCACCCACCCCCTTCAAATTTAAAATTCCCTCCCGATCTCCAGGAAGCTTGCATACTCTGGCCTTCATTTTCGCAATGACCCTGAGCTTGGTTTACCTTGTGTGGTTAGGGGGAGGAGGGACAGATTGCAAACACAGTCAGGGAAGTGGGGATGGGTGGCTGGAATGTAATCAGGGGCAAGGTAACATTTCATGGTTTTAGGCAGAGGGCAGACACACGTGAGAGTTGGGTAATACTGATCGGTGTTTTGGGGCCAGAAATTATGGTCTTTCTCCGTCTCTGGTGATCAGTAATCAATATCAATTTGAGACAGTTCAGTGTGCAGAGTGTGCCTGCAGGATTTCTTTCCCTAATATTGCAGACGACAGATAATAGCGATTAAAGATGTTCATAGTTCATTTCAATGGCACAGCACGTGCACTCAACATTCTGCAGTTGAGACAAATAGCTTCCATTTGTTTGACAATACAAAGTGTTTTGTGTAATTCAGTCATGGTAACCTGATTATAATAAATCCACACTGAGCTGAAAGCTGGCACTTAAAATATGACCCAAAATCAGGGTATGGGAGTGTAGTGGGTAGTGTCCCTGTTACTGAGCCAGAACTCTGGATTTGATTCCAATTCCTGAACTTGTGTGGTACTGTTCCTAGCTCTGGACTAGAAGGCCTGGATTCAAGTCCTGCCTGTTGCAGAGGTATGTCCCAGCATGACAGAACAGTCTGATGGACAAACACACAGGAGAATACTGTTACAGCTTTATGGGTATTGCTGAGTGATGCTAGTGTCCCTACCTCTGGACACGAAGGTCCAGGCGTAAAACCCACAGAGGTGCCTCATGATGTATCTGAACAAACTGATTGAAATGGATTTAGAATTGTGACTTGATGGAGAAGGAAGAGGTGTCAGTATTGAATTTCAGAATTTAGGCCCGGGATGACTGAAAGTACAGCCGTTCGTGTTGATTGGAGTCACATTTCGCAGCAGTAGAGGTTTATAAAATCAGAATGGTCACGGGTGGGGTGAGTAGTCAGTGTTTTTCCCCAGATTATGGGTGCCCAAAACTAGAGGGCATTGGTTGAAAGTGAGAGGGGAAAGATTTTCAAGACATCTAAGGGGTACCATTTCACCCAGAGAGTGGTGTGCATATGGAATGATATCAGAGAAGTGATGGAGGCTGGTACAACTATAGCATGTGAAAGGCATATCGTTGCTGACAGACCTGCTGAGCTTTTCCAGCAATTTCTGCATTTGTAAAAAAATGCATTCATTTTGACCCAGGTATTCTGAATAAATTAAACATGTTATGTTTTTAATGAAGCGGGGACATATAAACATATCTTCAAATCGAGCGGAACATTTTCTGCGAAGGGTATGGCACTGTGTATGACAGCAGCAATGATGCACCTACATGGAATAGGGAATGTTATGAAGTCATAGTTTGGACAATGTACAAGGAGACCTCACATGGTCCAGTTTGGGAGAGGATAACATTACTGTGTGATTCAGCTCAGAGAGGGAGAAAATGCAATCTGCCCGAGAGGGGACGGCCTTTTGCACTCTCTCTCCTTCATTGTTCTTCATCACTGCAATGTGTGCGATCTAAAAAGGAGCTCTACATTCATCGTTACCATTCTTATTTTTTATAGAATCCCTACAGTGTGGAAACAGGCCCTTCGGCCCAACAAGTCCATACCAAACTTTCAAAGATTAACCTTCCCAGGCCATTCCCTTGTATTTACTCCTGACTAATGCATCTAACCTGAAACCCCTGAACACTGTGGACAATTTAGCATGACCAATCCATCTAACATACACAGCTTTGGACTGTGGGCGGAAACTGGAACACCCATGAGAATCTCACACAGACAAGGGAAGAATGTGGAAACTTCACACCAATAAAATGGAGCCTGAAATTAAACCCAAGTCCCTGGTACTGTGAGGCAGTAATGCTAATCACTGAGCCACTGTGCTACCTAATAGAGGATTCCTGAACAGAATTCAGTGGAATATCCTCACTGCCTAACGCAAAGGGAATTCAGCCAAATCCAACTGTTCCAGGATGAAATCTCATTGCTAGCAGTTTGTGTGAGTAGAATATCTTCAGAAGCAGAATCACATTTTGGACAATCTCTCAATTTTTCCTTTTGTCATGAGTTACACGAATATGTGGACCAAGTTCTTTCAACTTTAAATTACAGAGATTTTCGTGTGTGTGTGTTTGTGTGTGTGTGTGTGTGTGTGTGTGGCTCTGGATCATAAACGTGCTATTTTAGCAGATTAAAGAAACTAGCCTGACCTGTTCCTAAAACTGGCCCTGGCCCAGTCTGAGACCGATATGATCGGCCATATCACCAACCTGGTTACATTTAACATTTGTTGTGAGCAGTGAAGGAGTGGGACTAGAAAAGGAAACAGTGACCCAAAAAGCCAGGGAACTATAGACCGGTGAGCCTGATGTCAGTGGTGGGTGAGTTGTTGATGGGGATTCTGAGGGACAGGATTTACATACATTTTGGAAGGCAAGGGCTGATGGGGTAGACAATGTGTCTTTCTGCATGGGAAATCATGGCTCATTAATTTGATTGAGTTTTATGAAGAGGGGTCAAAGAAGATTGATGAAGGCAGTTTGGTAGATATTGTTCATATGGACTTC
Source organism: Chiloscyllium punctatum (assembly GCF_047496795.1). Taxonomy (NCBI): domain Eukaryota; kingdom Metazoa; phylum Chordata; class Chondrichthyes; order Orectolobiformes; family Hemiscylliidae; genus Chiloscyllium; species Chiloscyllium punctatum. The sequence goes on along the minus strand of NC_092769.1, from coordinate 26,359,896 downwards.
AGCAAGGTGTTCATGATATTCCGATTGGTGCACAGATTAGTAAGGTTTGGTGACATTGGATACAGAGGAAGCTAGTCACAGTTGGTTGGAACGGAGAGGGGTATTTTTCAGACCGGAGGCCTTTGAGCAGCATTGTGCTGTAAGAATCAGTACTGAGTTCACTGCATTTCATCATTTATATAAAAGATTTGGATGTGAATATCGGGTCCATGTTTAGTAAGTTTACAGATTACATCAGAAAGGTGGTGTAGGAGATTATCTCACTGTGCACGGCACTTTGGCACAGTGGTTAGCACTGCTGCCTCACCGTGCCAGAGACATGGGTTCAATTCCCGCCTCAGGCGACTGACTGTGTGGAGTTTGCACGTTCTCCCCGTGTCGGCGTGGGTTCCTCAGGGTACTCCGGTTTCCTCCCACAGTCCAAAGACGTGCAGGTCAGGTGAATTAGCCATGCTAAATTGCCCGTAGTGTTAGGTAAGGGGTAAATGTAGGGGTATGGGTGGGTTGCGCTTTGGTGGGTCGGTGTGGACTTGTTGGGCCTGTTTCCACACGAATCTAATCACAATTAGATGAGGCAAGGAGTGACAGTTGAAGTTTAATTTAGATAAATACGAGGTTTTGCATTTTCGGAAGTCAAAAGTACAGAAATTATACACTTGATGGTAACGTTCTGTGGAGTGTTGTGGAACAAAGGGACCTGGGGCCGCAGGTGCTAAATAGTTCCTTGAAAGTGGAGTCGCAGGTCGACAGTGTGGGACAGAACATATTTGGCACATTTGCCTTATCAGTCGGAGCTTTCAGTGTAGGAGTTGGGGGTGGCATGTTGCATCCATGCAAGATGTTGGTGAGGCCACTTTAAGAATACTGTGTACAACTCAGTTGTCTGCAGAAAACATGGTCATGGTTGTTCCAGGACTGGAGGTTTGAGCTTTAGGGAGAGGTTGATTAGGTTGTGGTACTTCCCCCCTGGAGTGGTAAGGGCTGAGATAAGACATTATAGAGGTTTATAAAACCATCAGGGGCATGGATATTCTGAAGGGCCACGTTCTACTCCTCAGGATAGGGGAGTCCAGAACAAGAGGGCATAGGTTAAAGGGGAGAGGGCGAATGATTTAGAAGGGACTTGAAGATAAATGTTTCACAGAGAGTGGTGTGTGTACAGAAAGTGCTGTCAGAAGAAGTGCCTCTATGTTCACATTGATTGAAAGCTGCATTAGTTAAATATTTGACAGAGAAGTGAGTCACATATAATGGGACACAGACAGGAAAGTGGGGCTGAGACCCCAACCTGATCAGCCACAATCTTAGTGCCTGGTGGAGAAGGTTCAAAGTATCCAATGACCAACTCCTGCTCATTAGTCCCATGTTTCAGTGTTCCATTCAGCCCCTCAAGACTGACACACACGCTTTGAGGTGATTTGGGAAATATAGTTGGAACATCCAGGCACGGGTATGAAAGAGGCCCCTCATTTCTCTTTACAGACCATCCTCCTCTCCAATTTGTGCCTCTGACAGGTCAATATCCTTTTCAAAGACTTTCAGACATCTAGCTACCCCAACACTCTTGAGAAGAGAAATCCTGACATTCGATGCCACATGTTTGAAGAAAACACTTGTTGCTCATATATCACGGCCTATCGAAGTGAACAGAAGAGGTTGACACAAGAGTTCAGGTAAAAATGATTGGCCCTGATATCAACGTAATGGTTAACTTCTGTTGACATCAAGGAGCTTAACAAAACTGGACTTAACGGGAATCAGAGTAAACTCTCCAGTGTTTGGAGTCAAACATGTCACAAAGGGAGATGATCATCATCTCAGTCCTGGGTCACCTCTGTGGGAGATCCTCAGGGTAGCTTCCTCTTCACAAATATGTTCAGCTGCTTCATCAATGTCTCCCTGCCCCCACCCTCCCCACCATAAGATCAGAAGTGGGGATGGTCACTGAAGATTCCACAATGTTCAGAATGTTTTGTCCCCCGTCAGCTCCTGAACTGGACGTTGTCCGTGTGCAGCAAGACCCAGACTCCGTTGAGGCATGTGCTGCTAAAGGGTGCATAACATTCATGTAACAGCACTGGCGGGCACTGCACATTTCCCCAGGAAAACAAGAGTTCATTCAGCACCTCACGCTGGTTTCACAGGAATATGAGGAAGTCATTCAGCCCATTGACACTATTGTAGAAGAACAGTGACAGCCCATTCAGTGCCTCCAGCCTCTTACTCAGGAAGAGAAGGAGTCGAGTGTGATGGACCGCACCAGAGCGCCTTGAAAATATTTGAAGGCGGTAGCCGAGACTCTAATGTTTTCTTATTTTAAAGAAATTGTAAACTGTCTGTTCCAGATGCAATGTGAATGGTCAAACTACTCGGTGTGAAGCAAAACACCATCTACTTAAACACAAAAGAGAAAATGAAACCAAAGGAAGAGGAATTTAGAATAACGTAATTCTATTGGCCAAGTTAACAGAATAATAGATCTAGGAACTATTACTGATGAACTGTTCCAATATAGGGAAATCCCATAAACACAGCCCTTGGCAGAAAGGAATATTCAGATGCAGATTGTCACAAACATTTCTCCAATCCAGGAATTAAAAACAGCATCAAGAGAAATTTCAGAGAGGGTAGCAACCAGGAAACATTAACTGAAGCTTCTAAATCTGTGGAGACCCCAATAGTTTCTGATGTCACTGAGAAACCAAAACCCAGAGATCCTAATCTGTGAGAGCTGGCCACACCCATTCAGGCTGCATTAAACCAAACACTCAAGTGTCTTAACTAGCCAGTTTGGTAACAATCGTTCAATCTCTCTCTTAAAAGACACCCGGACAAAATAACCTCTTAAAGCTGCAGCATTGTCACACTAGTCAGTGCAATGAGCTGTCAAACAGGAACCAGGGGTAACCAGTCAGGCCCTTGGCCCTGTCCAATTGGACGAGTTTGAAGCCAATCACTCCCTTGAGTCACTTATACAGGAACAGGAGGAGGCCATTCAGGCCCTTCAGTCACTTCCACAGTAACAGGATGAGGCCATTCAGCTCCCTCAGTCTCTTACTCAGGAACAGGATGAGGCCATTCAGCCCTTGAGTCTCTTACACAGGAACAGGATGAGGCCATTCAACCCCTTAAGTCACTTATACAGGAACAGGAGGAGGACATTCTCCCCTCAACGCATTTACAAAGGGACAGAATGAGGTAATTGATGCTGATTCCTGATGAATGGCTTATGCCAGAAACGTCGATTCTCCTGCTTCTTGGATGCAGCCTGACCTGCTGTGTTTTTCCAGCAATCCACTCTCTACTCTGATCTCCAGCATGGGCAGTCCTCACTGTCTCCTAACTGATGCTCGAACATGATGAACAAGTGGAGCAGAGGCTGCACAGACAGACTGCTCCATGTTGTTCCTCGTGGCTCCATTGCTCATGATACACACGTGGGACTTTAACGTGGTTTTCTAGTGGTGAAGAGGGAAGCCATATGTCTCGTGTGAAGTCTCAAGAAGGCATCTTCCATTTCCGAAAAGCCAGCCTGGTGTTCCCTATGTAGGGCGGAAGCTGATGGGAATGGCTACCTGTTTCAGATGGAAGGTATTATGGCTGCTGTTGGGGATTGTGAGCAACCTGACGTTCAGTACAGGGTTCACACACAGACTGCACAATAACGTGGGGAGAGTTAATTTAGGCAAATAAACTATTAGGTAAGTCACATTAGACTAATGAATGGACTCTCTAAGTTCAAATAATGGTGATCTTGTTCATGTTGATCTTGTCTAGTGCACGTCCTGTGCAGTGTAACCTGTATCCTGGGTCAAGTATCGAATTTCTCTCCCTGTCAATGTCTGTTTTGGAAATAAATGATCGCTGCCACTCCTCGTGTTTCAGCATCACCATTTCTTCGTCTCTCACAGCTCTACAGATTAAATACTCAGCTTATTCATTCTATCCTCAAGTTACCATCACTGGTGTCTGTAGAGAGTGCCCCAAATGCTCTCTCAGCAAGGCTCTATAACAGCAGGAAGATGACTTTCCTTCTGTACTCGAATCATCTTACAATGAAGGACAGCATACCATTGTCTGACCCCATTGCTTACAAAGGGTTTGATTCAGAGCAGTCAGCATAGACTTGTGAGTGGGAGATCATGCTTCCCAAATTTCTTAGAGTTCTCTGGTGAAGTGACAAAGAAGGTTAGTGAGGGCAGAGCGGTAAAAGTTGTCTCTATGGATTTCAGTAAGGCCTTTGATAAGATTTCACATGGCAAGCTGCTCTGGAAGGTTCCATCACGTAGAATACTGGGGGAACTGGCCAATTGGATACACAGTTGGCTTGTTGATCGGAAGCAGAACGTTTAGTGGAAGGATGCTTGTTAGACTGGAGGTTGGGTCCATAGCTGTTTGTTATCTATGATTTGGTTGAGAATGTACAGGGTATGATTAGTAAGTTTGCAGATGACACTAAAATAAGTGGGAGCATGATCAGTGAGGAAGTTTATCAGAAATTGCAGCAGGACCTTAATCAGGTGGGCTGAGAAATGGCAAATGGAATTTAATATAGATGTGTGAGTTCTTGCAGCTTAGAATCTCAAATCAAGGTAGGAGATTCATGGTGAAAGGGAGGGCCTTAAGGGGTGTAGTGAGCAGAGAGACCTTGGTGTTCAGATGCACGCTTTCCTGAGAGTGGAGACACAGATAGGCAGGTCAGTGAAGAAGGCTTTTGGCACACTGACCTTCGTCAGGCAGGACATTGAGTATAGAAGTTGGGAATTAATGTTGCAGTTACACAGGACTTTGGTAAGGCCGCACTTGGAGGATTGTGTTCAGTTTTGTCAACTTGTTATAGGGATGATATAATGAAATTAGAAAGAGTGCAGAAGAAATTTACAAGGACATTGCCAGGACCCAATGGTCTGAGTTATAGGGAGAGGTTGGACAAGCTAGGACCTTTTCTTTAGAGTGTAGGAGACTGAGGGGGGGACCTTATAGAGCTGTATAAGATCATGAGGGATATGGATAGGGTGAATGCTCTCAGTCTTTTCCAAAGTTTAGAGAATCGAGGACGAGAGGAGGTCAGTTTAAAGTTAAAGGGGAAGGAATAAAAGGGAACCTGAGGGACCACTTATTTACATAAATGGCTGGTACGTGGATGAGCTGCCAGTAGATGTAGCTGAGGCGGGTACATTAACAACATTTCAAAAGCATTTGGATAAATATGTGGATAGGAAAGGACTGGAAGGATATGGGCCAACTGTCGGGAAATGGGGTTAGTGTGAATGGACATTTACAAGGTGGAGTCGAACCTCTCTGTTAATTAAAACCAATCACCCAGAAAAGATCGCCTCACTTTGGAATCTGTTAACATACGAGTGACACAGATCTCCTACATTACCCTATTTAAACAAAAATTAGCAAGTTAGTTTCTTAACTTTAATAGTGAACACTAAACAAAAAATATTCGCAAATACAAGCCCCTCTTTTCTTACCGACTTACTATCTGACTCCAACTCTGTAAAAAATATGCTGTTCCAAAAGCCCACATATTAAACGTTACAATCTCAAGACCACACAGTGTCTATCTTCCCCGCTGTGTTCACTCTTTCAGCTGCTGAACTCCCTGGGTCATGTTTTATTTTAATGCAAGTAGGTTTGTCATGAACACGTGTCTTTGATAGAGAGTGTTTGAGATGGTCAGTTAGCACTCCTGCTCTACTGCAGTTACTCTGCTGTTGGATGGCAGCAGGTCTCCCTCTAGTGTTCAAAATGCAGGGATTATATGCTTCCCATGATGCAATAATTCTCATAATTTGATTGCTTTCCAGGTGTACAAACAATAATATTCAAATTCCATTGGCTTCTGGTATCCTGAGCGTTATTTAAACTCTTTGGTTGCATTTGAATAGCTGTCAAAACATCAACCAAAACTCAGGCTTCCATTTCCCAGCGAATTGTTACATTTGGAACAGTCTGACCTTTAGCTGGCATCTGTGGCTGTACATTCGATTCAGCAAAACCCGTCCTATCTTAGAGTGAACAGACATTGATTAGATTCCAGGCAGTAACACATCCTGGGCTAACTGTTATTCTGTATACTAACCTCCTTGAACCCCTCGATTAGATTCCAGGCTGTAACTCACTCTGGGCTATCTGTTATTCTGTATATAACCCACCCTGAACCCCTCGATTACATTCCAGGCTGTAACTCAGTCCGAGGTATCTGTTATTCTGCATATAAACCACCCTGAACCCCTCAATTAGATTCCAGGCTGTAACACACCCCAGAATATCTGTTATTCTGTATATAAACCACCCTGAAACCCTCAATTAGATAGCAGGCTGCAACTCATTCCGAGGTGTCTGCTGTTCTGTATATAAACTACCCTGAACCCCACAATTAGATTCCAGGCTATAAATCACGTTGGGCTATCTGTTATTCTGCATATAAACCACCCTGAATCCCTAGATTCGATTCCAGGCTGTAACTCACTCTGGGCTATCTGTTATTCTGTAGAAAACCCACTCTGAACTCCGCGATTAGATTCCAGGCTGTAACTTCCTGTCAGGGTTGAAAGGGAAGGATGGTAGTTATAGGGAATGCTGGCTGGCTGAAGACATTGAGGGTTTCGTTCAGAAAAAGAAGGAAGCATATGTCATGTATAGACAGGATAGATCGAGTGAATCCTTAGAAGAGTATAAAAGGGAAGTTGGAGTACACTTAAGAGGGAAATCAGGAAGACAAAACGCGGACATGAGATAGGTTGGCAAATAGAATTAAGGAGAATCCAAAGTGCTTTTACAAATATATTAAGGACAAAGGGTAACTAGGGAGAGAATAGGGCCCCTCAAAGATCAGCAAAGTGGCCTTTCTGTGGAGCCACAGAAAATGGGGGAGATATTAAATGAATATTTTGCATCAGTATTTACTGTGGAAAAGGATATGGAAGATGTAGACTGCAGGGAAATCGATGGTGACATCTTGCAAAATGTTGCAGATATACAGAGGAGGAAGTTCTGGATGTCTTGAAATGGTTAAAGGTGGATAAATCCCCAGGACCTGATCAGGTGTACCTGAGAACTCTGTGGGAAGCAAGAGAAGTGATTGCTGGGCCTCTTGCTGAGATATTTGTATCATCGATAGTCACAGGTGAGATGCTGGAAGACTGGAGGTTGGCTAACGTGGTGCCAATGTTTAAGAAGGGTGGTAAAGACAAGCCAGGGAACTATAGACCGGTGAGCCTGAACTCGGTGATGGGCAAGTTGTTGGAGGGAATCCTGAGGGACAGGATGTACATGAATTTGGAAAGGCAGGGACTGATTCGGATAGTCAACATTGCTTTGAACGTGGGAAATCATGTCTCACAAACTTGATTGAGTTTTTTGAAGAAGTAACAAAGAAGATTGATGAGGGCAGAGCAGTGGATGTGATCCAATGAACCTCAGTAAGGCGTTCAACAAGATTCCCCATGGGAGACTGATTAGGAAGGTAAGATCTCAAGGAAAACAGGGAGAAGTAGCCATTTCGATACAGAACTGGCTCAAAGGTAGACGACAGAGGGTGGTGGTGGAGGGTTGTTCTTCAGACTGGAGGCCTGTGACCAGTGGAGTGCCACAAGGATCAGTGTTGGGCCCTCTACTTTTTGTCATTTATATAAATGATTTGGAAGCGAGCATAATAGTTACAGTTAGTAAGTTTGCAGATGACACCAAAATTGCAGATGTAGTGGACAGCGAAGAGGATTTACTCAGATTACAACAGGATCTGGACCAGATGGGCCAATGGGTTGAGAAGTGGAAGATGGAGTTTAATTCAGATAAATGCGAGTTGCTGCACTTTGGGAAAGCAAATCTTAGCAGGAATTATACATTTAATGGTAAGGTCCTAGGGTGTGTTGCTGAACAAAGAGACCTTGGAGTGCAGGTTTATAGCTCCTTGAAAGTGGAGTTGCGGGAAGATAGGATAGTGAAGAAGGTGTTTGGTATGCTTTCCTTTGTTGGTCAGAGTACCGATTACAGGAGCTGGGAGGTCATGTTGCGGCTGTACAGCACATTGGTTAGGTCACTCTTGGAATATTGCGTGCAATTCTGGTCCCCTTCCTATCGGAAAGATGTTGTGAAACTTGAAAGGGTTCAGAAAAGATTTACAAAGATGTTGTCAGGGTTGGAGGATTTGAGCTACAGGGAGAGGCTGAACAGTCTGGGGCTGTTTTCCCTGGAGTGTCGGAGGCTGAGGGGTGAACTTATCGAGGTTTACCCTGGGGTAAGGGAGTCCAAAATTAGAGGGTATAGGTTTAGTTTTATAGGGAAAAGATATAAAAGAGACCTAAGGGACAACTTTTTCACGCAGAAGGTGGTACGTGCATGGAGTGAGCTGCCAGAGGAAGAGGTGGAGGCTGGTACAATTGCAACATTTAAGAGGAATTTGGATGAGTATATGAATAGGAAAGGTTGGAGGGACATAGGCCAGGTGCTGGCAGGTGGAACTAGATTGGGTTAGGATATCTGGTCGGCATGGACAGGTTGGACCGAAGCGTCTGTTTCCATGCTGTACATCTCTATGATTCTCTGACTCTATAACTCGCTCCGGGCTACCTGTTATTCTGCATATAAACAACCATGAATCCCTCGATTAGAATCCCGTCTGTAACTCACTCTGGGGTATCTGTTATTGTACACATATTCGTCCCGAATCCCCTTGATAAAAGTTCAATCTGTAACTGACTTTGAATTTTAAGTGTCTCTGCACCTTAGCCACCTCAATCCTTTGATTAGATTCCAGTCTGTATCACACTTCTGGGTATCAGTTAATCTGGATATTAACCATCCAATCCAAACCCTGTTAAAATTGCCCATGGTATTCAGGGATGTGTAGGTGAGTTGCATTAGTCAGGGGTAAATGGGGGAAATGGATCTGGATGTGTTATTCTTCTGAGGATCAGTGTGGTCTTGTTGGGCTGAAGGGCTTGTTTCCCCACTGTCGGGATTTTATGAATCACCTGGAACCCTCTCGATTAGATTCCAATGTGTAACTCACTTCCATGTATGTGTGACTGGCATGTTTCAAAAACACCCCAAAATCTTCAATTCTATTCCACTTGATGGAGTTCAATTTAGATAAACACGAGGCGCTGCATTTTGGGAAAGCAAATTTTAGCAGGATTTATACACTTAATGGTCAGGTCCGAGGGAGAGTTGCTGAACAAAGAGACTTTGAAGTGCAGGTTCGTAGCTCCTTGAAAGTAGAGTGGCAGGTGGATAAGATAATGAAGGCAGCATTTGGTATACTTTCCTTTATTGGTCAGAGTTTTGAGTATAGGCATTGAGAGGTCATGTTGTGGCTGGACTGGATATGGGCTAGGCCACTGTAGGAATAAGGCGTACAATTCTGTTCTCCTTCCTATGGGAAGGGTTAGAGGATTTGAGCTACAGGAAGAGGCTGAATAAGCTGGGGTTGTTTTCCCTGAAGCATCAGAGGCTGAGGTGACCTTATCGAGGTTTATAAAATCATGACAGGCATGGATAGGATAAAGAGACAAAGTCTTTTCCTTGGGGTGGGGGAGTCCAGAACTAGAGGGCATAGGTTTAGTGTGAGAGGTAATAAGAAAGAGACCTAAGGGGCAACATGTTCACTCAGAGGGTGGTACATGAATGGAATGAACTGTCAGAGGAAGTGGTGGAGGCTGGTACAATTGCAACATTTAAAATGCAGCCCAATGGGTATATGAATGGGAAGGTTTGGAGGGAGATGGGCCAAGTGCTTGATAAAGAGTCTAGAGAAGGTTAGGATATCTGGTCGGCATGGATGGGTTTGACCAAAGAGTCTGTTTCCATGCTGTACATCTCTATGACTGTCTGACTCCGAGATGTTGTGACTCACTACTTGTTATATTTTATTCTGTATGTAAACCACCTCAAACCTCTCGATTAGATTCCACACTGTCCCTCACTCCTGGGTGTCTCTTATGCTGTATGTAAACCCGAAACCCCTCAATTAGATTCCAGTCTGGAACTCACTCCTGGGGATCTGTTAGTGGATCTGTTAAGTGATCCTTGTTGGATGTTAGACTGAAGACAAGATAAGCTCAATGGTCAAATGTTACATTGGGAGCAGAAACACAGAAAGCTGCTGGTTCATACCTGTCCTGTTACATATCTCCAAGTTTCAGATTGGGGCTGAATTTCTGTCACAATGGGGAAAGTCTCAAAAGCTGTTTACTGTCTTGCATGAATACATTATCATATCATAAATCCCCTTGCAAGATAGGAAATAGAGACAGCTCCTGGAAGGTGTCTGTATCCCTGTGTGTGTGTGATTCTGTGTGTGTGTGTGATTCTGTGTGCATGTTCGATGTTTCATATATTTTCGAACTGTATTGATGTTGCCAGTCTCTCTTGCTTTTCCTTATTTATAAACTCAATGTCATCGTTTTGTTGATATAAAATGATGACTGTGGACAAATCTAAAATGTCTGCCTGATTGATTTGTGTCAGGAATACTTTCAGCAAGGGAGAGGGGGCAATGTGTCTAAAGCCATTTCCATTCATTGATGCTAGCAGAGATAGGCAATGGAGACAGCTCTTTGAAGGTGCTTAAAATGCAAATCCCAGAACCTGTTTATAGTGAATGCGGAGAGACAATGTGACATTCCAGTAAGGTCTGCCTTACTTTCCAAGCTCCTAATATATGAGAGAAACATAATATACAAAATTTGAAAAAACCCAGCCACTGAATTGTAGATTTGCAGCGTTGGATCAGAATCCTGCCTGGCGAGGCGTTATCCCAAATTGAAGGGTTTCTCAAATCCCACACTGACCTTCTGTGGGTTCAAATTGTGTGTTGTCTACAAATAAAAGAAAATAATGCACCTGCAATTGAACAAAGCTCTTTGTGGAAGTTTGTGTGTCTGTTGGTTTAAGTATCTTTCAACAGGACTGAAGATAAATGAGACAGTGAGAGATAGGTAGCACTGTTACCAGAATGGCAGTGCAGTAGAAAAGGTATATTAATATCTTCAGTGAAAGGGGAAAACAGAGGAGGATAGTCTTCAAACTAGCAAAGTTGGGAGTCAGTAAAGTTTTGTAGTTTGTGACTGCATTATGTTTATGTTAGTCAAGATTTGAAACCACTTGGCCAATAGTACACTTTGTGACTTACTCCCAGTTACAAGTTATTTCACATAAAACGGTTAACATATCCCTCGATTAGATTCCAGGCTGTAACTCACTCCGGGCTATCTGTTATTCTGTATAAAAACCACCCTGAACTCCTCGATTAGATTCCAGTCTGTAACTCACTCCGGGCTATCTGTTATTCTGTATCTAAAACTCCCTGAACCGCTCGATTAGATTCCAGGCTGTAACTCACTCCGGGCTATCTGTTATTCTGTATCTAAAACTCCCTGAACCCCTCGATTAGTTTCCAGGCTGTAACTAACTCCAGGGTATCTGTTATTCTGTATATAAACCATCTAAAACTCCTCGATTACGTTCCAACCTGTAACATATTCCAGGCTATCTGTTATTCTGTAAGTAAACCACCCTGAAGCCCTCGATTAGAGTCTAGGCTGTAACTCACTCCGGGGTATCTGTTAATTTGTATATTAACCACCCTGAACCCATTGATTTGATTTCACTTCCTGACATGTTAAGCTCATGTTCCCAACACAACCTAATCTCAATAATGATCAATGTATCACTGGTCCTCCTATCTGCTTGCACTACCGTCATGTTAACTTACTGATGTTTACGTCCATGATTACCCGTAGCAGTGAGTCGCAGGTAGACAGAGTGGTGCTGAACACATTTGGCACATTTGCTTTAATCAGTCAGAGCATTGAGTATAGGAGTTGTGGTGGTATGGTGCATCTGTACAGGATGTGGGTGAGGCCACTTTAAGAATACTGCGTACAACTCGGTTTTCTGCAGAAATGACTTACATGTATGTTCCAGGACTGGAGGTCTGAGCTGTAGGGAGAGGCTGATTACGTTGAGGTGTTTCCCCCGGAGTGTCAGAGGTTGAGAGGCAACATTATGGAGGTTTATAAAATCATCAGGGGCATGGATATTCTGTACAGCCATGTTCTGCTCCCAAGGATAGGGGAGTCCAGAACAAGAGGGCATAGGTTGAAGGGGAGAGGGCGAATGATTTAGAAGGGACCCTGAAGGTAAATATTTCACACAGAGAGTGGTGTGTGTACAGAAAGTGCAGTCAGAGGAAGTGGTCAAGGCAGATACAATCACAGGAGGAATATTGGCCAAATGCTGGCAAATGGGACTAAATCAGATTTGATATCTGATCGGAGTGAACAGATTGGACTAATGGGTCTGTTTCCATTCTGCATGACTCTCTGATTCTATAAGAGGGATGATGAATAATTCTGAAAGGACCTTTCAAGTCGGAATCCTCTTCAGTGGAAGGTTATCGTCTCTCTATGTTCACAGTGATTGAAAGCTGCGTTAGTTAAATATTTGACAAAGAAGTGAGTCATGCACAATGGGACGCAGACAGGAAAGTGGGGCTGAGACCACAACCTGATCAGCTACAATTTTAGTGCCTGGTGGAGAAGGCTCAAAGTATCTAATGACCCACTCCTGCTCCTCAGTCCCATGTTCCTGTGTTCCATTCAGCCCCTCAAACCTGCTAGACAGGAGGAGTTGGAGGCTACTTACTCTGATAACCTGTTGCACAGAAACACAGGAGACCATTCAGCCCCTCAGTACTGTCCCACACGGTTTGAAGTGAATTGGAAAATGTAATTGGAAAACCCAGGCTGAGTACGAAAGAGGCCCCTCATTTCTCTTCACACAGCTTCCCCTCTCTGCAACTTGTGCTTCATTTGTTGGTCATGTTGTACTCCCAGATTCAGTGTGAATACAGCCCTCCACCCCCATACCTCACTCAGGGATGGCTCACAAAATCCTCTGGTCTCCCTGTCTGCAACATTCAATAACAGAACATTCATGAAAATAACACCCACTAACTTTCCAATAACAGAATGGGAGAACATCACAAACAGGGGCTTGTTGTTCACTCCCCAAGCCTGACTTGCCCTTCACTAAGATCATGACTGATCTGCTCTTCGTCTCAAATCCTCTTTCATATCCAATTCTTCATAGCCCTCAACTCTCTGACAGGTCAATGTCCATCTACCTCCTCTTCAAACACGTTCAATCATCTAGCTCCCTGAACACTCTTGAGGAGAGAAATCCTGACATTCAATCCCACCTGTTTGAAGAAAACACTTACTGCTCCTATATACTGGCATTTATCCTAGGGTTCTCTGGGAAGCAAGGGAGGAGATTGCAGAGCCATTGGCCTTGATTTTTATGTCCTCGTTGTCTACGGGAATAGCGCCAGAAGACTGGAGGATAGCAAATGTGGTTCCCTTATTCAAGAAGGGGAGTAGGGATAACTCGAATAACTATAGGCCGGTGAGTCTCACTTCTGTTGTGGGCAAAGTCTTAGAGAGAATTGTAAGGGATAGGATTTATGAACATCTGGATAGGAATAATGTGATCAAGGATAGTCAGCATGGTTTTGTGAAGGGCAGGTCGTGCCTCACAAACCTTATTGAATTATTTGAGAAACTGACTAAGGAGGTGGACGAGGGGAAAGCGGTAGATGTGGTATATACAGATTTTAGTGAGGCGTTTGATAAGTTTCCCCATGGTAGGCTACTGCAAAAAATACGGAGGTATGGCATTGAGGGTGTGTTGGAGGTTTGGATTAGGAATTGGCTGGCTGGAAGAAGACAGAGGGTAGTAGTTGATGGTAAAGTTTCATCTTGGATTGCAGTTACTAGCGGTGTTCTGCAAGGATCTGTTTTGGGACCATTGCTGTTTGTCATTTTTATAAATGACCAGGAGGAAGTGTTAGAAGGTTGAGTGAGCAAGTTTGCGGATGATACGAAAGTCGGTGGAGTTGTTGACAGTGAGAAAGGATGTGTTAGGTTACAGCGGGATATAGATAAGCTGCAGAGCTGGGCAGAAAGGTGGCAAATGGAGTTCAATGTAGCTAAGTGTGAGGTGATTCACTTTGGTAAGAGTAATAAAAAGATGGGGTCCTGGGCTAATGGTCGGATACTTGGTAATGTGGATGAGCAGAGAGATCTTGGTGTCCATGTACACAGATTTCTGAAAGTTGTCACCCAGGTAAAGAGTGTGGTGAAGAAGGCATATGGCGTACTGGCTATTATTGGTAGAGAAATTGAGTTCCAGAGTCCTGAGGTCATGTTGCAGTTGTATAAGACTCCGGTGCGGCCTCATCTGGAGTATTGTGTGCAGTTGTGGTCGCCATACTATAGGAAGGATGTGGAGGCACTGGAACGGGTGCAGAGGAGGTTTACCAGGATGTTCCCTGGTATGGTAGGAAGATCGTATGAGGAAAGGCTGAGGCACTTGGGGCTGTTTTCATTGGAGAAAAGAAGGTGACTTGATAGAGGTGTACAAGATGATGAGGGGTTTAGATAAGGCTGACCATGAGAACCTTTATCCACGTATGGAGTCAGCTATTACGAGGGGGCATAGCGTTAAATTAAGGGGTGGTAGGTAACGGATAGATGTTAGGGTTAGATTCTTTACTCAGCGAGTCGTGAGTTCATGGAATGCCCTGCCAGTAGCAGTGGTGGACTCTCCCTCTTTATGGGCATTTAAACGGGCATTGGATAGGCATATGGAGGATAGTGGGCTAGTGTAGTTTAGGTGGGCTTGAATCGGCGCAACATCGAGGGCCAAAGGGCCTGTACTGCGCTGTATTCTTCTATGTTCTATGTTCTATCATGGCCTATTGATGTGAACAAAAGAGGTTGAGACAAGTGTTCAGGTAAGAATGACTGGCCCCGATATCAAGGCAGTGGTTGACTTCTGTTGACATAAAGGAGCTGAACAAATCTTAACTTAATGGGAATCAGAGTAACCTCTCCAGTGTTTGGTGTCAAACATGGCACAAAAGAAGATGTTCATCATCTCAGTCCTGGGTCACCTCTGTGTGAGATCCTCAGGGTAGCTTCCCCTTCACAAACACCTTCAGCTGCTTCATCAATGTCTCCCGGGCCCCACCCTCCCCACCATAATATCAGAAGTGGGGATGGTCGCTGAAGATTCCACAATGTTCAGAACATTTTGTCCCCCGTCAGCTCCTGAACTGGTCTTTGTCCGTGTGTAGCAGGATCCAGATTCCATTGACACTCTTGCTGTTAAAGTGACTGTAACATTCATGTAACAGCACTGGCGGGCACTGCACATTGCCACAGTAAAACAAGAGTTCATTCAGCACCTCACGCTGGTTTCACAGGAATATGAGGAAGTCATTCAGCCCATTGACACTATTGGAGAAGAACAGTGACAGCCCATTCAGTGCCTCCAGCCTATTACTCAGGAAGAGAAGGAGTCTAGTGTGATGGACCACACCAGAGCGCCTTGAAAATATTTGAAGGCGGTAGCCGAGACTCTAATGTTTTCTTATTTTAAAGAAATTGAAAACTGTCTGTTCCATATGCAATGTGAATGGTCAAATTACTCTGTGAAGCAAAACACCATCTACTTAAACACGAAAGAGAAAATGAAACCAAAGAAAGAGGAATATGGAATAACATAATTCTATTGGCCAAGTTAACAGAACAATGGATCTAGGAACAATTACTGATGAACTGTTCCAATCTAGGAAACTCCCATAAACACAGCCCCTGGCAAAAAAGGAATATTCAGACACAGATTGTCACAAAAATTTCTCCAATCCAGAAAGAAAAAACAGCATCAAGAGAAACTTCAGAGAGAGTAGCAACCAGGAAACATTCACTGAAGCTTCCAACTCTGTGGAGACCTCAATAGTTTCTGATATCACTGAGAAACCAAAACCCAGTGATCCTAATCTGTGAGAGCTGGCCACACCCATTCAGGCTGCATTAAACTAAACACAAGGCCTCCCTAACTGTTACGCAAATATCTTAACAAGCCAGCTTGGTAACAATCGTTCAATCCCTCTCTTAAAAGAAAACCGGACAAAATAACCTCTTAATGCTGTAGCATTTTCACACTAGTAAGTACAATGAGCTGTCAAACAGGAATCAGGGGTAACCAGTCAGGCCCTTGGCCCTGTCCAATCGGACGAGGTTGAAGCCAATGGTGTCCTTGAGTCACTTATACAGGAACAGCAGGAGGCCATTCCCACCTCAATGCACTTACACGGGGGCAGAATGAGGTAATTTTTGCTGATTCCTGACGTTGCCTGATCTGCTGTGCTTTTCCAGCAATTGATGCTCTAATCTGATCTCCAGCATCGGCAGTCTTATGTGTCTCCTAATTGATGCTCTAACGTGATGAACAAGTGGGGCACAGGCTGCACAAACAGACTGCTCCACGTTGTTCTTCTTGGCTCTGTTGCTTATGACACACATGTGGGACTTTAACGTGGTTTTCTCGTGGTGAGCAGGGAAGCCATATGTCTTGTGTGAAGTCTCAAGAAGGCATCTTCCATCTCCACGAAGACAGCCTGGTGTTCTCAATGTAGGGCGGAAGCTGGTGGGAATGCTACCTGTTTAAGACGGTGAGTTTTGTGGCTGCTGTTGGGGATTGTGAGCAACCTGACGTTCAATACAGGGTTCACACGCCGACTGCACTATAACATGGGGAGAGTTAATTTAGGCAAATAAACTATTAGGAAAGTCACGTTAGACTGATGAATGGACTCTCTAAGTTCAAATAATGGTGATCTTGCTCATGTTGATCTTGTCTAGTGCACGTCCTGTTCAGTGTAACCTGTATGCCTTACTCTGTCCAAGTCTATTTCCACCCTATGATCTGTCTGGCCACGCTTACTATGATCTGCCTCCATTGCTCATAAAGTGTTTCCCTGTACTGAGGTACACGTGACGATAAATCAAACCAATCAATCCTGGGTAAAGTATGGAACTTCTCTCCCTGTCAATGTCTGTTTTGGAAATTAGTGATCGCTGCCACTTCTCGTGTTTCAGCATCACCACTACTTCGTCTCTCACAGCTCTACAGATTAAACACTCAGCTTATTCACTCTATCCTCATTTTACCATCACCCGTGTCTGTGGTAAGGAGATCATTCCTTACAAAGGACATCAAATCTGTACAGAGTGCCCCAAATGCTCTCTCAGCAAGGCTCTACAACAGCAGGAAGATGGCTTTACTTATGTACTCGCATCATCTTACAATGAAGGACATCATACCATTGACTGCACCTATTACTTACACAGGGTTTGATTCGGAGCAGTCAGCATAGACTTGTGAGTGGGAGATCGTGCTTCCCAAATTTACAAAAGTCCTTTGATGAAGTTACCAGGACGTTTGATGAGGGCAGAGTGATAGACGTAGTCTCTATGGAGTTCAGTAAGGCCTTTGATAAGGTTCCACATAGCAGGCTGCTCAGGAAGGTAACATCTCGTAGAATGCGGGGGGAACTGGCCAATTGGATACACAGTTGGCTTGATGGTAGGAAGCAGAGTGTTGAATGGAAGGATGTTTGTCAGACCGGAGGCTTGGTCCATTGCTGTTTGTTATCTATGATTTGGTTGAGAATGCACAACGTACGATTAGTAAGTTTGCAGATGACACTAAAGTAATTGGGAGCATGATCAGTGAGGAGGTTTATCAGAAATTGCAGCAGGACCTTAATCAGGTGGGAAATGGGCCGAGAAATGGCAAATGGAATTTAATATAGAAGTGTGAGGTCTTGCATTTTGGAAACTCAAATCAAGGTAGGAGTTTCATGGTAAATGGGAGGGTCTTAAGGGGTGCAGTGGGCAGAGGGACCTTGGCGTTCAGGTGCACGGTTCTCTAAGAGTGGAGATACAGGTAGACAGTGCAGTGAAGAAGGCTTTTGGCACATTGGCCTTCATCAGGCAGGACATTGAGTATAGAAGTTGGGAATTTATGTTGCAGTTACACAGGACTTTGGTAAGGCCGCCCTTGGAATATTGTGTTCAGTTTTTGTCACCTTGTTATGGGGAGGATGTTATTAAATTAGAAAGAGTGCAGAAGAAATTTACAAAGACGTTGCCAGGACCCAATGGTCTGAGTTATAGGGAGAGTGTGGACAAGCTAGGACTTTTTCTTTCGCATGTAAGACACTGAGGGAGTCCTTATCGAGCTGTATAAAGTCACTAGGGGTATGGATAGGGTTAATGCTCTCAGTTTTTCCAAGGTGTAGAGAATCGAGGATTAGAGGGGGTCAGTTTAAGGTTAAAGGTGAAGTAATAAAAGGGAACCTGTGGGGCCACTGTTTTACACAGAGGGCTGGTACGTGGATGAGCTGCCAGCAGATGTGGTTGAGGTGGGGTACATTAACAACGTTTCAAAAACATTTGGATAAATATGTGGATAGGAAAGGACTGGAAGCATATGGGCCAACTGCCGGGAAATGGGGTTAGCGTGGATGGATATTTACAAGGTGGAGTCGAACCCCTCTGTTAATTAAATCCAAATATCCAGAACAGCTCGCCTCACCTCGTAATCTGTTAAAATATGAGCGGCACAGATCTCCTACATTCCACTATTTAAACAAAAATTATCAAGTTAGTTTCTTTAATAGTGAACACTGAACAACAACTATTCGCAAATACAAGCCCCACTTTTCTTAGCTACTTACTATCTGACTCTAACTCTGTAAAAATATGCTTTTCCAACAACCCACATATGAAACATTAAAATCTCAAGACCATACAGTCTCTATCTTCCCTGCTGTGTTCACTCTTCCAGCTGCTGATCTTCCTGGGTCATTTTTTTAATTGCAAGTAGGTTTACATGAACATGTGTCTTTGATAGAGAGTGTTTGAGATGGCCAGTTAGCACTCCTGCTCTACAGCAGTTGCTCTACTGTTGGATGGCAGCAGCTCTCCCTCCAGTGTTCAAAATGCTGGGTTTGTATACTCCCCATGATATAATAATTCTCATAATTTGATTGCTGTCCAGGTGAGGAAACAATAATATTCAAATTCTGTTGGTTTCTGGTATCCTGAGCGTTATTTAAACTATTTGGTTGCATTTGAATGGCTGTCAAAACAGCAACCAAAACTCAGGTATCCATTTCTCAGCGAATGGTGACATGTGGAACAGTGTCACCTTTAGCTAGCATCTGTGGCTTTAATTTCTATTCAACAAAACCCATTCTGTCTTAAAGTGCCCATACATGTTTTTGGCTTCATAACATCTTGCCACTTCAGAAAATAAAATGAACCAGCAGAATGAAAAGATGGCATCATTCCTTTTCCTCTAATTCTTAATCCCAATTTTATGAAATACAAAAGTATTAGTCTCAGTTATATCATTCATATTAATTCTGCACACCAATACAACACTGGAATAAGTCAAATCTTATCTACACTGCTTTCCTTTAAATCCGCGGAGACACATCTGCTATCACATTGTAGGAGCCACAGCCTGTACATTTTGTGAGTTTAAAGTCGGTAAGGTAAGATTCCAATTAAATAGTCTCATATTCTGGTCTTAAAATATTCCAAACAATGCGAGAGATTTGTCGCTGTCCACAACCATCTCCGACAATTTGTTTGTCATATACACATTAAAATATTGTCAGGCCAGTGTGAAACTTAATCATTCTTGTTCAATAATGGAGATTTTGTATTTTTCTTCTGGTGGATATTGAGTTTTTTCGACAAGTAGCCAATTAGCCATTCAATTCCATCATCCTCTTTCTGTAGCAATACAACTCCGACCCCTATATCCCGAGCATCAAACACAATTGTCAAAGGGTTTCAGAATATTTGGTGTAGCTAAATCTGGTGTGGTGATTAATCCTGCTTTAAATTTCTCAAATGCCTCCTGGCATTGTTCTGTCCACCACAATTCTGTGTTCTTCTTTAGTAAATCCATCAGTGGTGCCAATACGCTGCTGAAGTTTGCAACAAACTTCCGATAGAATCCACTCAGTTCCAAAAATTGAAGCACCTCTTTCTTCGAGGATGGTCGTGGAAATTCCTCAAAACCCTTCGTCTTTGTGTTCCATGGGGTCAACCTTCCATGTCCAATGTAATGTCCCAAGAACGTCACCTCTTCCTTCGCGAATTCTGTTTTCTGTAAGTTTATTACCAAGTTTGCTTCTTGTAATCGTTCTACATGCCCTGGCAACTGTAACATGTGAGCTTTCAATCACCTGCTAAAGATCACTGCATCATACAGATAAGCTGCACAATTTGTTCATATGGCCACACCTCTGTTTCTGAGTCTTAAATGTGGCTGGTGCATTATTCATCCATATGAAATACTCGATAAATTTTTTTTGTCATCTCTGGTATCTTTACTAGATAGTTTAACTGACTCCACATTTTTTTTAAATTTGAAAGGGGTCACTAAACCTGGCTTTGAAGAGATTTCTTACCATTGGTGGCAATACTAATAGGTCATTCCCACGGGAAATCGTCAAAGTTTCAGTGTTTTTATCTGCCACCTGCTTCACTCTATGCTGTGCTCTTCTGATACTGTTTAGCAAACTCACCTAGTCTGTCTACTCTCTCCTTCACCTCATGCACATAATCCAAGTGTGAGATTTCCGACTTTAATCCTGTCAATTTATATTTAATTAATTTCAAAGGAACTCTCACTTCATATATGAATATTAACTCAAAGGAAGTAAAGTGAGTAGATTTATTTGGGGCATCTTTGATGATAAGCAATTTAATGGGGCCCCTTTATCCCAATCATTTGGCCAACCCTGACAGTAAGCTGTTAACATAGTCTTCAGCGTCTGATGCTGACTTTCCAAGGCTCCCTGGGATTCAGGATGGGACGGACTTGATTTGAAGTGCTGTATGCCTAATGCATCCATGACTTCCCCAAACAGCTGAGGGGTAAAATGAGACCCTTGGTCTGACTGAATCTCTCTGGGTAGCCCACAGCAAGTAAAGAAAGCTACCAACTCCTCCACCTCCCTTTTTGCTTTGACACTCCAATGATGGAATTGCCTCTGGAAATCTGGTAGACACATCCAATATAGTCAGCAAATGTTGGTTTCCACTTTTACTTTAGAAAGGGGAGCTACACAATTAATCATAACCCACGTGCAAGGTTCATTGAATGCAGGAATTGGCAAGAAAGGTGCTGGTTTTATTACTGCATGTTCTTTCCCTACCATTTGGTATGTATGTCACGAACAAAAAAACTTAACAGCGTCCTTGTGCATTCCAGGCCACTAGAAATGCTTCTGTACCTTAGCCTGAGTCTTCTGTACACCTAAGTGACCGCCTGCAGTTAGTTTATGAGCTACCCGTAACACTACGTTACTGCTAACACAATCTGGTGCACTTCGGACCATTTCCCCTCTGCAGTAACCTATCGCGGTCTACATTTTAATTTTATGATTCTAACTTTAAGTTAATAACTTTCAATAATATATTCTGATTCCTTTTCTGTGTGTGTGCATGTGTATGTGTGTGTGAATGTGTGTGTATATATCTGTTGTAAGTCCATTAGCCTTTCTGGACTAAACACCTCTGCCTGATCCTCTGCCTGTTCAGATTTTTCCTGCACCGTTCCATCAAACAGGGTGTCAGTTCACTGATCATCAACCCATTTGTCTTTTTCGTTCTTTTTTCCTTCCTGCTGTAACTTATGACAGTGGGATCTTGTTACTACACAGTCTGGAAAACTTCCAGGGTAATTTTCTTTTAAATCACCAATTCCCTCGTCTTCCTTTGGCTGCTCCATCACAAGGGGTGCCTATCCCACCTCGCCTCCTGCTAAATCGTTCCCAAGAACAAACTGTATTCCTGGAACTGACACTCTGTTACTCACTGTCACTGTCACTTCCCTAATCTTGATTTGGCATTCCATCCTGATGCAACACAAGGGAATGCTTAATTTCTGTCCCCATTCCACAAATTAACATGCTTTTGATGAACATGCCAGAAAGAGTGAAAAAGACTTTCATCTCTTCCTATTAGAGGGTGAGAGAAAGTGAGGGCTGCAGCTGCTGGAGATGAGAGTTGAAAAGTGTGGGGCTGGAAAAGCACAGCACGTCGGCAGCATCTGAGGGGCAGGAGCGTTGACGTTTCAGATAAAAAATGCTTCATCAGGAAAGTGGGAGGTAAGGGAGGGGGAAGGAGGTTGAGAAGTAAATGGGAGGGTGTGGGTGGAACTGGGGTGGAAGGGAGCTTGGGTGCAAGATGCAAGTGGGGTGTGATGGTGGTAGGTCAGAGAGGAGGGTGATAGGACTCCTATCGGTGGTAGGACATCTGGAACCCTCAAACTGTACAGCATCAACGTTGACTTCACCAAATTCCAACTCTCCCCTCCACCAACCTCACCCAGATCCAACCATACAACCTAGCACTGCCCTCTTGGACGGCCCTAACTGTCCATCTTCCTTTCCACCTATCGACTCCACCCTACCCTCCGACATATCACTATTATTCCCACCTACATCTTCTTATTGCCTTCCCAGTGACCCTCCCACCAGCCCAGCTACTACCCTCATATTTATCTTTCAGCCCCCTTGTCCCCCCACCATGTTCCTGACGATGGGTTTCTGCCTGATATTCGATTGTCCTGCTGTTTGGATGCTGCCTGATCTGTTGTGTTTTTCTGGCGCCTCACTTCTCAACTATTACAGACTGAGCAGATCCCGTATCTCACAAAATTATAACTAATTGTCCTTCTCCCCCTGTTTTTTCTGAGTAAACTTTATCTACAGAGGTGAATTCTTTAGAGATATCAGGCACTGCCTCCATACCCAGCCCTTGCCTCGGCTGTGCAATTTCCTGCAGCTCCTCAGCTCCACTTGGGGTCTCCTTTACCAGTTTCACTAATGCCACTGGGCTAAGCCTCTTCGACCGCATCTTTCCCCAAAGTGTCTTCCTTTAACGCCCAGCATGGTGTGCCCCAGCTTACTGCAGTGAAAACACCTTTTCCCTGTGCCCTTCTTAAACCACCAGCACTGTAATTTTATGTGTTCCACTCCTTTATAGTGAGAGCACCTGAGGCCTTTCACCACCTTTCAACCCCCTTGGGCTTCTTTCTTCACCTGTAGTCAACTATTGTGAACTACTGTTCGCTTTGTAATGTGTGATCGTAAATCCTGCCAGAAACTAAATTTCATCACATGTCACAATGCATATTTATCTGCCATTTCTTCCACGCTTCTCACTTCTTGAACTTTCTATTCATTCACATTAATTCTTACTATCTCTTGAAGTGAGTCTTTTAACTTCTCCAGCAGATTAGTCTCCCTTCAAGCCTCACAGGTCTTATCCATTTTGAAGGCCAGCACCCACCTGTCAAAATGACTGTGGTTAATTCTTTCAAACTCAATATAAGTCTGTCCTGGTTCCATCTCTATTTTTCTGAACTTCTGTCTATATGCTTCTAGTACCAATTCATAACCAATCAAAATAACTGGGGGGTTCACTTTGATCCGTTCATCATGGGAGGTTTTGTTCCATCCCTGATCGTCTGCTCACAGACACTCCAAGTGACCCCATTGCTCTCCACACACATGGAATACTTTGATGTGGTTGATTGGTGGTGGGGATGGTGATTTGAAACGTGCATCAATGGGACCGCCTTTATCGAAGATATTTTTTTTTCTTTCTACGTGGACACCCGATGACGATGGGAATGGCTGACTGCTTCTGAATGAAGAGGCCGTGACTGCTGCCAGGACAGTGGGTATTCACCAACATGATGTACTGTGCATGGGCACACTGTAACATTAATAGTGAGAGAACTCCTTCAGTTCCTCTACCTCTCCCCATTGACATGGGTACTTCGCAGATGCCATGTACACCATCGAGAATCCCACTATACTGGATACACCCGGCAGCTCCCTGCTGAGGGAGAAACAATCTGTTTACCTAATCCACCATATACATCCTCCTTCACCGAATGGTGACATTGATGTTGAGATACTGGGAAATGTTGGATATGTCACCTCGTCCTGCCTGGAAAGTTATGGATCATAGAAGCTGAATGAAACAGTGACCCTCACAGCCCCTGGCAGCACTATCCTCCCCCTGGTGTGAAGCTGCAGGTCGTGTTGAAGGAGGTGACACCGCTCTGTGACCAGCTCCTTGTTCAATCAGTGTCCCCTCACACTCTGCTCCTGGGTTAAGTGCAGCTTGGGAAGCTGTTCCTGGAAAACCCGGGGTGGATACGGCCGATCCCTTTCCCCACACACACTCACTGTGTGGTTTCAGAGCTTCCCCTCTCTGCAGCCTCTGCTCCATTTGTTGTTCATGTTCCAGACACAGATGATGTAACTACAGTCCCCATGCTCCATACAGAGTTGGGTCACCAAATCCTCAGGTCTCCCTGAATGTCTGAGGCAGCTCACAGCACAACCTCCAGCAAACCATCCCCAGCCCCTCCACTAAATTTTCAATTACAAGAGTCAGTCAGAATCCCCTCGGTACAAGTGTTGTGGACCAGACCAGATCCACCAGAATGTTTTAAGAAGGCCACTTAGACCTAAACCTTTCCTTATTTTGAATATAGATGTGACGTGTGCGTTCCAGATATGTTGTTACTGGTCAACCACTCGACATTGCGCAAAATATAATCTATTTAAATGCTTTAGTTAAAATACAATCAAAGAAAAGAACATTTTGGGATAGCTTATATGTTGGAACACTTACACAAACATTAGAAACCGTACCTTCTTGGTATCCACTGCTTGGCACAAAGATATATTCAAATACAGATCCTTCCAGCAGTTTTCCGATCCGGGAGGAAACAACATCAACAGAGATCTCAGAGAAAAGCAGCTGGGGATCATGTATTGAAACTTCCAACCCTTTTGGGATCCCCAGCAGCTGCAGCTAAAAACAAATTGAGAAACCCTGGCCCGGGAGAGCTGGCCACTGCCCTTCCATTGTTACCACCGTTTTAATAAAACCTAAAGGCTTCCTCAGTTATTTACTTAAACTGTTTTCAGACAGCAGTTCTTCACCTCTACCTTTAAAACCTCTCTTAAAAAAACAAGAGGAAATAACATTTTTACAGTGATAGTATCCTCACAATTCCATCTTTAATAAAATCATCCATCAATATGCAAAGGTGGATTCATTTTAGACCTCCTAATCTTCCACTGTTAGTAGACTGAAATGCATATACATTACATTGACTGTGAGCATACAAATGTTCACAATTAGTTTCGATTTCAGGCATTTTACTCCTGCCACAGAATGCCTTTGTCTTTCTTCATCCAAGTCACCACAACGTGTCAAAACGTAGGTTTGCTCGCCCTGTCACCTGTATAATTTCAAACTGAATGGCAGCAATAGTAAACTCAATCGAAACAGCTTGGTATTTTTCTCCATAAACTTCTCCAAAACCTTTCACGGGTCACGATCAGTGATCAAGATTTGTCTCATGCATGTTATTCGGAATTTAAATGCTGAAATATTGTAACACCAACGTCAAGCTCAAGGCCTCCTTCCCCATTGTGGAATAAATCTGTTGGTGTTTCTACTGGACACTCCAACCACACGTTACACAATGGAGCACTTCTCATCTCTCCAATGCTCCGTCTGAATGACATAACTCCTCATGTCTCAACATAAAAGAGTTATATACTTCTATACCTCTTAATGCTCTAATCTCTTTACCTGGTACTCCTGGCCTAAGCCAGTAAACCTTACTCTCACGGGTATATGTTTTAAGAAGGTCTCGCACATTCTTCTCAATCCCTCACAGAAACCAAACTTTGATTTCAGAACTCAATCATCATCATCAGCCATTTCAGCTTCTAATCTTGCTATTGATACTCTCTGCCCTTCCACACGAGTTCTCACGACAGCAGGAAGTGAATTGTTGAACTTCTCCAAAATAAGAATCTCTCTAAGAGGGCCATAGCTTTGCTCTGATTTAATACCCTTACCCACCTTTCAAAATTACTTTGTTTGATCCTTTCAAACTCAATGTGCGTTTCACCAGCGACTCTTTTTTTAGATTCCTGAAATGCTGTCTGTCGGCTTCTGGCTCAAGCTAATATGCACTTCAGATGGCTTTTTTCACCACCTCATCCTGGCCGGATACCGTCTCCAATAGGGATGCAAATACCTATCAGCTTTGTTTGGATCAACTAAATCCACATGGTCACTTCCCACTGCATTGGCCACTTTCTCAAATGAAATTCAAAAGGCTTCTCCATCCTTCTCATCAAATTTAGATAATGTCTGGATGTATTTAAACAGAACCCCATTAGGGAATTGGTTACAATAGGTTGTTCAACCTCACTAACCTCCTCATCCCGCCGATCGTCCACCTTCATCTCCGCCTTCTATGTCAACTTTCCTCTCTAACTGCTAACTGTTTAAATTGAAACTTTCTGCTTTTCTTCTGTAACTTTCTCTCTTTCTTCTTCATTTCCTTTTCTTTTATTTCTACTTTTCATCATAATTCAAACTGTTTCAATTCCTTCTCATGTTCAAAGTGCCTCATTTGAAATTCAATTCTCACCATTTCCAAAGAGTCTGATGGCGTTTCCACAAAACGCAATTGCCGAGCTATAGCTGTAATTGTCTGCCATTTTCTCATAGACAAACACAACCCCAACTCCAGATTGTCTGTCAATTCCAACAGCTTTGCCTTCATTACCTTTTGTAAAACGCCTAACTTCACTTTTTCCACACCCAGAGAACTATTAATGACTGAAATAATCTTTATACACAAAACACTGTTTAAACCAACTGAATTCAACATCTGGAACAAAAGACGCTAACAGCTACCATACGCGACCTTTGAACCCAATAGCCTCTGGGTGCATACTCTCCATTGTCTGCATGAGTTTATTCTGGATTATATGGTTTCCTCCCACAACCGAAAGATATGCATGTCAGGTGAATTGGCCATGCTATAGTGTTTGTATTTTTCAGAGATGTGTGGGTTAGGAGCCTTTGTTAGGGAAAATGTGTAATAATAGGGTAGAGGAATGGGTCTGGGTAGGTTACTCCTCGGAGGGTCAGTGTGGACCTTTTGGGTCACATGGCCTGTTTAAATACTATAGGGATTATGATTCTAAACCCAGTTTGGAATTATCGAGTTAAAACCAGACAAGAATCCCCAGTTTGCTATAGACCAACTCGACTGCCTCAAACTATTTTAAGAGGGTAGCTTGGATGCCAAACTTTCCTTACTTTAAAGGTAGATGTGAAGTAGGCGTTCCAGATGTGATGCTACTTGTCACACCACTCAACATTATCAAATCACAACATACTCAAACACTCTAATGAAAATCCTTACAAAATGAAGAGGAATTTAGAATAATTTAACGATTGGAAACCATGACCGAATAATGGATACAGTACCTTCTACAAATTAACTGTTCCAATACACCAACATCCCATAAACACACCCTTGGCAAAATGGAACATTCAGACATACATTCTTGCATACAGTTCTCCAATTCAGGAGGAAACAGCATCAAGTCAGATTTCAGAGAGAGTAGCAGCTGGAGATAAGTTACTAGGCCGTTGTTACAACTATTTATGAAAAACCGTAAAAGCGTCGTAAGTCATTTAATTGAGCCGTTTTCAGTCGGCAGTTTGGCCTTTAAGATCTCTTATATAGAAAAAAAGAGAAAATAATCTTTGTTTAAAAAAGTGACAGCAATGTCAAACACTTTAGATGCCTGGTCCTTTACTTAAGGGGCTTCCTCAATCGCAAGATCACCTGAGAGGGACAAATACAGGTACAGACCAAGTTACAAGGATGTGTCTCATAACACGCCTTCTGAAACACGCCTGTCCGTGGACCATCACATGGGACATACCGGGAAGCCTGACACACCCATTTCACTGTTTTTGAGCTTCACAATGCCAGCACTCGATACACTCAGGAGCTAAAAACAAATGCCAGGGAAAGATACAGTGACAGAAAGAGTCACATGAAAGAAAGAAAGAAAGAGACAGTTAATTAACTGAAAAGACGTTGTGGAAATATGGGAAAAAAGACAGGGCAGTGGGACTAACTGGAGAAGTGAGATCTTCGAGAGTAAAATTACAAGAATGAGAACATTGAATAAAGGCATTGTCAGATCAGCTGAAATGGTTTGTTACATCAAATTCTGAATCTGCTTGACAGAAAAAAAACCATAAACAACATAAGCTGGGACAAGATGACAGCCCAGCATGGACAGCTGTGCAGAGCATGCTAGTGTGTTGCTCAGTAAACTGCACGATCTGACCAGCATAGAGAGTATTGCAAACTTTACTATCATATGCTGACTATACTCACACTCACTCCTTCACCGTCACCCTGACCCCCTCACACTCACTCCATCACCGTCACTCTGACCCCCTCACACTCACTCCGTCACAGTCACCCTGACCCCCACACCCTCACTGTCAGAGGGTCAGTTCTGTGGGAGTGCTGGACTGTCAGAGGGTCAGTCCTGAGGGAATGCTGCCTTGTCAGAGAGTCAGCACTACGGGTGCGCTGCACTGTCCAAGGGTCAGTAATGAGGGAGCATCAGATTACTATAATGTTTACAATGAGAGGATTTGCTGTGTGTGCATTCATCAAAGACTGAGAGAGAGTGCGTGTGCATGCGCGATAGGCGTGGTTGAATGCAAAACTCATTGTTTGAGAAGGGACACACATGGAGGAAATTATTTTAAATACGAACAACTGGCAGGCTTTTTATTAATCAACAGAGAGAACGAGGGAAGTTTCATGGACAGATGAGGTGAAGTGTTTGAGAATGTTAAAATGAAATCATTGCCAGACACAATAGCAATCTACATCGGCATACACATGAATGACAGATGGATGGGGGTTTGGTGTGAGGTCGAATCAGATTTGTTTAGGCAGGTTTGAAGCCTGGATCGTCAGCAGCAGATTATTGGCTTCATTAAGACTGTACTTCATAGTTCAAGGTTAAAACAGCAGATGGACTAAACCAGTGAGATATATTCTGGGGTGGTGAGTATTTCAAGTTAGAAATGGTCAGATATGGTGTTATGAATCAGCTCATGGTCAAAGGGATCTCCTTCAGTTGTGACTTGTCTGCTTCAGTCGCAGATATTGGCCAGGGATGGGATGGAAACAGTGGAAGGAAGTGGAGTTTGCAACCAGAACAGTAGAGAGTGACCTCCCTGCTCTTAATATTTAAATAACAAAGGCAATGATACTGTAAATTATAGTTCTCCGCAGGAACTGAGTAGGTCAACATAGAGAGTAACAATGCCAGCTCAGAGAGGGAGACAGTCATTGAACGCATTCATTGATGTAGTTAGTAGTGGTCTGTAGAGTGAATATCTGGAATCAGATTTTCAACAGAAAAATAATAGTGACAAGAAGTGTAGACTATATAAAAGAATAGTAATACAGTCATAACCGGTTTATAGAACAAAAAAATCTGGACGTTGAAACTTACGAGGAACACCAACGATAACCAGGAAAGGATAATGAAAATATTGAATAACGAGAAGAACGTAATAGATCCACAATGATAATGACAACCAATAAAATGCAGAAAGACGCCAAACATAAATGGATGAACTCCTGTCTATTGTTGGAACATGCCAGTCTAATGTTCCCAGATTCTGATACATTTTTGGAACATTCCAGCCCAATGTTCTCAGATTCTGATCTCTCCTCCCCCTCTCTCTAGGTCTGCTGTTCCCTGTCAGTGCTGTCGGTGATGCTCCCGCTCATGTTATGGGATACCACATTGAACGGCGCCCATTTATCATTAAAAGATGGAAACCCTCCACTGAGATAATTAGAATCCATGGAGATTGGCATTAAGCACAGTCACTGAACAAACACTGGGAAAATTAGCAAAGGCTACGACAATGGATGAATGGGCACTGCAAAACAATCAACAGACAGGAGGGTTCCCTCCCAGTTGGGGAACTCTTCAGTGGTCCCGGACATTCAACCTCAGACCTTCTGGTGACCATCCTTCAAGGCAGACTTCAGGACTGGCAGCAGCGAAAAGTGGCTGAGCAGAGGCTGATTACAAATTTCGGTTCCCATAGGGAGGGCCTCAACTGGGGCCTTGGGTTCATGTCACATTGCACGTGACCGCCATTGCACTACACACACACATACACACACAGGCACTCCTATACACACACATACATATGTACACATACACGCACACAGACACACATGCACCCTTACAGACACACACACTCACAGGCAACCGCTCAGAGACTTAGACCACTCTACACTCATGCACACACATATAAACTCTCTCTCACTGATACTCAAACCCCCCACCACAGACACGCGCACACACTCCCACACTCACACATGCACCCCCTCACAAACTTTAGACACTCTACATCACTACACACACATATACACCCCCTCTCACACTCACAACCCCCAACCAAGACAAGCACACAGATACAAACAGACAAAGACCCACATGCACACATATATTTTGTGGGGTGAATTTGTACTTGCAGAGTTACATTGTACTTTGTTCAAAAACTGCCTGCATTCATGTCGAACTCTGAGCTCAAAAACTGCATGAATTCATGTCAACCTCTGTTATCTCACTTTTCAGATTAGAATCAATCTAAACATTATGGTATAGACAGAGAACAGAGGGGCTAACACCTTCAACATATTGTCTAAATAATACCCGTTGTTTCTGCTAACCTGTCAATGCAACTTTAAAAGAAAAAGTTTTTTTTAAATTTACACATGAAAGAAATGAAACTATCATGACAATCGAACAGATGAAAGACTCAACAGACAATGAAGGTATTTTTCAATGTATAACTTCAATTACATCACCCAGCAAATTTTTGCGATAAATTCTGTGCCTTAGAAGTGTGTCCTCCACGATCACCTGATGAAGGAGCGGCGCTCCGAAAACTAGTGTGTTTCCAATTAAACCTGTTGGACTATAACCTGGTGTTGTGTGATTTTTAACTTTGTACACCCCAGTCGAACAGCGGCATCTCCAAATCATGACAAAACAAACAGGCTCAGTTAACCAGTTCCACACATCATTTTTCATATCACTATAAAAGGGAACATTTACCGGGTTTGGATGGAATGGATGAGGGTTGCTGAGGGATGGACCAAAAATCTTTAAATCTTTCGAATCTTTTTTAAAACTGGTATATGAGAGGATTAAAAGGCACTGCAGGGGTCGAAATGTGTTCCACTCTGTTTATGAAAGGAGGGAGTTATAAAATAACAGATCGGTTGCATAAAAAAGTCGGATAGGCGAGTTTCTAGATACCTTACCCCAGAGTATAATATTTATTGACCAGTGTGAGGCTACTCCTGTTTTTAAGTGCCCTTTCATCAAATCCTTTCATAACCTTGAGACAGAGCATTGAGACTGTTGCTCAACAACAGGCCGAAGCAATTCTGTCCCTATGGGCCTCTTACAGAGGTATAAGAGAAGGCCATTCAGCCCATATTAGCCTGTTGCTACTTGAAAAGGTGGAAATCTTAAATATTGGCACATTTTGCCAACAGAATCATTCAAAACAAAGAGATGTGTCGCTGCAGCTGTATGAGGTGCTGCTGAGAGGGCATCTGGAGGACATTGTGTTGTTTGTGCTTCTGTAACTGAGAAGGGATGGACCTCCATCAGATACAGTTTAACAGCTGCTCGTTATCCACGGGTTGCTGTCTCATTTAATGTCTCGGGTCTGTTACACAAGAACAGGAGGAGGCCATTCATGCTTTCCAGTCTATTACAGAGGGACAGGAGGAGCCTATTCAGCCTCTCGAACCTGTTACAGAGGGGCAGGAAGTGTTTATTTAACATTCAAGTCTGTTACGAATAAATATTAGTTTTAAAATAGTTTTGGAATAGGAATGACCTGATGTAAGCATTAAAGTTCTAACTTTGAACAAGGCCAATTTTGAAAGTGTTATGCGAGCCCTGAGAAAGGCTGATTGGATTACCCTATTCATAGGTAAAGGAATGGTTGGAAAATGCAAGGCCATCAAAACTTGGCTTCAGAGAGTCCAGAGCCAACGTGTTCCTATTCGTGAGAGGGGCAACGCTGGTGGGTGCAGGGAGTGCTGGATGGCTAGATATATTGATGTTATGGTGAAGGTAAGGAAGGAGGCATATGTCAGGTAAACAGAGCTGAGATCAAGTGAATCCCGAGAGGTGTATAAGGGCAGCAAGGGTATAGTCAATGGGGAAATCGGGCCCATTCAAACCCGCCTTGCTGTAACGTCAAATGTTCCTTGTCATCGAGGTGCATCTCCTGCAACAGGACAAAATCCACCCTCTCTTTTTTAAGACTAGAAAATAAGTTTTTCCTCTTGACTGGACAATGGCATCCCTTAATGTTCCAGGTGCACCATTTAAGCATATCATTTTCCAGAACACACTGTAGCAACATTTGAACTCGAGAGAGGAAGAATTCGAATTACTGATCATTAATAAACAAATTCTCATAGAGCTTAAAAAGCTACACAATCTAAAACTATTACAACTGGCAAGCTCTCAAAACTTTCCAAAACTAAACATTCCAAACTTTCCAAACTTTCCAAAAAAACAAAAAATAAATCGATAGGGGAATTTAGTATTTCAACAAAGTTTTCGCTTTCTCTGCAGAGTCAGACGAGTTCTTGGATCCATAAAATGCAGTACGGAGAATCGTTGGGTACCAGAGGGAATACTGATTCCCAAGTTCCCTTACTCTTCTCTTGGAAGCAGGTGAGCACTTTGGTGATAGCGATCACAATTCGTTTATGTTTAGTTTAGTGATATCAAGGGATAGGTGTATACCACTGTGCAAGAGTTACAGCTGGGGGAAAGGCAATTACGATGTGGTTAGGCACGATATAGGAAGCATGGGAAGGAGAAGGAAACTGAAGGGGATAGGCACATAAGAAATGTAGAGCTTATTCAAGGAAAAGCTACTGTGTGTCTCCTACATAGGTATGTACCTGTCAGGCAGAGAGGGAGCTGTAGAGTGCGGGAGCCATAGTTTATGAAGGAAATGGAATCTCTGGTCAAGAGGAAGAAGAAGGTTTATTTTAGGATGAGATGTGAAGGCTCACATAGGGCGCTTGAGGGTTACAAGGTAGCCAGGAAAGACCTAAAGGGAGAGCACAGAAGAGCCAGGAGAAGACATGAGAAGTTGTTGGCGGATAGAATCAGGATGGACCCTAAGGCTTTCTATAGGTATTTAAGGAATAAAAGAATGACCAGAGTAAGATTAGGGCCAATCAAGGAAAGTAGGGGGAAGTTGTGTGTGGAGTCAGAGGGGATAGGGGAAGCACTAAATGAATATTTTTCAACAATATTCACTCTAGAAAATGACAATATTGTCAAGGAGATTACTGAGATACAGGCTATTCGACTAGTTGGGATTGAGGTTCACAAGGAGGAGGTATTAGAAATCCTGCAGAGTGTGAAAGTCTGTAAGTCCCCTGGGCCGGATGGGATTTATCCTAGGATTCTCTGGGAAGCCAGGGAGGAGATTGCTGAGCCTTTAGCATTGATCTTTAAATCGTCACTCTCTACTGGAATAGTGCCAGAAGACTGGAGGATAGCAAATGTGGTCCCCCTGTTCAAGAAGGGGAGTAGAGACAATCCTGGCATTTATAGACCAGTGAGCCTTACTTTAGTTGTTGGTAAGTTGTTGGAAAAGATTCTAAGAGATAGGATTTATAATCATCAAGGAAATAATAAATTAATTAGGGATAGTCAGCACGGTTTTGTGAAGGGTAGGTCGTGCTCATGAACCTTATTGAGTTCTTTTTGAAGGTGACCAAACAGGTAGATGAGAGTAAACCGGTTGATGTGGTGTATATAGATTTCAGCAAGACGTTCAATAAGGTTCCCCATAGTAGGCTATTGTACAAAATGCGGAGGAATGGGATTGTGGGAGATATAGCAGTTCGGATCAGTAATTAGCTTGCTGAAAGAAGACAGAGAGTCGTGGTTGATGAGAAATGTTCATCCTGGAGTCAAGTTAGTAGTGGGTCGGTGTTGGGTCCACTGCTGTTCGTCATTTTCATAACCGACCTGGATGTGTGTAGAAGGGTGGGTTAGTAAATTTTCAGATGACACTAAAGTCGGTGGAGTTGTGGATAGTGACGAAGGATGTTATAGGTTACAGAGAGACATAGATAAATTGCACAGCTGGGCTGAGAGGTGGCAAATGGAGTTTAATGTGGACAAGTGTGTGGTGATTCACTT
Organism: Chiloscyllium punctatum; assembly: GCF_047496795.1. NCBI lineage: Eukaryota > Metazoa > Chordata > Chondrichthyes > Orectolobiformes > Hemiscylliidae > Chiloscyllium > Chiloscyllium punctatum. Next base: position 26,325,788 of record NC_092769.1, on the reverse strand, counting down.
TGGTCGGAGTAAACGGAATGCAAAGTACTGGGCTAATGGTAAGATCCTTGTTAGTGTAGATGAGCAGGGAGATCTCGGTGTCCAGGCACACAGATGCTTGAAAGTTGCAACCCAGGTTGACAGGGTGCACTTGGAGTATTGTGTACAGTTCTGGTCACTGTACTATAAGAAGGATGTGGAAGCTTTGGAAATGGTGCAGAGGAGATTTACTAGGATTTTGCCTGGTATGGAGGGAAGTTTTACGAGTAAAGGCTGAGGGACTTGAAGCTGTTTACGTTCGAGAGCAGAAGGTTGGGAGGTGACTTAATAGAGACATATAAGATAATCAGAGGGTGAGATAGCGTGAGCCTTTGTCCAAGAATGGTGATGGCGAAGATGAGGGGGCATAGCTTTAAATTGAGGGGTGATAGATATGGGACAGATGTCAGAGGTAGTTTCTTTACTCAGAGAGTAGTAAGGGTATAGGATGCTTTGCCTGCAACGGTAGCAGATTCGCCAACTTTAAGTACATTTAATTCGTCATTGGACAAGCATATGGACTTTAATGGAATAGTGTAGGTTAGATGGGTTTCAGATTGGTATGACAGGTTGGCACAACATCGAGGGCCGAAGGGCCTGTACTGCGCTGTAATGTTCTATGTTCTATATCATCAAAAGATTTTTTTCTGAATCGCCACCGCTGAAACTTTCCGAAAGGACATAATCCCGGAGCCCGTGAATTAAACACATTGGATCTTTCTGCTGGGTTCTGGAAGCTTCCATTAGTCTTTGTTTATCCCCATAACTATGTAACCGCACACGGACAAGCGAGAGCATTGGTCTGAGCCTGACCTGTGCACCGTAACCCAATGAACTGTCTCATTCTTCACCCGTCCCTCTTCAGTTTCGAAGTGCAGGAATTGCTGCAGCCAGTTCTCAAAAAATACTCACTGGCTGACCACCTGCTGTCTGGGCCAGCAGACCGACGATGTGAACATTCTTCATCCTGCCCCTGTTCTCAAGGTCGTCATCATGTTCAATTAAGATCCTCTCTTGTGAGGAATTGATCGCAGACTCTGTCATGCAGTTCGGCGCTTGACATCGTCCATTTTGTTTCCAAGGCTGTCAAGTTGCTGCTCATGTTTTTGGAGCACGTCTGAGTTTGGTAGTGGTTCTAGGCACTGCTGAACCCTTCTTCAATCATAGCTTCAATCATTTCACATAACTTGGTGTACTCAGTGACCAAGGCCTGGTGAGTAACTGGGTCCATGGAACGAGCAGACTGGGTTGCAGCTCCAGCCTCAGGCATGCTCGATGCTTCAGATGGCTGCACCACTTGTTGGGACTGACTCGATCCTTTCCCATGTTTTGTCATTTCCACATGACAAAATGGGATCAGTAAAGATTCTATCACTCTTTTAGGGTTGAATTTTAAGTAAATGGCTGGGGTGGAGTGGGTTAGGGAACCACTTTGCCCGTGCTGTGATGCAGAGCCCAACAAAGCAGACCTTCCAGATCGCCACTATCTTGGATTCCCCCTTAACATTTTATCAATATTATCATTTCGGTTAGCATTATATTCCTGGATGTTCTGGAGCAGTGTGAATTTGTATCACTGCCTACATTTTCCCCTACACTGCAAATTGCTGCCCATTCCTCGATAATCTTTGACTGTTGTTACCTATGAACCTTCTCTCTGTGTCTCAAAAATATTCTTCCAAAGCTCTGCGGGGAAGAGAGTTCCAAATACTCTCACCACTGAGAAAACAATAGTTAACCTCAACTGTGCGTGAGATCATTTTTTTCTCCTTACCTGAGAAAGGATATAATTAAATTGGAAGCAGTTCAGAGATGTTTCACTTCATGTATACCAGGGATCAGGGTCTAAAATTATGAAGGCTTTAACAGGTTACTCATGGAATCAGAGGTGATGTTATTGAAACATACAAAACCTAGAGGAGAGTGGATCAGATAGATATCCTCTGGGTGTTTGTATCGTCCAAACTTCATGTCATTTTTATACAATCTCTACAGTGTGGAAGCAGGACATTCTGTCCATCAAGTCCACATTGACTCTCGGAACAGTATCCCCCCTGGACCTGCCCCCTTACTCTATCCATGTATCCCTGCATTTCCCATCACTAACCTATCTAAATTATACATCCCTGGGCATTACGGGAAATTTAGCATGGCTAATCCACTCTAAGCTGCATACCTTTCGACTGTGGGAGGAAACTGGAACACTGGGAGAAAACACACACAGACATGGGGAGAATGTTAAAAATCCAAATAGAGGTTTGCCCGCGGTTGGAATTGAACGCAGCTCCTTGGCGATGGGAGGTAGCAGATACCACCCACGCAGGGTTAAAACAAAAAAATCCTCTGCCCTCCCTGAATGCAACATTTTACAACACGATTTCCATGAAAATAACCCGTTACTTTCCAACAGCATGACATGTGAAATTAATAAATAGGAACAGGAGTAGGTCAATCGGCTCCTCAAGCTAACCCTGTCATTTAATAAGAACATGGCTGATCTACTCCAGGGCTTAACTCCATTTTCTTGCCGACTCCTTGTATCCCTCCACACCTTTCTGGGTCAGGGAATTCCAGACATTCACTACCTTCTGAGAGAAGACATCGGTTTGCATCTCAGATGGAAATCGATATTCCTTATTAGAAATCTATATCCTCGAGTTCGACACTTTGCCCAAGAATGGAAACAACTTCTCAACATCTAATTTCTCAAGACCCTGCTGTGTCTTGTCTGTTTCAGCAGTATCACTCATCATTCATTTAAACCCAATGAATGATCCTGTCACCTTTTTAGAGATTCTCTATAACTAAACCCTTTCATCGCAGGAAACTTCCTCATGTACCAACCTAGTTACTTGCTGCATCAGCATGCTGACTTTATGTTTCATGCACTGGAAGACTTCAAAGCCTTTGTACTGTTCCTTTTCTCGAAGTCCTCTCCAGTAAATAACAGCTTGCCTATTGATTCTCAGTGTCATCCTCAAACTCGGATGTATATTGCACTCAGCTCCCTCCTTCAGGCTATCAGTATAGATTGTAAATAACTGCTGCCATCAGACTGACATTTGTGGTACTCCAGCAGATACACCCTTATCATAAAGATCCATTAATCCTGACTCTCCGATTTCTGTGTTAACCAATCATCAACCCATGTTAATACAGTATCCGACATCCTAGAGCTTCTGTTTTGTGAAAGAACTTTCATTTTGTAATACTTGTGGAAAATCTCTGGAAAGTTATGGGTCTACCAGATCCCCTTTATCAAGTCTGCTTGTTACATTTTCAGGCATCTCCAGAAGTACTTTGCATGATTGTACCGGGCAAAATATAATTTCCCTTTTACAGACCCACACTGACTCTGCGTGAAGCTTTTCTAAATGTCCATGCTGGGCAAGTTTTCCAAACTCTACTGGTCCCATCTGGTTTCCTTTGACCCATATGCCTCTAAGTGCTTCCCAGTCATATATTTGCCCAAATGATGTTAAATGTTGCAGCTGTACGCGCATTTACCACTCTTCCTCTGGCAGCCCATTCCATACCCACACCACACTCTGTGTAGAAACGTTGTCCCTTCGTCCCTTTTAAATATTCCCTCTAACACCTTAAACCCATTCTCTCTATGCTTGAACTCCCCCAGCCCGTGGAAAAATCTTAGCTATTCAGCCCATCCATTCCTCTCATGATTTTATAAGCTTCTGCAATGTCAGCCCGCAACCTTCCACACTCCTTCTAATACTAACTTCAAGAATAAGCATTTAAAGATAAGCACTGCAAATTTGAAGCGATATTAAACATCACAGGTAACCAATACTCAGCCCAATCTTCATACTGTTATTTGTTTTTCTCCATGTTACAATACTAAGGCGACATGAAACGCTTACTAGTGCCAATAAGAAATTAAGCATCTGAATTCCTTGTCTGAAGGGGATGATCACTCCAGTGAAAACACATCTGTGGCCATATCTATATAATACCATATGGTCAACATTCTCCCTCCTGGCCTCCCTGTGACTGTGTGAGGTTGTGTCTTCTTTATCTTGCAATCAATAGACAGAACCCCTTTCCCCCATTTACACCTTAATTTAAACCCCTTTTACAGAATCTTCTCATTCACCACTGCTAAAAGCCCGTTCATCTTTTGCCACACCCTCCTTTCCCTGCCACCTATCCCCAACTTCTGGCCAGGGATTAAAAGACCATTTTGCAATTTTATTCAGTTTTGAAGAAGTGTCACACTGGAAACGCTAACACTGTTTCTCTGTCTCTGCAGACGCTGACAAACCTGCTGAGTTTAACCAGAAATGAATAGACACAGAAATGTTTTTGCATTAACCAAATAACTATGGATACTGGAAATAAGAGTACAACAAATGCTGGAGATACTGGGACCTTTATAGAAGATTAACTGGACCTGAAAGTTTAACTCTGCATTCCCTCTAGAAAATGCTGCAACACCTTTCGGAATTTCTTCAGCAATTTCTGTTTTTGAACAATTTCCAATGATGTATGTTAAAGATGCCCAAACATCTTTTCCAACATGGAGCGCCATACACTGGGAACTGAACAATAACGCATGGTGCAGAAGTTCGTTGACTCTGAAATTGCAAAAGGTTGGCATCACTGACACTACAGAGCTCTGAATCATGGTCTGGGAGAAAAACAGGGAAACACATTCACTTCAAATATAGAAGATGGCATTATGGAAAGGAGAAGATTCAGATTAGCACCTGAAATGGATTGAGTTTATGCAACAAATTGGAGGTGAGGCACCAAGGAAAGACTCCAGCAGAATGAGAATATGAAAATGGAAGTATTTCCACATTAGAAACCAGAGTAGGTCACTGAATAAAGGGCTGATGGGTGAACGGGTCTCGGTGTGAAATGGCGGGCAGTCAGTAGAATTGAATTGTAAATAACGCAGCTAAAACTGGGTTATCATCTGATGCTGTAGATCTGAACAGCAGAAGAAGCAGAGTTGTATTCAATGACAATCTGTAACATTTTGCCGATGATACTTAGTCCACCATTACCATCAAGCCAATCCATGGTTCAGTGACGAGTGTGGGTGAACATGCCAGGGTCGGAATCACGTGCACCGAAACCTGATGACAACCCATTAATGCGACCACACTTGCCTGGTTACACTCCGCACAGCAGGTCTTACATCTGATAGAGAGGGAGAAATGATACTAAGGCTAAGAAATCAGATCTAAGCTCTGTAGGCCGGTCAAATCCTTGCATAAATGTCGAAGGATCATTAAACAACTTACTGGAAGAGAGGACTCCACAAATATCCGCACCCTAAATAATGGAACAGCCTTGTACGTCAGTGTAAAAGATGCAGTATCTGCACCATCCTTAGCCAGAAGTGTTGAGTCGATTATCCACCTCACCCTCACCATGATGCCCACAGAATCACAGATGGCAGTCTTCAACCAATTCAATTCACTGCACGTGACATGAAAAAACAGCTGGACACTGTAGATAAGGTAGTGGGCCCTGACACCATTCCTGTAATAGGACTGAAGACTTGTGCTGCACAACAAGCCGTGTGCCTGGGGAAGCTGTTTCATTCCAGCTCCAACTCCGACATCTCCCCTGGTAATGTGGAAAATTACTCAACTATATCCAATCCGCTAAGAGGAGGATTACTGCAAGCTGACCCTTTACTAGTCCTTCAGTCCCATCATGACAGGTAAATTGGTGGGAGTTCAAATTTGACAGAGCTGTCAAGCAGCACAGAAATAACCAGCTCAGTGTGGTTTCCGATCGGTCCCCATGTGGAGATGGTACTGTTGTGGAAATGTCACTGGATTACTAACCTAGACCAGGCTCATGCTCTGGCAGCTGGTGCAAATTAAAAACAATTAATAAACAATTAATAAGATCAAAAATCTGGTCTCAGTAATAGTGATCTTATGTTCAATATCAGTTGTAAACTTCGATTTCCTTCCCCAGTGTATTTTCAGTAAGTGAATCTCCCGTGCTTTCCTGGTCTGGCCTAAAAGTGACTCCAGACACACAGACATGTGATAAACTCTTCAATGATCTCTGAATGGGCCAAGCAAGACAGTCTATTATATCAAACTGCACTGAGGTCTTAAATGATAAACCCGTACCGAACACCAGGCCCCAGCCTCATTAGTAGAAAAGGGAATGGGAAACACGACCCTGTCGACCCTGCAGAGACCTCATTCCTAACAGTCGAGAGCTTGTGACAATATTTGCAGAGCTTTCCCACACACCGCACTGAAACATTGTGACAGGAGCAGGTCATACAACACATTGAGCTTTCCCTGTGCTAGTTAATGGCCAAACATATCCTCAGTTCAGTTTTCCCCATACAATAATCATATCCCTTAATATGTTTAAACATTGTGAAATATAAAATGAGAACTGCTGTAGTCCCTTCAGCCCATCAGTTTTGCTCCTCCATTCAATATAAAGGCAGGTCTCCGATAACACGTGTTGATTAAATACAATTTGGCTGCAATGTGATTCGTGAATCTTTTTTCTATAAAGTGAATTCCCGTTCACTGTGACGCGATTCCTTGCCGGGAACCAGCTGAACAGCAAAACCCTGCCTCAGGATCCTCTCTCTGCAAAATGTACAAACAATGTGGTCAGCTAAAACAGGAACGCAATGCGCTCAGGAAGCCTTGAAACTGAGCCTGAAACTGGAAATTGTAGACTACATTTAGAAATAACTTTATTTCAAACTGTGGAGAGAATCTTGATGAGACCTGGAATTCCCCATCGGCATCACGTGGTTATCCAGCCCCCACGTGCTTTCTGGTGAAAGGTACAGTGCTCCAATGGAGTGACCGTAGTGTGAAGGTGTTGCATTTACGGCACTGTTCCATTACAACATGTAATTTAAAGGTTTAAAAAGACTGAACTAGGGTGGTTGTTAGACCAAACTAAATTTTTGGTTTTTACTGATATTTTTTGGGGTTCCTCCTTACCCTCTTTTTTCCATGACCCCATTATTAATATCGCACGATTTTCGACAACGCAGTGTTGCACAGAAACACAGTTACCGTGTTATTGGAGAACAACCTGGACTGATGGCTGGGAGAGAGCACACCTGGTTCGCCAGTCTCAAAGTGCAGACATTTATTCTCACCTCAATGCAATGCGGCCTGTCTGTACCCGATACTGTAGCCCCTTGCTTTAGACATCTAAGCTTGGTGAATTACCATCCCTGCTTCCAATCTGTCTCGCCCAATCAGAGTGTTATATATTTCACTGAGATCACCACTCATTTTCCTAAACCGCATGGAACACAAGTCCATTCGCCCCAAACTCAGATCCCATAACAAGTCTGTCATCCCAGAGATCAGTCTGTTCATCCATTACTGCTCTCTCCCAATGTCAGGTTTGACCTCTATTAGAAACAGAGACGAAAACTGCACACAATGCTGCACAATGTTCTAGATGGTGTCTCACCAAGGTCCTGTACAGCTGCAGTAAGATCCTCTTACTCCTGTACTCAAATCCCCCTGAAATGAAGGTGAGTACAGCAGTTATTTTCCTACCTGCTTACTGCTCCTGAAATATTGCTTTCAGTGACTGGTGTACAGGGAGATCCAGATTCTTTTCAATGTTACAGCTCCCCACTTACTGGCTCTATATACACTGGTCAGCATAGCAATGCCATTCCCAGTATTGGCTCCTGGATTCAGAACTCACTGCCTTACATGGACTCGGGGGCTGCACAGAAATAAACATAAATGCAGCTTAAGTTCCTTTCTAGAGCAACATTTTTCAACCATTCCCTTTTCAAATGATAGGCTGCCCATTCTATTGTTCCCATCAAAGTACACAACATCTCATCTCTCCCATTGCTCTCCATCCGCCACGTATTGCCCAGTCATTTCACTTATCTCAGTCACCTTGGAGCTTTTTTACATCCTCCTCACCCACTCACAAGCTGACATTGTTTAGTGCTGTCAGCAAACTTGGGAGTATTGCATTTGAGACACTCAACCAAATATATGATGTGTATTGGCAATAGCTGGCGCCCAAGCCACGATCCTTGCTGTATACTCCTAGCCTTCCATTTTAAAAAAAGCGTTGTTTTATTCCTACTCACTGTTTCCTGCCAGCTCTGTCATTCGAGAACCATGTCCATATATTAGCCCCAGTCCCACAGGATTCGAATTTGCACAATAGGCTTGGGGTTTTATCAAAAATCTTTCTGAAATTCCACTCGTATTGTATTGATAGCTTCTACATAATTTTGCTAGAAGCCACTTTCTCAAATATGATTCCTATTTCATGAATCTCTGTTGAGTTTGTCTATGCCCATTAATTTCATTCTGATACTTTCTCTAAACCGTTTAGTTGATAATTTAATCCTATTCCCTTTTTCTCACCAGACTAAAGTTCCCTCGTATTGCGAGGAAGTTTTCTTTTTTGTTTTGCTTTCTTCTGTGAAGGCATAACTGAAGTATTTGCTCCATAGTTCTGCTATTTCCCTGTCCTCAATTATTTGGTATCAAACTGTTGGAAAGCTGCACATTTATTTCCCTTAATTTTGCCATTGACATATTTTCAGAAAATATTACAAGTTCTGCCTTATAAACTTTGTTACGATAGTCTTCACAAACCAATCAATTCCTATTTTAAGGTACTCAGTGATTGGCCTTCCACAGCCATAAATCACAGAAGCAAAGACTCTGTACTATCAGAAATACAGCACGGTCTACATTAGACCCACTTAATGACACAATACCCGTAGCCGTGAATCGTAAGGCATTTCAAGTGCACTGCCGTGTATGTTCGCATGGTTTTGAGGTTACCATGACAACTCGCCTCTCAAGAAAAGCATTTCAGACCCCAACACACTCTGGGTGAAAAGCAATCCTCAAATCCTCACTAAACCGCAAACCCTTCACTTTAAAAGTGTGGCCCTTTGACTAAAAGGAACAGCTGCTGTCGATCCACACTGTCCATGCTCCTCGTAATCCTATCTTTCAGAATCACATCCCTCTCAGCCTCCTCTCCTCCAAACTAAACAACCTAAGCTTATCCAGCCTCTCTCCATAGCTGATATGCTTCATCCTAGGGAACATCCTGGTGAATCTCCTTTGCACCCCCTCCAGTGCAGTCACCTCCTTCCTGTAATATGGCTCCCAGAACTACACATCGTATTCCATCTTGGCAACACCAAAGTTACACATAGCTCTTATAATCTGTGCCTCAATGAATCAAGGTTATGTTTACAGTCCCCAATGCTTTCCCAAATTGTGTCGTAACCTGTCCATCACATTCAGGGATGTGTGGAGAAGCACCCTCTGACCTTCCTAGTGTGCTGCAATTGGTTGAGTCCTCCCCTGTCCGGTTGCTTCTTCCAAAGTGCATCACCTCATCTTTATCAGGGTTACATTCCATCTGCCATTGATCTTCCCAGCTGACCATTCCATCTGTATCTTCCCGTAACTTAAGGCCTTCCTCCTCACTGCTAACCAACCGGCCAATCTGCGCATCAAACACAAACTTACTTATCACACTCCCCACACCTCGTCCATATTCACAGCGACATCATTTATGAGTACCACAAATATTAAAGTTGAAAATCACACAACATCAGGTTAGAGTCCAACAGGTTTGATCGGAGGCACTATCTTTCGAACCATTACTTCTTCATCAGGTGATTGTGCGCTTTGATGAAGAAGCAACGCTTCGAAAGCTAGTACCGCCGAATGAACCTGTTGGACTATAATCTGGTGTTATGCGATTTATAGCATTGTCCACCCAGTCCAACACCAGCATCTCCGAATCACAAATAATAAAGGACACTGGCCTGTGGTATACCATTGGACACTGGCCTCCAGTCACACAAGCAGCCAACCTTTAGTCTCTCATCACTAAACCTCATTTGGATGCAATTTGGCAAGTCACTAATGAATTCGACCTGTTCCCTGGTTATTCTGTCCTGCTGGACACACTTGTAGAATATCTGGGAATTCTCCCTAATCTTGCCCTGCCAGCAGGTTTCCATGTCCCTGTGTTCGTTAGTCCCTTACACATGCAGAGTTTCCTCCTTATTGCAGCCTTAAATGGTCTGTCCTTTATCCTGCCATTATTTCCCTTGAATGTGGATTAGGCAGCCGGAGAAACATCCTGTTAATTTTCAACTTGTCACATGTTTTGTGAATTTTAAGTATTTCACAGCGAGCCATCTCTCATTCTTTGAAACTCTAGGGAACACAGGCCGAGTTTCCCCATCACGCAATCTTGCCAACTGAGGGATTAATCGGGAGAATGTCCATTGAACTTCCTCTGTGTTCAGTACATTCTTTCTCAGATTTGGTGACCAAAACTGCACTCAATATTCGGTACAGTATTCACCAACACGCTGTTAAACTGCTTCAACATGTCTTTACATCTATATTCTGACTCCCTTAAAGGAAGGCAATCCAAAGTTTTACTTACCACTTGCATACATTCCTCCAAATACCCTTCACATTCATTGCAATTACGAACTCATTGTGTGAGTTCTTATAGACAGCCTTCTGATAATCTAAAATATGCCAATTGTACTGGTTCCCCATTATCTATGCTATAAGAATCAATTCCAAACAATTCCTAAGCTTGCCAAGTATGATTTCCCTTTCAGAAATGCATACTGATTCTCTCCAATATTGCTGTAAAATTCTAAATAACAAATATCACATCCTATATAATAGATTCCAACAGTTTCCCCACAAATATAAAGTTAGTTGGTCTGCAGTTCTCCACACTATCTCTTCTTCCCTTTGTAGATGCTTGGATCACTACCGTGCATCTATAGTGCTTGGATCACGTTTACTCATGTCCATTTATCTACAACGGCTTCCAGACTATGCAGAATACACTGGGTAATAGAACACAGTCATCGACAGTGCAACTGATACTTCTATTAGTGATTTATTTCTGAAGATTTTGGTATGAAGTACATCTGGTTTGTCAAGGTTAGCAATGCTCAATCCAGCTGTATGTTCAAATAGAGCCTTGTTACTAATATAAATTGACGTTATGTCTTTCGAACCACAAGCCCTATATGATGACGTCGCATTTCTGGGTGATTTTCTGGATCTTCGTCCATGAAGACAGATGCAAAGTAACTGGTTATTTGCTTGGCCATTTCCCTGTTATCCATACAAAGCTCGTCTCTCCTGATTGCAGATTTCCACATTTGACTATGCTTTTCTCTTTCCTTTGAAATATAGGACATAGATTTATGCAGTCTTTGTGTTCCTGTTTGTTTGCATGTATGGTCGCTTTTTGATTTCCTTACCCGTTTCATGGCCCTCCTTTTCTGGATCGTAAATTTCTGAGAATTCTCAGGATTCCAGAATGTCTGGAATTCTTCAGAAGTCACTTTCTGTGATTAATATAATCTTTAATATATTATGCTAATCATTGTTAACTCACTTTCTCACTTTTGGGTGTTTTACCTGAAATAAATAGACATATTTTTCCGACTTTGTAGTATTTCTATAAATCTCCTGGTCCCGACCAGATATATTCAGGAACTCTGCAGGAGGACAGGAAAGAAATAGCGACGGTCCTGGTTGGTACCTTTGCATCATCGGGAGCCAACGGGTGAGGTCCTGGAGGACTGGAGGGTATTGAATGCTGTGCCGTTATTCACGAAGGGCTACAAATAAAAACTGGGGAACTTTCGACCAATAAACCTAAAATCTGTAGCAGGTAAGTTCCTTGAGAAGATTCTGAGGGAGAAGATATACATGCATTTGGAAAGACAGGGCCTTGTGAATGGCGGATTATGGCTCACAAATTTGTTTCACTGCTTAGATGAAGTGACCAGTAACTTTGGCAAGGGCATGGTTGTATATATAGTCTATATGGATTTCAGTAAGACCTTGAATAAGGTTCCATATGGTACGCTGCTCTGGAAGGTTAGATCACATGGAATTGAGAGGGAGCTGGCAAATTAGGTACAAAATTGTATTGATGATAGGAAGAAGATGGAATCGTGGAAGGATGCTTGTTGGACTGGAGGCCTATGATGAGTGGAATGCCTCAGGGGTCGGTGCTGGGAACATATATTCATATATTACACATACCTATGATTTAAATGAGAATTATACAGGCATGATTTGTAAGTTTCCTGTAAGTTTGTTACAAGTCAACTTGTAACCATGATATGGTTTCAAGTTGACACTAGAATCGGTGGTATCGTGGACAGTGAGGAAGGTTATCAGAAATTTCAGAAATTACAGTAGTACCTTGATCAGGTGGGGAATTGGACCGAAAAATGGCAAATGGAGTTTAATTCAGATAAGTGTATCTTCTTGCATTTCAGAAAGTCAAATCAAGGCAGGAGTTTCATGGTGAATGGCAGGGCCTTAAGGAGTGTAGTGGAACAGAGTGACCTTGGAATTCAGGTGCACGGTTCTCTGTAAGCAGAGTCCCAGTCGACAAGGCACTGAAAAAGGCATTTGACTCACTGGCCTTCATCAGTTAGAGCACTGAGTACCGAAATTACGGAGTTATGTTGCAGTTATACAAGATGTTGGCGAGTCCATACTTGTAGCGACATGTTCAGTTTTGTTCACTTTGTTTGAGGAAGGATGCTATTAAACTGGAAAGAGTGCAGAAGAAATTTACAAGGATGTTGTCAAGACTCAATGGTCTGAGTTATAGTGAGAGGTTGAACAAGCTAGGAGTTTTTACTTTAGAATGTATGAGGCTGAGGGGGATCTGATAGTAGTGTATCAGATCATGGGAAGCATGGATAGAGTCAATGCACTCGTCTTTTTTTTCCCCCAGGATTGGGCAATCACCGACTAGAGGGTATCAATTTAAGGTCAGATGGGAAAGAATAAAAGGGAACCTGAGGGGCAATTTCTTTTACACACAGGGTGGTATGGATATGGGATGAGCTGACAGCAGAAGTGGTTAAGGCGGGTACATTCACAAAATTTAAAATACATTTGGACAAATACACAGGTAGGAAAGGATTAGAAGTTAACAGGGAAATGGCAGAGAATTGGGGTTAGTGTGAATGGACATTTTGTTCGGAATGAATGGACCACATTAGGCCGAATGGCCTGTCTCCGTGCTGTAAGACTATATGGGCCTAACAACCATTGTTCTCCTACTGAATGTTATATTGTATTTTCCCAATTCACTGGAGTGAACTTGACAGTCTAACCTCTGGGCTTCCATGGTGTTTGACCAGAATGTTCAAACATTCCACATTGAATGCAGACGCCGTGTAAAATACAACATATTAATGTCCCAATTCCTCTAAAGCTGCTTCAGAGCAAGGTTGGTAATTAGTGCTTCCGACCAAACAATAGACAATAGACAATAGACAATAGGTACAGGAGTAGGCCATTCTGCCCTTCGAGCCTGCACCACCATTCAGTATGATCATGACTGATCATCCTTAATCTGTATCACAAAACACCAACCTACCTGATATACACTAAAGGAATTTATTTTTCACAACATTTGCAGTCACTTAGTTAACCCAGTTTCGATGCAACTTGACACCATGCATTATTACTGCAGAACCCACGAGTATTTGTTACTCATTCACAGACGGCAGTTAAGAGTCTCCAAGGTGTCCTCCATCTCCAATATAGCAGACCCATGTTCTCCGTGGAGGTCAGAAGGTGGTGCGGAATTGTTAAGTGTTTCAGAATGAAGGTATTGTGACTGCTGACAGGATTGTGTACAAAGTGACAGTCAATGCAGTTTCACACAGTAACTGTGCATTAAAGTGTTCAGAGTTCATTCACAGCCTGTACCTCTCTGTCAATCGACATAAGGGCACTGCAGAGGCAGGTAAACTATCGGGAGTCAATCATCCAGTTAAAAATACAGAATTTTCACCCTATTCAGCTGTTTTGGACGTAATGAGTGTCCTTCCAAAACCATCAACTTTCAACTTCTTGTTCTCTCACACCGCTACAGATTAAACATATAGTTATTGCTCTCTCTCTCCTCATGGTACCATCATGCCAGGGTTTAGTCTGGTGAAACTACTTTGCACTGTCTCGGTGACAAAAAGGCCATTATTTATAAAACAGACCAAATCTGTAAACAACGCACCAAAAACTCTCTCAATAAAACACTACCATTGGGAAAGGTATACCAACACTGGTACTTCAATCATTTTGCATGAAGAGTCACATATCACTTACCTTCTTGCCCCATAAGAATTCTGGTCCTTTTCAACACCAGCCCTTCCCAACCTCTCACCATTTAATAGACATAAAGGGAATGATGGTATTTGTTGTTCACATCTGAATCATTCATATACCTTGTGAACAGCTACTGCAAAAACACTGTTCCTTCTGCCACCCAACAAGCCTTCAAACCTGAAAAAAAGCACTACTCTTCTCATATCTCCATTACCCAATGTTTAATCAATATAGTATGTATTCCAACCCTACCTACCCATGGACTCTACTATTCTCCACTCACCCGTATTCAAACATGTCTAACGTATTCTGAAAATTCAAATACTCCACTCCCACTGCTTCTCAATTGTCGATGTTACAGCGGACAATCTCCACTACCCCCAGCAGGTTTAGCAAATATCCTTTCCCTTTCCTGAATCTAGTCCGAATGTACCAAATCATATCATTATTCTCCAAGTCTCTAGTTGTCACATTCCTCATAAAAGTTTACAATGTTTTTCTCACAGCTATTTCGTTTTCTGTATTCTCTCCCTATCCTGTTTTAAATATTTAGTGGAACAATAACTGCTTTCCAGTCTGCAGCATCCTTTCCACAATCTAACCAGCTTTGAAGAATAATCAGTCATTCTTTCATTAGCTCTGTTACCACCTCCTCAATCACTCTGGGATGGAGCTCATCAGATACAGCAACTTATGAAACTTCAATTCAATTAGATTTTCAAAACATACATTTCGATATTTCTAATTTCCTGTAGTCCACCATTTTTACAGTCACACTGTTCCCTTTTTTTATGTTGGTTAGTTTCTGTACCTTCCCGTATGGAGATGGAACCAATGTATTCCTCTCAGCAGGCAGATGGCTTCTGTCAGCTAGCAATACATCGGAGGACTACACTTCAGAGAAGGTGGATATATTACCCACTCCTGCGTGGAACGTTCCAGAATCGAAACAGTTCTCTTCCTGGTGAGTGTCAGCACAGTCCTGTTCCTGGTGTGAAGCTCCAGGTTATAGTGAAGGAGGGGATACAGCTCAGTGAGCATCTCATCTTTGATCCAAGCTGGTTTCACACTTTACACCTGGAATGTGTCCAGCTTACACAAACGTTCCTGGAAATCCCAGGGGGGATAGTGCAGTGCCTTGCTTCTCCCTGTTAACAGAGCTTCTCTTCTGTGTGGTCTCAGCTCCATTTGTTTCCCATGGACCCAGACACTATGTAAATGCAGTATCCAGGGTGGCGTCCAGACCCTCGGGGCTCCCTGAATGAATCCAGCAGCTGACAATACAAAGCTGGGAACACTATCCACGGAAACTCCAATGACTTTCATTTGACACCAGCAAGTCAAATCCTGACACCTATGGTGAAGCCATTCAGTGTTGTAAATGCCTCCCTCTCCTCAGTTTCTCTTCCTAGCTAAGAAAGCTGTTACGTCTCCACACAGTCCCACAGTAACAGTTCCTCGGTCTAAAGTAGCAGTCGACAATGTAACATTATATTTCTCTGTATCTCAGCAACTAGACGGGCAGCACCAGTATTGCCGATGAAATTAATCACTACACTCAGAGAAGAGAGAGAGAGGGAACATAATTCACTTTAAACAGGGACATACTTAAATGACGTGATATTCACGAATATCAGAAAAGGGAAAATGTGAGAATAACTTCCCATTCTATATTCATTCCAGTTTGTCATCAACAATCCTTCTGTTGCTTTGCCTCTCTCTTGCTCTGTCTTTACTTTGCTGAACGTTTCTCCATTCATTCAACAAAACCTCCCACTCACCCTTCTAACCATTTCTGATATAAATATTTTCCTAGTTGCATAAAGTTTTGAGAGGGTCCCTGAACTCGAACCGTTATCTGTGTTTCTCCTGACAGAGAGACATGCCTGCAGAGATTCTCCAACACTTCTAGATGCTGAAGAGTTTTAAGTAAGATCTCCAGTATCCACAGTTCCTTTGTTTATTTCACTTCTAATATTGTTGTTTCCCAGGATGCCAACATTTGTTATCCATCACGAATTGCTCTTGACTGTGAGGTCATTTGTCAAGAAAAGATTGAGCGAACCGTATTGTTGTGGGTCAGAATTCACACTTAGTGCAGACTGGGCAAAAATGTTAAGGTTCTTTACGAAGGTTATCAGTAAAATAAGGAAAAAGAAATCTGGTGGTTTATGGTTGGCTCGAGTAAATTTAGGTTTCATTCCAATTTGTATAATTCGAATTTCTGTTCTGTCATCGGCTGTGGTAGGATTTGAAACAATGCTTTTAGAGTCATAGCCTGTGCCTCTGAATTGCACAGTCAGTGATATTATTACTCTGATATAGTGCCCCTACTGTGAAGTAACTGTAGAGACAAGAACAAGTTTGTGGTCAAAATATTTGCAATGGCGAAGAGAGGTCAGAAGAGAAGTGAAGCCTTAAAGTGTGGAGTTAACAAAGGGGTAGATGACAAGCTCATTCAGTAACAGAACTGAGGCAGAAGTGAAGACTGGGGATATTTTAGAGATGGATTTTGACCGTTTTAATGACAGAGATAATCCAGAATTGCAAAACAGTTTAGGGTAAAAAGGGGACTCAAAGTCGAGTTTATGACCGAAAGTTTATGCTTTTGCTAAATATAAATAACCAAAGTAGCAATAACCTTCACCATCATTTATAGAATTGACAGAGATAGGCTTACCAGGAACACCAATAATAGCGAGCATGGGATAGTACCCAGCTTGAATAATCATCAGTACGGCTTGTATCCGCATCTCTAACCATGGCCAATCCACAGAAAGATAGTAAAGACTATTGGATAAACTCCTGTCCATTGTTGGAATATTCCAGTCTAATGTTGTCAGATTCTGATCCATTGTTGGAACATTCCAGTCTAATGTTCTCAAATTCTGATCCATTGTTGGAACATTCCAGTCTAATGTTCTTAGATTCTGATCTCTCCCTCTCTCTGTAGCTGCTGATCCCAATCGTGTTGAGGATGACGCTGCCCTGAATACTATGGCATAACAAGTTGATTGATGCCCCTAATTATGGAAGATAGAAACCCTCCAGTGATACAGTTAGGTCCAGGAGGACTGATATTAATTAAAGTTACTGAACAACCAGCTCCAGTTAACCCCTTTAACAACCACCCTGACATATTTCAATAATACTTGGACTGAACATAGAACATAGAATGTAGAACAGTACAGCACAGAACAGGCCCTTCAGCCCACGATGTTGCGCCGACCATTGATCCTCATGTATGCACCCTCAAATTTCTGTGACCATATGCATGTCCAGCAGTCTCTCAAATGTCCCCATGGACCTTGCTTCCACAACTGCTGCTGGCAACGCATCCCATGCTCTCACAAATCTCTGTGTAAAGAACCCGCCTCTGACATCCCCTCTATACTTTCCTCCAACCAGCTTAAAACTATGGCCCCTGGTGTTAGCTATTTCTGCCCTGGGAAAAAGTCTCCAGCTATCAACTCTATCTATGTCTCTCATTATCTTGAATACATCAATTAGGTCCCCTCTCCTCCTCCTTTTCTCCAATGAAAAAAGTCTGAGCTCAGTCAACCTCTCTTCATAAGATAAACCCTCCAGTCCAGGCAGCATCCTGGTAAATCTCCTCTGAACTCTCTCCAAAGCATTCACATCTTTCCTGTAATCGGGCGAACAGAACTGGACGCAGTATTCCAAGTGCAGTCAAATCAAAGTTTTATAGAGCTGCAACAAGATCTCACGACTCTTAAACTTAATCCCCCTATTAGTGAAAGCCAAAACACTATATGCTTTCTTAACAACCCTGTCCACTTGGTAGGCCATTTTAAGGGATCTATGTACCTGCACCCCAACATCCCTCTATTCCTCCACACTGCCAAGAATCCTATCCTTCATTCTATACTCAGCTTTCAAGTTCGAACTTCCAAAATGCATCACCTCGCATTTATCCAGGTTGAACTCCATCTGCCACCTCTCAGCCCATCTCTGCATCCCGTCAATGTCCGGCTACAGCCTATAACAGCCCTCTATACTGTCAACGACACCTCCAACCTTTGTGTCATCTGCAAACTTGCTGACCCATCCTTCAATCCCCTTATCCAAGTCATTCATAAAAATTACAAACAGTAGAGGCCCAAGGACAGAGCCCTGTGGAACACCACTCACTACAGGCTTCCAGGGAGAATATTTTCCTTCTACTACCACTCGCTGTATTCTGTTGGCCAGCCACTTCTGTATCCAGACAGCTAAGTTCCCCTGTATCTCGTTCCTCCTGACCTTCTGAATGACCCTAACATGGAGAACCTTATCAAATGCCTTGCTGAAGTCCAGAGACACCACATTCACAGCTCGACCCTCATCGACGTTTCTAGTCACATCCTCAAAGAACTCGATAAGGTTTGTGAGCATGACCTGCCCCTCACAAAGCCGTGTTGACTGCATTTAATCAAGCCATGCTCTTCCAGATGGTCCTAACTCCAATCCCTCAGAATCCTTTCTAACACCTTGCAGACGACAGACGTGAGACTTACTGGTCTGTAATAGCCGGGGATTTCCCTATTTCCTTTCTTGAAGAGAGGAATTACATTAGCCTTTCTCCAGTCCTCAGGTCCGACCCCAGTGGAGAGCGAGGATGCAAAGATCTTCGCAAGTGGTGAAGCAATTGCATTTCTCGTTTCCCAAAGCAGCCGAGGACAAATCTGGTCCAGGCCTGGCGACTTGTCAAACTTAATGTTTGACAAAATTTTCAGCACATCAGCTTCCTCTATCTATCTATTCCGACATGCACACCTGCCCTTCAAAGGTTTCATTCTCTACAAAGTTCGTTTCTTTCGTAAAGACAGAAGCAAAAAACTCATTCCGGGCTTCGCCTACCTACTCCGACTCCATACACAAGTTCCCTATGCTCTCCCTGATCGGCCCTACTCTTTCTTTGACCATTCACTTATTCCTCACATAAGTGTAAATGGATGGAATGTTGACATCGCTGACCAATAGTAAATGGTACATCTCCAATTGTAAAGTTAGAGGTGAGGGAGGGAGATGATGCTTTTTCTTCGCAAGCTTAATGATTCTACTGTGTTTTGGCAGGGTAGGAATTGCTGGGCACCTGCCGCCATCTGTGTCTGATCACCAGGCCTGCTGTACTCTTTCGGTTTATGTATTTATATTTAACTTTGACATATATCTGACCATCATTTAATGGCTTAGGTGGGATTAGGCATTTTTGAGAGGTGAATACAATGCCATAGATGGTGTAGATACAGTCCATAAGACCATAATACAGAGAAGTGGAAGTAAGGCCATTCGGCCCATTGAGTCCACTCCGCCATTCAATCATGGCTGATGGGAACTCCAACTCCACTTACCCTCATTCTCCCCATAGCCCTTAATTCCCCGAGACAACAAGAATCTATCAATCTCTTCCTTGAAGACATCTATTGTCCAAGCCTCCACTGCACTCTGCGGCAATGAATTCCACAGGCCCACCACTCTCTGGCTGAAGAAATGTCTCTGCATTTCTGTTCTGAATTTACCCCCTCTAATTCTAAGGCTGTGTCCACGGGTCCTAGTCTCCTCACCTAACGGAAATAATTTCCTAGCATCCACCCTTTCCAAGCCATGTATCGTCTTGTACGTCTCTATTAAGTCTCCCCTTAATCTTCTAAACTCCAATGAATACAATCCCAGGATCCTCAGCCGTTCCTCATATGTTAGACCTACCATTCCAGGGATCATCTGTGTGAATCTCCGCTGGACATGTTCCAGTGCCAGTATGTCCTTCCTGAGGTGTGGGGACCAACACTGGACACAGTACTCCAAATGAGGCCTAACCAGAGCTTTATAAAGTCCATTCCTTTTGGCCCGTGCAGCCACGGGCTGGTCCTGTGGAGTGATGCTAAAACTCTCCCAGAACCAGGATTCTTAGTTTTACCTTTTGTCAGTTAATGCTGGGGTCCCAGCAGGGATGGAAGGCAGTAAATCTCTCCCGGCTGCGACACTCTCTCTCTCTCTGAGATTTCTCTCAGAATTGTTTTTGATGTTCTTTCCTCCTGGAATGGAGAACTGCATGTGAGACAATCTGTTTCCTGAATTTGTTTTACGACATGTGAGTGTTTCTAGGATGTTACTATATTGGAGCACTTACTGTTATTTGAATAACCTGTTATTCTGTTAAGTTTTCCAAAATAATTATGTTATTCCAAGATCATCTTGCTTTCGTTATGTTTTGTCTACTGTGTTTTAATAGATTGTGTTTTGCTTAATGTCGAATATTTTGAACAATCGAATTGTATCTGAAACACTGCACCTCACATTTACCTTTAAAATAAGAAAACACTTGGGTCGAGAGACTGCCTTCTCCATGTACATTGAGGGGATCTGCTCTGGTCCGTAACAGAGGGACAGATATTCATGTTTTGCTTGCATAATTACTTAAAGGACAACATGTTCAGATATATGGAGTTTGGCAGCAGAATGGGCCGAGCTGGAGGAGTGACAGTTATGTCGGGAATTACATCGGATACTCATTCCTCCAACAGTTCCAGCCCAGACACATATAAGGCAAGATGAGATATCTGTTCATCACGAAACACTGCGTAGACAAGCGTACTGCCATCAATCCATCCAGGAATGAACAATGTTCAGAGCTTACCATTGAGCACTGGTGCCATTTGTAAATGGCCAACGGGCACACAGTTCGGCTTTCTCAGTTCAGAGCTGCCCTGCACAATTTACCCTGAGCATGGCAGTAAGGGACAATTATACCACGGTTTGTCGACAGGGACATGGTGGATCGGTTGGTACAAAAGAGGACCATTCTCTTCCCAGAGGAGCTGCCACAACCAGACCCAGCGAACATGGTCTGAGCTCACCACCCAGCTCAATGCAGTATCTGCAGTCTGAAGAAATGTCCAGAAACACAAAACAAACCTCAATAACCTTTCCCAGTCTGTCAGGATAAAGGTCGCCATATTTTCTCTGCTCCCACACACTCACTGTATATCTGTTATAGCACCGAACCCAGAATAAGGCTCATGCTACCCCACTCTCACTACTACATGCAGCAGCTACTCGCTCTCTCGCCTATTCAATACCCCGACATGGTTATAAATTCTTCTGGAAAATGCTGTAACTGGAATGCTCAGGTTCAGGCAAATGTTTGTCCCCCAGTTTGTAACACATCAGTGGATGGAGAAAGATTTTTTTCAAAATCACTCGGGATGAAAGTATGTCACGAGACCACACTCAGCCTCTCAAATACACTGCACCATTCAGACCAAGGAAGCGCCTAAAGAGTTGAAGACTCACTCCTTTCTTGAAGACAGGAGCCACATTAGAGGGTCTCCAGTTTCGCTGGAACTCTCCTGTAATAGAGAGAGTTATGGAAGATTTTGCACAGTGCCCCCAATCACTCTGTAACCACTTCTTCTAAAACCAGCTATGAATTACCGCTGACCTGTCTACCATTAATCATAACTGTTTGTTAAATAATAATGTTTATTTTGTTAGAGACTGTTGAATAACTTTCATCCGACTACAGTTTTGTTTATATTATTGAATTACTTTGTTACTTCCCCTGTGAGGAATGATGTAAAATTCTATTTTAAATTCTCTGCCTGTTTCCTGAAACCAGTTCCCCAGTTACATCCTCCAGGTGTCCCATATATACTTTCCTGCCTTTCTTCCAAGGGTCACACACACATCATGAACGTTTTATAATTGACATGGAAAAACTCTTGAGAATAAAAATATTTTGGAATATTTTACTTTATATTTTACTTTATCCAATCTGCTTCTGATTCCAAAAATAAACTTCCCAAATGTGGCCAATGCTAGAGCTCACCAACCTGAATGCTTTCGTTTGTGATCGATTAGTTATCCTTCAAGCCTTTGTGCATCATGGGGGGTGGGGGTGAGCGGGCGGTTATTCTTCAGATCTTCGTTTCATCTTCCTTTTGACCGGAGTCAATCATTGATGAGCGTTATGAAGTATCTACTTAAATGTCTCCCTGACACATATACTGACCTTTACCTGAGTCTATTTTCACATCCCGTTTTAGATCAGATATAAGACATAAATCTGCAATTGAAATGCCTGGCTCTTTTCAATCATTCAGGGGGAACCTCTGTATGCAGCTGAACACATGATCAGTTGAAAGTGACTTCATTCTCCCAGTTTCTCTGGCTCTGCCATTTCAGTTCGATGATACCACATTCCAGTGGGAAGCTTCCTACATGACCAGCTTTTCTCTCAGAAAAGAAATCCCCTAACTCCGGTGGAATGAGCCTTCAGCTGTGATTGGCGCATCTTCCTCACTTCTGCCCTCACTCCGTCTCATCCTTCCCAGTACAATGATGGACTTCCCCTTGTCCTCACTTCCTACTGCACTAGAATCCACATTCACAGAATCATCCTCCACCGCTTCCACCATCTTAAGCAGGACAGCACCATCAAACGCATCTTCCCCTCCCGTCCACTCTCAGCATTTCACAGGGATCATCCCCTCTGTGACAGCCTCCATCACCCCGAACACTTCCCCACTCCCCCATGGCAGCTTCCCATGCAAATGCAGAAACTTCAATACTTGCCCATTCCCCTCTTCCCTCCTGACTGTCCATGGCCCCAATCATACCTTCCAGGTGAAGGAACATTTCACTTGTACACTTTCAATCCAGTCTTCTGTCATTGCTGCTCACAATGCAGTCTCTTTTACACTGGGGAGACCAGAGACTGCTTTGAGGAACACTCCCACTCTGTCTGTAGGAATGACCCAGATCTTCTGATTGCTCCCCATTTCAATAAATACCTTTTCCTCAAGCTAATGAGATTTCTTTGAAGAGGTAACAAGCAGGTCAGATCAAGGAGAGCCAATGGGAGTTCCTATATGGACTTCCAGAAGGCCTCTGATAAGGTGCCGCACGCACAGGAGGCTGCTGAGTAAGACAAGGGCGCATGGTGTTATAGGCCAGATATCAACATGGATAAAAGTTTGGCTGTCTGGCAGGAGGCAGGGTGGGGATAAAATAGTCCTCTGGATGGCAGCCAGTGACGAGTAGTTTTTCACAAGGGTCAGTGCTGGGACCACAATATTATACCTTTTAGGTTAATGATTTGTTAGGCAGAACTTAGGTCATTCTGGCTACGTTTGCAGATGATGCAAAAATAGGTGGATGGGAAGGTGGTATTGAGGAGGCAGGGAGCCTGCAGAAAGGTTTATACAGTTTAGGAGAGTGGGAAAAGGAGTCGCAGATGGAAAACAATGTGGGAGAGTGTGAGGTCATGTATATTGGTATGAAGAATACAGGTATGGACTATTTACTAAATGGGAAGAAAATTCAGAAATCTGAAGTTCAAAGGTACTTGGGATTCCAAGCCCAGGATTCGCCGAAGATAAACTTGCAGGTTGAGTCATTAGTTCAGAAGGCTAATACGATGATTTCATTCATCTCGAGAGGACTACAATGTAAAGGTGGGGATTTTGAGCCTTTCTAAGGCTCTGGTCAGACCACATTTCCAGGATTTACACTTCCTGATGAAGGGTTCTGGCCTGAAACCTCGATTTTCTTGCACTTTGGATGCTGCCCGACCAGCTGTGCTTTTCCAGCAATACACACTCAACTCTGTGAGTATCTTCATTTCGGTGCAGGTCTGACAGTCTCTGCGGTGCTTAAAATGACACAATCTCTCCCTCAGCTGGCATCCCACCCTACTGCAGCGACAGTGGCAGAGAGTGATAATCCTCAAGGAGAGGGAGAGAGGGAGGGAAGCAGCTCACAGCACCATCCAAACTGACAGCACCATCAAGACACACAACTTAACCCCCCCCACACACACTTCACACCCTCTCCCCACCTCACCCCCCGACACACACATGCACACACACACACACGTCACACACACAATGCTGGTAGATGGAAGTTTGCAAATATACTTCGGCCTATCAGAATGGAAATGCTCACCTCCGAGTGAACCACTTTGTCGGGAGATGAGAAGAATGTAATTCTCCTTCTGTGTCTTCCAATACTTAAACGTTATGTGAGAATGTGTTGGAAAGTCCTGGTAAAGGCCTAGCAGTGGTTGTAATATCGCTCAGTATTGACGAAACTGGTCTGTGTGTCCAAAGATATTATTTGAAAAACCAAACAGCCAAGCAATTTCAGAGATCAACAGTAAAGGATTTGTTATCTTCTCAGAGAGTTAAAAAAAAACTAGCAGAGGGTAGTATTATATGAAACTGTTCATAAATCTCAGTGGTTCGCCCTGCTGACTCACAGCACGAGGCACCCGGGTTAAATTTCACCCTCGGGAACTGACAGTACGGAGTTTGCACATTCTCCCTGTGTCTAAGTGGGTTTCCTCTGGGTGCTTCGGTTTCCACCCACAGTCCAAAAATGTACAGGTTAGGTGAATTGGCCAAACTAAATTGCCCATAGTGCCCGGAGAAGTGTAGATTAGGGGCATTAGTCATGAATAAACGTAGGATAGTAAGGGAACGGGTCTGGGTGTGTTACTCTTCGAAAGGTCAGTGTTCTTCTTGAAGTGTCAGTCTGGATGTGTTGGGCCGAAGGGCCTGTTTCCACACTGTAGGGATTCTATGAACTCTATTAACAACAGGGACAGACAGAGAGAGAGCAGGAAAGAGACTGATTCCAATTTCAATGTAATTTCTTCAAAAACAACATTGTAAAAAAATGTAGACAGTGGTGCACACGAACTTAGATTCTGACACAAACACACGTAACATATGCACACAGAGATACGCACGTGGATATGGACAGTTACACTCAAATACACGAACACACACCCCACGGACAGGCACAGACAATGTCTTTAATACAGAGATATATAATTTTTATTAATAAGCGATCAATGCTCAGTCGGAGAAGGCAGGAGAATGGAGTTGAGAAATATTTCAGCGGTGATCTGCTTCAGTGTCTCATGCTGATATGATCTTGTGGTGCTTGAGATTGTCTTCCCGCAAGTTCGGTGGAGATTCAAATTGGTAAGTAAGTCATTTAGGAGAGTTAATGGGAATATGGACAGGGTTCAGGCACTGAATGGTCAATATCTGTTCCTAATTATCATCCCTTTTTACCTCAAAAGAGTGACGATTTGTTTGAGGGTAACACCTTTTGAGACTAAGGGCCTTCCCACTTCAGACTGAGACAGGAATGTTCCTTTCTCTTTAAGGTTCTGTGATCTGTGGTGTTCTCATGCTGAAGTAGCAGCGAAGACTGGGTTACTGAAAACACTCAAGGTTGATTATCATAGGCCTTTGATGAACAAGAGAATCTATGTTTATTGTGAACAGAGAGAAAAGGGGTGTTAGTTACAATCACATCAACAATACACATTCTGAATGGTGCAGCAGGCACGACGGGCTGAATGGCCAGCTGATGATCCTGTCTCGTGTGTTGTTCTCTCATGCACTCAGTAATATTACAGAGATAAAGGAAGATCCCATTCCGCCAGTCAGCATCGGTTATAATGAGACAGGAGAGGACCATTCTGCCCTCAAAGATTTATGCAGGAAGAGATTGATGTCATTCAGCCTGCTAAGTACCTCACACAATGATGCAAACCTGGACTTCAAACCCACGACAACAGATGGTGGAATTTGAATTCAATAAAATATTTGGAATTAGCAATCTAATTAAATATTGATGGCTGTCAAAACTGAAAAAGAAAACCCTAGCTTACTAGTGCCCTCCAGAGAAGGAAACTTGCTATCTTCACTCGTCTGACTTACATGTTACTCCAGACCCTCAGCAATGGCAGACTCTCAAATGCCCTTTGCAATGGCCAAGCCAGCCATTCAAATATCACCCTACAAAATCTTAAAGAAGTGAAACCAGACAGACCTGAGCACTGGCAGCCGACAGCACATCGAAGTGCATGGGTTCAGAAAGGCAGTTCCCCAACAGCTTCTCGAGAGCAACTCGGTCAGGGAAATAAATGCTGGCCCAGCCACCAACACCCATGTCCCATTAATGAAGGAAAGACGTCCACACTCAGGAAAGAGAGATGGAGGGGACAGAGCTCACTTGAAACAGGGACTTGGATATATACCGACATGTGCATGATACTCAGGGAAATGGGAAAAGGTGAAATATACATGAAAATAATCTCACATTTTATTTCCATCACAGCTGATTATCAATAATCCCTTTTTTTTATTGCTCTATTTCTCCACATATTCCAAACATTCCACCAACACACATTATACTATTTCCCAACTGCTTTCAGATCTGATACATGGTGAGTGGATTTAAAATGCGAACTCTGTTTTCCTCACGATGGAGGCTGCCAAAACTGCTCCGTTTCCCCAGCATTCTGATTCTTTTTGCTTCAGATCGCCAGTAACTTACTTTGTTTGATTTAACCTTTTCTTTGTTTTATGGGTCATTGGCCCATCGAGTCCACACAACCCCTCTGCACAGCATTACACCCTGAACCACCTCAGACCCTACTTCTGCACTTTCATTAGCTAACCTGTTTCCTACCCTAGCCCAGCATTTCCCATAGTTAACACACCTAACTGGACATGATGGGTAATTTAACACGGTCAATACACTGAACCTGTTTGGATTGTGGGAAAAACCTGGAGCACTGGAGGAAACACTAGCAGAACCGGGGAGAATGTCAAAACTCAGTACAAACTGTCCTGAGGGTGGAAGCAAACTATATTCCTGGTCCTGTGAGACAGCTGTGCTAACCACTGAGACACCATGCATCCTCCCCCTCCCCCGTAACCGGGTCCCGGGTACTATGAAACAGCCGTGCTGAACACTGAGACACCATGCCCCCTCCCCCTCCCCCCCAAACCGGGACCCTGGTACTGTGGGACATTCGTGGTAACAACTGAGATACCAGGCCCTCTACCCCTCTCACCAACCCCCAAACCGGGTCCCTGGTACTGTGAGACAGCCTTGGTCACCACTGAGACACCATCCCCCTCGCCCCCCCCCCCCCCAAACGGGGTCCCTGGTACTGTGAGATAGCCATGCTCATGCCTGAGACAACAAGCCCCCTCCCCCTGCCCCCTGTGGTAAATATAAACTTGAAATGCAAACAGTTAACAGGGACAAAACCCCACAGATGTTTCAGGCTGTGGAGGGAGAAGCATAGGGAGCATATTGAGTATGATATGATTCTCTTCTGAAAAACGTATATTGGACTCAAAAGGTTAATTGTGTTTCTATCTGCTCAGAACCTGTTATGATTTTCCAGTACTTTCAACGTAGTTACACTTTTGGACTGTGGATAGTTGCCTGATCTGAAAGGGAACAGTGAAGCTGCCATTTCTGTTGACTCTTTGGCATTTGGTTATGGTTTTTGAATGAAAAATTAAAAACTCTGTGCGTGACAGCTCCCTAAATACCGATAATTTATTGCTACTGTCATAATGTGTTTTGAAAATGTTGAACTCGGTGGTCATGACTTCATACGATCAATCCTCTGAAAGTAACTGATTGAAGTACTGATCCCAATTGTTATCAATGTCTTATTATGCTCTGATGTCACTGGACATATTCATCCAGAGTTTGGGAAGGCACTAGCAAGGGCAGAGTTTATTTGTCATCCCCAATGGCTCTGAACTAAGAGACACAGAGTTGCCCTGTTTTACATCTTCAATCCCAAGTGATGCAGATCCACGCAGAGCTGTTTTTAGGAGAATTCCAAGATTTCTAACATATTCTTGTGAAGGAACAGCAAATTAATTCCTGGTCAGGATGACATGCAACTTGGAATATACCTTTGAAGTGACTGCATTTCCCATTGTTCCCATTACGAGTGCAAAATGTTCTCTAAGTCCCATTAATCACAATTTTACTCAGGGTCCTTGATTCCACCCTCAGTCAAGTCCTGCTTCAACTGAAAGGGAAGTCACTCTGATCTCACCTCAAATTACATTGGAAGATCAGTTTAAACAATAAGAAGCAAAATACAAGAACATTGTTTGTTTGAACAATGTCCTCACAACATTCAAAAGAAAATTGATGCATGGTCTTCCTTAATGCATTACTCAATGACATCACTTGTTAAACAATGTTCAAATCGGTGGGTGTTTGTTCTTTTAATTTGCTTCCAATTCAACGGAGAAATGAGAACGTGGGTTGATCTTCTGTATTGTGTTTATAATCCAGAATTTTTAAATCAATCTCTATCATCATTGCTTTAGCTCTTTCAAACAAAATTAATGAATGAGCCTGTGTCCATCCTGCAGATGAAAAAGATCTTTCTCTGACTACTGCGGCGAATATTGTAAAGAATAAACTCCAGGCCCACATCAAATGGAAATTTTGCAGGACAATGTGCCAAAAGCTAATCCAAGGTTTTTGATTTCCAAGCCTTATGAATAATATATGCGGAGAGGCGGGGTATTAAAGCAGAATTCAGCTCCATGCCTAAAATGCTATTTGTGGCTCACTCACAAAATACCACAAATGATTCAAGGTGTAAATTTACCAAAATAGGGTAAACAAGAGACTGGAATTGTCAATTCTGCAACAACATCTGTAGAACAGGAAGAAAATCAAGGTTTGTTTCTGAAATTCATAAATACTGATGATAAGAATGTGGAAGTTGGTGGGGATATTGGACGATGATAAACCATGTTATGGATGACACAATGATTAACTGGGTGGATCACAGTGAGCAGGAACGTGTTAGGGTACAGGAGGGTACAAACAGATTGTTCAGATGGCCAGAGCAATGGCTGATAAAAGTAACACTGAAATATGTGAGATGCTGCACTTTGGAAGATGTAACAAGACAAGAGAGAACCCAAACCATGAAGATATGCTAGATTTGCTTTTGGAGCAGAGAAGGGTGAGGGGTGAACCTGAGAGAGGTGTATAAGAGCATGAGAGGTATGGGCAGGGTGAACAGACAACAGCTGTTCCCCTTAGTCAAAGGGTGAAAAGCAAGGGCACATACGTTGGAAATGAAAGCGAAGATACTAAGAGAGGATTTGTGGAATCTGTTTTGAACCCAGAGGATGAGATGTGTCAAGAATGCATTGCCTGGGTGGACGGTTTAGGAATGTAACCTCACAAACTTTATAAAACACTTGTATCAGCACTGGATGGTGCAGATTTGATTTGCCTTGTCTTCATTACATGATTCCATGTGGTGGCAGCTCTGAAAGCTTTGATATATTGTGAAGCATGAGCTAAAGGGACATTTTAGTTCGTTCCATCGAAGTGTACTCAGTAAGTGGCAAGATTACAAAGCAGCATCATCCCATGGAGTATCAACACTTACTCAACCTAGGACAGCCCAGTCATCGCTGAAATCATCCAGGATAATTCACATCCTCAGTGTAAGAATCGTCCAACACAGCATCAACATTATTCCAGCTGTTTGTCACCATTATTTTAAGTAAACCAATAACATAGAAACAGACTTCCATTCATTATTACACAGACTTGTTTCTGTAAGGTTGCTATTTCTCTGAAAAATAATAAATTCCATCCCATACGTTTGCTTTGACAATAACTCAGTTTTCCTGTGTTTTCCAGTGAGCTGTTCATCACAGCATGGCGGCTTGTTTCACACTCCATTCCACCACCAGTAATATTTACTCCCAGCTAAATAAGCACAAGAGATGCACTGCTGGCACTCCCTCGCAACAGCCACTTGGATGGACCAACACCAACTGGACTGGAACATCTCAAGGGCAATTAATGCTGGTCGAGCTTCGTTAAAATCCCACATGAATTGAAAAGTCAATCCGACTTTCTAATAATTATTTAACAATGTAGACATTTTATTGGTCTGATGGGTTTGTCGCTGCCTTTGAAATTGTGTGATCTATTTCCACGAAACCATTTTGTACATATAGTGAAAGAACAAAAAAGCTCAAGTCATGGATATTATAAGATAACACAGCATGTAAGCACAAATGCCAGGGCATAGTAGCCTAATGATCTTCAGGTACCTGGGATTAACGTAAATTGGTGTTTTCTGGCTGGCGTAGATGTATTGGGCTGAATGGCCTGTTTGTATGCTGTGAGACTCTATCACTTAAATTGTTGTAAACAGAGAATGTAGTCTCACTATTTCCATAGATTGTGAGCATCAAATGGTGAAGAATACAATCGCCAAGGTAACACAGCACACCAACTTGAAGCTATATCATTCTCCCTTCATTATCAAGTGGTTCATAACCCCATTTCTCTCTTTGTAACGTACCTCTGCGTGTCCCTGCACAACGAAAAACCCTGGGGTTTATCACTGTATTCTGAATAGCAATTAGATATAGGCCACAGAATGCCGGCCTTGCTAACGAAACTCACCTCCAAAGAAAAAGTGAAAGGAATCTGTACTATTAAAGACATCCATTAGACCCAATCTGATTTCTAAAGCAGTTTCAATTGAGGCTTTCACTTTGCCCTATGCTCCTGATCTTTCTCCAAAACCATGAAACTTTCCTGAGTGCTTTTGTCCAGGGCTGTTTAAAAGTCACATGTGGAAAGTTGTGCCTAATAATCTGAGAGGAGAAGTCTGCATGTTCATGAGAATCGTCTCATAATTTTTCAGTAACTAAAAATCAACAGAAATGTCGAAACTAGCATCAGGAGTAAGTCACCAATACAGCTCAGTCATGTGATAAGATCGTAGATCTGATTGTGACCTCAATCACACATTCCTCCTTTGCTCTTACAACGTTAGTGCGTCACTCTTAGTCAAGAATCTGCCTGCCTCTGCCTTAGGAATATTCAATGTCTTATCCTTCACTGCTATCTGGGAAGAGAGTTCACAAACACACAGTGGGATAAAGCAACCAACATCTTCTTTATTGAGATATTCTTCTGTTTTATTGTCCATCCCCTCCAGGTAATCTCTCTCACAAGCTTAAATATGGTTTCAGAGTTCAAATTGAAAGGACTACTTGGAATATTCTGGGGTCACCAAGGTCATATGTTGTTCACCTAAACTCCAGCAGATCCAGAGTCAGTCAGTTCAAGATTTCCTACTGAAATAAACGTTCCTCACAGGAGTTAGTTGAGTGAATCTTCTCTGAACATCTTGTCATTATGGCCATTACTCTCTCGATGTGGACTCGCCACTACCCTGCAAAACTGTGGAAAATCATTTGAATGTATTCTATTTGAGCAAGTTTCTACATTTATCTTACCTCCTTACAAACTTTATGTACACCTTAAGGTTTTATTTTGTAATCCAAGTGCCCGGTTCCTGTGTGTCTCAACCCAATCTCACCATTGAAATAATACACTGCCTTTCAATTGTACACACCAACATCTTTGAGCGCACAGTTTTGCTTACAATGCTGCATACAACAATATTTGCCGGTTCACTTGACCCACCTTTATCTATTTATAGACTCATGTCCTCTTCATACCTTCCTTTCCAACAGTTTCAAATGTCTGAATGCTTCCCTAATACAGATAGAATATTTGGCCAAATAAATAGATTGTGGCCAATGGAATTGACAATTTAATATTTTTAATCAATGTCTCAACTCTGAACTTGTGACAATGCTAAAATGTTTTATATTCCCATCACTCAATTCCCAATACTCAAAGTAGGTACAGATGGTGCAGAACCTGTGTGGTTACAATTGAGGAATGGAAAAGATGAAAAACCATAGTTGGAGTTATGTACAGGACTACAAATCATAGTCAGGAGCTGGGGCAGAGGACACATCAGGAGATAAGAAAGATGTGTAGGAAAGGCAAAGTTATAGTGATTGGGGGGATTTCAATATGCAGGTGGACTGGGAAAATCAGGTTGGTAGTGGTTTGCAAGAAATGGAATTTGTGGAATGTCTACGAGATGGCATTTTGGAGCAGCTTATGGTGCAATGAGGCAACGGGCAATACTGGATTTAGAGTTGTGCAATGAGGCAGACTTGATAAGGGAGCTTAAGATAAAGAAAGCGTTATGATGCAGTAAGCATAATATCATTGAACCTACTCTTCAATTTAATAGGGTGAAGATAGAATCAGAGTTCACAATATTACCACTGAATAAAAGCAACTACAAAGGCATGAGAGAGGAACTGGGTTGATTTGACTGGGAGAGTAGGCTGGCAGGAAAGGAACAGTAATGGGGGGAGTTTCTGGGTGTAAGTCAGGAGACACAGCAGAAATTCATCCCAAGCGAAAAGAAGCATGGTATAGGGAGGATGAAGCAACAATGGATGACATGGGAAATCAGGGTTAGCATATAAGCAAAAGAGAAATCAGATAACATGGCAAATGCCAGTGGAAACCAGAGGATTTGGAAGCTTACAAATACCAATACAGGGCAACAAAATAAGAAATAGGAGGAAGAAGATTAAATATGAGGGTAAGCTAGCCAGTAATATAAAAGAATACTGAAAGAGTTTCTTTAGATATATAGAGGGCAGAAGAGAGGCAGAAATGGACATTGCGACGCGGAAAACAACACAGGAGATATAGTAATGGGGAACAAATAATGGCTGAGAAACTGAACAATTATTTCATGTCAGTTTTCACAATGAAGGACACGAATAGTATCCCACAAATCCAAGATAGCGTGGAGGCAGAGCTTATTAGGAGAAGTTGCTCGAAAAACTAAATGGGTAAATAAACTGGACCAGATGGACAATATCGCAGAGTGCCAAGGGCGATAGCTGAAGAAATAATGGAGACATTTGTGGTGATCTTTCATGAATTTCTAGAAACAGGGAGAGTCTCAGAAGACTAGAAAGTTGATAACGTGACACCCTCTTTAAAAAGGGAATAAGGAAAAAAGGCAGAAAGTGACAGACCGATTAGCACAACCTCAGTCATGTGTAAGATCCTGGAATCCATTGTGAAGTATGAGATTTCTGAATACTTACAGGTGAATTGTAAAGTAGGGTAAAGTCAGTATGGTTTCATCAAGGGGACAGCATGCCTCATAAATCTGTAAGATTTATTTGAGGATGTAACAAACAAGTGAGACAAAGGAAAGTCAGTGGATGTTATCCACCTGAACCTCAAGAAGGACTTTGACAAGGTGCCACACAGGAGGCTGATGAGTAAAATAACGTTCCATTTTCTTAGAGGCAAGGTACTAGTGTGTGCAGAAGCTTGGCTGTCTGGCAGCAAGTAGAGAGTGGGGATAAAAGGGTCCTTCTCAGGATAGCAGCCGATGATAACTGGTGTTCCACAACGCTCAGTGTTGGGACTGCAATATATTACTTTGTACATTAACAATCTATATTAAGAAACTGAGGGTATTCTGGGAAGGCTTTTAGATGATACAAAGGTAGGCAAAGGGACAGGTAGCAATGAAGAGGCAGGGAGGCTGCAGAAGGATTGAGACAGAATAGGAGAGTGGGAAAAGAAGTGACAGAGTACAGCTTGGGGAAGCGTGAGGTGATGCACTTTGTGAGGAGGAAGAGAGGCATGGACTATTTCATAAATGAAAAGAAAATTCAGAAGCCTGAAGTGCAAACAGAGTTGCGAGTTCTTGCACAAGAATCTCTCAAGGTAAACTTACAGGTTGAGTAAATAGTTAGGAAGTTGTTGTATCTGCTGCACTGTGAGTTTAAAGTCTTCTATTCAGCAAAAGGGCTGTGAGTCAACTCTTACAAACAATAATATTTGTTTATTGAGCACAGGAAATGTTAGTACAATAAAGTTTACTATAAAGTAATGAAAAATACTGCAAACTGTCTTCTGCTTTTAATTAACTTTGGCTGATCGTGTACCACCAGACTAGAACTTGGCCAGGCTCCACGTGGTGATGCCTCCTTATTCTTCCAATGGTCTTGGAGTTGTCTTCTTTCTCAGTGGTTAATCTTCAGTTGCCGCACTCTGTGGGGTTTTGAGGTGATTCTTATCCTTCCAAGTCTTCAAGCCCTTGGGAGTGTATGGAGGATCTGTCAATGGAGGATCTGCCAATGGAATGATCAGGTTCATTTACTATGATCAATCAGACTTAACCCGGGTTGGCATATTGATGGCCCAAGGGCGACATTCCAATGTCCATCTTCTGGAGGGTATTGCAGGGTGTGTAGTTGTCAGGTTTGTTCGCAAACCGTCTGTAGGGAGCTGCAGCCTCTATGAATTCTGCAGCATGTGGATTAGCACAGAGACTTTAGACAAGGCTGGGATCCATTTGCCAGCATGCTTTAATCACTGTTCATTTTTGTAACTTCATGATAAGTTTATTAATATTTCGGGTAGCCTATCTGGTCAGAAGGACAAATACAATGATGGCATTTATTTTGAGAGGACTTAAATATTAAAGCAGGGATAGAATTCTGAGTCTTTACCAGGCTCTGGACAGAGCATATTTGGAGTATTTTTTGGGATCATCATTTAAGATATATCTAGACAGATACATGAATGGGCAGGTAGCAGAGGGATACAGATCCTTAGAAAATAGGCGGCAGGTTTAGACAGAGGATCTGGATCGGTGCAGGCTTGGAGGGCTGTAGGGCCTGCTCCTGTGCTGGAATTTTCTTTGTTCTTCATTCTTTATTATTCATTTTCAAAATTGCAAGTTTTCAACATACTGTATGCTACAATTTAATAACATATAACATTTATTTATTTGACAGTGCATGTTAAATTATTGTCATTTCTAAATTAGAGTCACAGAGTCATAGACATGTACAGCATGGAAAACAGACACTATGGTCCAACCCGTCCATGCTGACCAGATATCCCAACCCAAACTAGTCCCACCTGCCCGGACTCAGCCCATATCCCTCCAAACCCTTCCTATCATATACCCATCCAGATGCCTTTTAAATGTTGCAATTGTACTAGCCTCCACCACTTGCTCTGGCAACTTAGTCCATGCAAATACCACCCTCTGCATGAAAAAAGTGTCCCTTAGGTCTCTTTTATATCTTTCCCCTCGCACCCTAACATATACCCTCTACTTCTGGATGCCCCCACACCAGGGAAAACACCTTGTCCATTTACTCTATCCATGTCCTTCATGATTGTATAAACCTCTATATGGTCACCCCTCAGCCTCCGACGCTCCACTGAAAACAACCCTAGCCTATTCAGACTCTCCCTACAGCTCAAATGCTCCAACCCTAGCAACATCCTTGTAAATCTTTTCTGAACCCTTTCAAGTTTCACAACTTCCTTCTGATAGGAAGAAGACCAGAATTGCACACAATATACCAAAAGTGTCCTAACTAACTTCCTGTAGACGCACAACATGAACTTCCAACTCCTGTACTCAATACTCTGACCAATCGTCTACTTCACTATCTTATCAATCTGCGACTCTACTTTCAAGGAACAATGAAACTGCACTCCAAGTTCTCTTTGTTCAGCAACACTCCCTAGGATCTCGCCATTCAGAGTATAACTCCTGCTAAGACTTGCTTTCCCAAAACTCAGCACCTCGCATTTATGTAAATTAATCTCCATCTGCTACTCCTGAGCCAATTGGCCCAGCTGATCAAGATCCTGTTGCAATCCGAGGTAACCTTCTTCGCTGTCCACTGTACCTCCAATTTTGGTGTCATCTGCAAAATTACTAACTGTACCTCTTATGCTCGCATCAAAATCATTTATGTCAATGACAAAAAGTAGAGGACCCAGCACCATTCCTTGTGGCACTGCACTGGTCATAGGCTTCCAGTCTGAACAACAACCCTCCACCACCACCACCTGTCTTCTACCTTTGAGCCAGTTCTCTCTACAAATGGCTAGTTCTCCCTGTATTCCATGACATCTAAGCTGGCTAACCAGTCTCCCATGGGGACCCTAGTCAAACGTCTTACTAAAGTCCATATAGATCACATCCACCGCTCTGCCTCATCAATCCTCTTTGTTACTTCTGCAAAAATTTCCATCAAGTTTGTGAGACATGATTTCCCACGCACAAAGCAATGTTGACTATCCCTAATAGTCCTTGCCTTTACAAATACATGTACATGCTGTCCCTCAGGGTTCCCTCCAACAACTTGCCCACCGCCGAGGTCAGGCTGAGCAGTCTATAGTTCCCTGGCTTGTCCTTACCGCCCTTCTTAAACAGTGGCACCATATTCGCAAACTTCCAGTCCCCTGGTATCTCACCTGTGACTTTCGATGATACAAATATCTCAGTAACAAGCCCAGCAATCATTTCCCTGGCTTCCCACAGAGTTGTCGGGTACACCTGATCAGGTCCTGGGGATTTATCCACTTTTATGCGTTTCAAGACATCCAGCACATCCTCCTCTGTAATATAAACATTTCGAAGATGTCACCATTTATTTCCCTACATTCTATATCGTCCATGTCATTTTCCACAGTAAACATTGATGCAATATGCTCATTTATTATGTCCCCTATCTCCTGCAGCTGCACACAAAGGCCTCCTTGCTGACCTTTGAGGGGACCCTATTCTCTCCCTATTTACTCTATTTTCCTTAATGTCTTTGTAAAATCCTTTTGGATTCTCCTTAATTCTATTTGCCAATGTTATCTCATGTCCCCTTTTTGCCCTCCTGATTTCCCTCTTAAATATACTCATACTGCCTTGTACTCTTCTAAGGATTCAGGCAATCTAGTCAGACAACATGTTCTTTTGCTGTACAAAACAAAACGTGCATCTTTACTTTTGTATCATAAAATGTTGTTAGGTGTTTATATTTTAGTTCCACCAATATAGAATCAACTTAAATGTTTTCAGAGATGATGTAATTATTGTTCAGTTCAATAATTAATATTTCATATTAATATAAATATTTCAGTTAATATTTCATCATTGCCCAATTCACAAACATGGCAAACACACGATTATTGTTCAGGTCTGTAAACCCACCACGTTGCAATCATGACTGACAGTAAACATGGATTCCAAAAGGTTTCAATTCAGGCACAGTGCTACTGGATCTCATAGCTACCTGCAGCACTCAGTGAGACACTGACCGGATCCTAAATCTGTCCAGATAATTTCCAACTTGGGTCAGGGCAATCATTCAAACATTCCTTCAAACTAAATCATTTGGATTCCACCTTGGGCAGGAGGAAACTAGCCAACAGGCTATCACTGTTGTCAGTGTAGTTACAAATACTGTCTAATATAGATACCAATGTTTGACCTGGAACTAGGTCTTACAATGTCATCCCCATTCAAATCCAGACCCAGAGAGCAGTTGTATGGACATGGCGTGTCAGAATCACATGGTGTTGCTTATGGTGCTGATACCTGACATGGATACCTGACATGCCCCTATACTCCATACATCTGCTCCCTGGACCAGACAGTGGGTGAAAATGTTCACAATTGACAGTCTATCGCAGCATCTTGTGTTGCACAATCAATCCTCTGACATTATATCCAATAAATGTACTTTCACATCCACCATATGAAAATAAATTTGTACATGTCTGTGGATAGTCAGATATTAATGCATGGGTCAACCAACAGAATGTATCTGAAGAAACCAGGAGCTAACGGTAAGTTAAAAATCAGTTTAAAAATTGAACTTTGTGGATTTTGTCTGGTCTACGTAATCGCATATTGTGTTGACACTCAGGTGAATGTAACCATGCACACCATAACTGAAAGTCTTGGTCTAACGTCCCTCTCCAGTTTCCTGACCTCACACACCTTACTCCCCCACACATCTCACCCCCTCACACTTTCACCAACTGATGCGAATCCACAAACTGAGTGAAACTTGGAATATAGAACAGTACAGCACAGTACAGGTGCTTCAGCCCTCAATGTCTTATCGGTCTTTTATCTGACTCTAAGATCAGACTAATCTACATAACCTTCAATGTGCTAACTTCCATGTGCCTATCAAAGGGACTTCTTAATTATCCCTAATGTATCTGACTCTACTACCACCACTGGCGGTGTACTCTGCCCCCACCACTTTCTGTGAAAAGAACATACCTCTGACACCCCCCCGAAACCTTCCTCCAATCACCTTAAAATTACGCCCCTTGTTGAAAAGACTCTGGCTATCCAATCTTTGGCTCTCAACATCTTGTATACCTCTATCAAGTCAGCTGTCATTCTTCTTCGTTCCAGGGAGAAAAGCCCTAGCTCCCTCAAACCTTCTTCCTAAGACATGTCCTACAGTCCTGACAGTATCCTGGTAAATCTCCTCTGCACACTCTCTGAGGCTTCCACATGTTTCCTACAATGAGACAACCAGAACTGAACACAACACTCCAAGTGTAGTTGAACCACCACTTTATCGAGCTAAGAATTAACCTCACCGCTCTTAAACTCAATTCCCCCTGATAATGAAATCCAACAGACCCTCACCTTCTTAACAACCCTATCAACTTGGGTGGCAATTTTGTGAGATCTATTGACATGGACCCCAAGATACCTTTGATTCTCCACATTGCCAAGAATTCTGCCTTCAACCCTATATTCTGTATGCAAATGCAACCTTGCAAAATAAATCACTTCACACTTTTTAAGTTTGAACTCTATCTGCCACTTATCAGCCCTGCTCTGCATCCTTTCAAAGTCCTGTTGCAACCTACAGCAGCCCTCCATAGTATTCACAACTCCATCAACCTTCATGTCATCGGAAAACTTACTAACCCACCATTCCATTTCCTCAGCAAAATCATGTATAAAAATCACAAAGAGCACAGGTCCCAGAGCCGATCCCTGTGGAAAACCATTGGTCACTGAGCTCCGGGCTGAATACTTTCCATCTGCTACCAATCCCTGCCTTCTATGTGCCAGCCACGCCTGTATCCAGACAGCCAAATTTCCCTGCGTCATATGCCTCTTTACCTTCCGAATGAGCCTACAATGGGGAATCTTATGAAATGCCTTTCTAAAATTCTTTTTCACCACACCTACTGGTCTACCTTCATCAAAGTGTTGTTTCACATCTTCAAAGAATTCAATAAGGTTTGTGAGGCATGACCTGCACCTCAAAAAAAACCATGCTGACTATCTCTAATCATTCATAGTTTTCTAAATAATTGTAAATCCTGTCTCTCAGAATTGTCTCCAATACTTTGCCCACCACTGGTGTAAGACTGACTGTTCTATCATTCCCAGGGTTATCCCTATTCCCTTCCCTGAACAAGGGAATAACATTTGCCACTCTCCAATCATCTGGCACTACTCCAGTGGACAGCGAGGATGCAAAGATTATCACCAAAGGCACGCCAATCTCTTCCATCATTTCCTGGAGAACCTAGGTTATACCCCATCTGACTCAGGGGATTTATCTATCCTTATGTTTGTATTTCAATCAGTCCTTATTTCTCCTCAACTTGTCTACACCCTATCCAACCAACTGATTCAATGCTTCCCATTTCTGTGCCATACACAGTGCTGCCTTCCTGAGCAAGTACGGTTCCTAACGTCCTGCAAATCACGGAATCAAAGAAAAAAGGATGCACCAATCCCTTTCTGATAAAGAGCTCATGCTCGATCCATCGAATCTCCTGCTCCTGGGATGCTGCCTGACCTGCTGTGCATTTCGAGCACCACACCTTTCAACTCTGATCTCCATCAACTGCAGTCCTCACTTTCTCCATTACTGAGGGCTGTCCCCTCTGCACAGCTGGGGGGGTGGGGGGGTGGGGGGGGGAATTAACCATCCGGACTCATCGTATGTGGAGCTGACTGCTCAGTTCTGGAAAGTTGCACTTGATGAATACATTTTTTTTAAAAAAGAAATCACATTTCAACAAATATTGATTCAGTCTCAGAGTTGCAATTTTGGTTCATGGTTTGGGCAGTCTGATACCAAACAGTGAATGATTGAGGAACTCCGGGGCACAGAGTATTCCAGGTGTTATATTCCAACTTACATTAATGCTGGGAGTATTATCAGACAAACTGATGTGATAATGGCATGAGTTGACATGTGGAGGTGGAACATTTTGCCATCAAAGAGACGTGTTTGAGAGAAGTCATGGCTAACAACTCAATATTCTGTTGTACTGGAACTATACGCAGGAGAGGAGAGGGTGTTAAAGAGAAAGTGGTGTTGCATTATTAATTAAGGAACAGTTACTGCAGTGAGGAAGGATGATACCTTGGACATGTCTTCAAATGAGGCTTCATGGGTCGAGGTTAGGGTCCAAACGATGACAAACACACTGCTGGGATACTTTATTGAGCCCCAGAAAGATGGAAATGCAGGAGCAAATATATAACCAATTCACTGAGGTGTGTAAAAACCATTTCACTGAGGTGTGAAGGCAAGCAAGTCTGAAGATGTTACAGAGATAGGAAAGCAAGGTTTGAGATGTTAAAGAGTCAAGAAAGCAAGACTGGAGATGTTACAGACAGAGAGGAAAGCAAGGCTGGAGATGTTACAGATATGGGAAAGCAAGGCTGGAGATGTTATCGGACATCGCATAGAGCCGTGGTAATAGGGGACTCCATCATGAGAGGAACTGACCGGGGTTTTTGTGGCAGCAGACGGGATTTAAGGATGGTGTGTTGCTTTCCTGGTGCTAGAGTGAAAGACATCGCGGACAGAGTGCAGGACATCCTCAAGGACGAGGGTGAAGAGCCCGAGGTGGTGGTACACGTCGGCACAAATGATGTCGGGAAGAAGAGGAGGAACATACTACAGCGAGACTTCGCAGAATTAGGAAGAAGGCTAAAAAGCAGGACGTCCAAGGTGGTTATCTCCAGTTTGCTTCCAGTTCCTCGGGCTAGTGTGGCCAGAAAACGGGAGATAATGGACTTGAACGTGTGGTTGGGGAACTGGTGCAGGAAGCAAGGTTTCAAGTTCTTGGATCACTGGGGTATATTTTATGGTAACCATAAATTCTACAAGAGAGACGCCTTGCACCTTAATAGAACAGGGATCGGCATTCTGGCAGGCAGGTTTTCTGCTGCAACACCGCTACATTTAAACTAAGTAGCGGGGGGGACGGGACAAGCTGGATGTTTAAAAAGGAAATTGAAGGGGTAGTTAGAACAAGAGAAGTCAAGAAAGACAACTGTATCAAGGAGGCAGAAAACTGGAAAAGGCATCATGCTGTAAAGTTGAGTGAAATAAGGGTTCAGGGGAAGGGTGAGAGCAGTAACAAATTAAAAATTCTATATACGAATGCACGAAGCATTAGACACAAGGTGGATGAGCTTGAGGCTCTTTTGGAAATTGGCAGATACGATATTGTGGGGATAACTGAGACGTGGCTTCATGGGGACAGGGCCTGGGAAATGAATATTCAAGGCTACACATGCTATCGTAAGGATAGACTGACGGGCAGAGGGGGTGGGGTGGCCTTGTTGGTAAGGGAGGATATTCAGTCCCTTGCGCGGGCGGACCTAGAGTCAGGGGATGTAGAGTCAGTGTGGATAGAGCTTCGAAACACTAAGGGTAAAAAGACCCTCATGGGAGTCATCTACAGGCCCCCAAACAGTAGTCTGGATGTTGGAGGTAAGTTGAATCAGGAGCTGAAATTGGCTTGTCGCAAAGATGTTACTACAGTTGTTATGGGGGATTTTAACATGCAGGTAGACTGGGAGAATCAGGATGGTATCGGGCCTCAAGAAAGAGACTTTGTGGAGTGCCTCAGAGATGGATTTTTAGAGCAGCTGGTGCTGGAGCCGACCAGGGATAAGGCAATTCTGGATCTGGTATTGTGTAACGAACCAGAATTGGTCAGTGACCTCGAAGTGAAGGAGCCATTGGGAAGTAGTGACCATAATACAATAAGCTTCAATCTGCAATTTGAGAGAGAGTGGGTACAATCTGATGTGACAATATTTCAGTTGAATAAAGGGAAATATGGAGCTATGAGGGAGCAACTGGCCAAAGTTCAATGGTTCAATGGTTCAATACCTTAACAGGGAAGACCGTGGAGGAACAATGGCGGATATTTCTGTGTAAAATGCAGAAGATGCAGGATCAGTTCATTCCTAAAAGGAAGAAAGATCCCAGGAGGAGACATGGGCGGCCGTGGCTGACGAGGGAAGTAAAGAAACATATAAGGTTAAAAGAGAAAAAGTATAACTTAGCGAAGATAAGCGGGAAAACGGAGGACTGGGAAGCTTTTAAAGAACAACAGAGGATTAGTAAGAAGGAAATACGCAGAGAAAAAATGAGGTACGAAGGTAAACTGGCCAAGAATATAAAGGAGGATAGTAAAAGCTTTTTTAGGTATGTCCAAGGCAAAAAAATGGTTAGGACAAAAATTGGGCCCTTGAAGACAGAAGCAGGGGAATATATTACTGGGAACGAAGAAATGGCAGAGGAATTAAATGGGTACTTCAGATCTGTGTTCACTGGGGAAGACACAAGCAATCTCCCTGAGGTAACAGTGGCTGAAGGACCTGAACTTAAGGGAATTTCTATTTGCCAGGATTTGGTGTTGGAGAGACTGTTAGGTCTGAAGGTTGATAAGTCTCTGGGACCTGATGGTCTGCATCCCAGGGTACTGAAGGAGGTGGCTCGGGAAATCGTGGATGCCCTGGTGATTATTTTCCTGAGTTCAATAGAATCGGGGTCGGTTCCTGAGGATTGGAGGGCGGCTAATGTTGTGCCACTTTTTAAGAAGGGTGGGCAGGAGAAAGCAGGAAATTATAGACCAGTTAGTATGACCTCAGTGGTGGGAAAGATGCTGGAGTCTATTATAAAGGATGAAATTACGGCACATCTGGATAATAGTAACAGGATAGGACAGAGTCAGCATGGATTTATGAAGGGGAAATCATGCTTGACTAATCTTCTTGAATTTTTTGAGGATGTAACTCGGAAGATGGACGAGGGAGATCCAGTGGATGTAGTGTACCTGGACTTTCAGAAAGCTTTTGATAAAGTCCCACACAAGAGGTTAGTGAGTAAAATTAGGGCGCACGGGATTGGGGGCAAAGTACT
Source organism: Chiloscyllium punctatum (assembly GCF_047496795.1). Lineage (NCBI taxonomy): Eukaryota > Metazoa > Chordata > Chondrichthyes > Orectolobiformes > Hemiscylliidae > Chiloscyllium > Chiloscyllium punctatum. The sequence continues at coordinate 26,282,851 of NC_092769.1, read as the reverse complement.
AGATTGGATAGAGAATTGGTTGGCTAATAGGAAACAAAGGGTAGTGATTAACGGCTCCATTTCGAAATGGCAGGCAGTGACCAGTGGGGTACCGCAGGGATCCGTGCTGGGACCGCAGCTTTTTACAATATATGTAAATGATATAGAAGATGGTATCAGCAATAACATTAGCAAATTTGCTGATGACACAAAGCTAGGTGGTAGGGTGAAATGTGATGAGGATGTTAGGGGATTACAGTGTGACCTGGACAAGTTAGGTGAGTGGGCAGATGCATGGCAGATGCAGTTTAATGTGGATAAATGTCTGGTTATCCACTTTGGTGGCAAGAACAGGAAGGCAGATTACTACCTCAATGGTATCAAATTAGGTAAAGGGGCTGTTCAGAGAGATCTGGGTGTTCTTGTCCACCAGTCAATGAAGGCAAGCATGCAGGTACAGCAGGTCGTTAAGAAGGCTAATAGCATGCTGGCCTTCATAACAAGAGGGATTGAGTATAGAAGCAAAGAGGTGCTTCTGCAGCTGTACAGGGCCCTGGTGAGACCACACCTGGAGTACTGTGTACAGTTCTGGTCTCCAAATTTGAGGAAAGACATTCTGGCTATTGAGGGAGTGCAGCGTAGGTTCACGAGGTCAATTCCTGGAATGGCAGGATTGCCTTACACGGAAAGACTGAAGCGACTGGGCTTGTATACCCTTGAGTTTAGAAGACTGAGAGGGGATCTGATTGAAACGTATAGGATTATGAAAGGACTGGACACTCTGGCAGGACGGAACATATTTCCGTTGATGGGGGAGTGCCGAACCAGAGGACACAACTTAAAAATACGGGGTAGACCATTTAGGACAGAGATGAGGAGAAACTACTTCACCCAGAGAGTGGTGGCTGTGTGGAATGCTCTGCCCCAGAGGGCAGTGGAGGCCCAGTCTCTGGATTCATTTAAGAAAGAATTGGATAGAGCTCTTAAAGATAGTGGAGTCAAGGGGTATGGAGATAAGGCTGGAACAGGATACTGATTAGGAATGATCAGCCATGATCATATTGAATGGCGGTGCAGGCTCGAAGGGCAGAATGGCCTACTCCTGCATCTATTGTCTATTGTCTATTGTCTATTGTCTATTGTTATGGAGATAGGAAAGCAAGGCTGGAGATGTTACAGAGATAGGAATGAAAGGCTGGAGATGTTACACTGATAGGAAAGCAAGACTGGAAATGTAACAGAGATAGGAAAGCAAGGTGGGGGATGTTACAGAGATAGGAATGCAAGACTGGAGGTATTACAGAAATAGTGTGGCCTGTACATACCAGAATCGGTTAGGGTGATAATTTTGAACACATTCACAGGATATGGGGAAAGGTGAAGCAGCTGGAGTTCAGAGAGATAGGGAGGGGTGTAGGGGCTGACAGAGTTTACAGTGATACATGGGGCTGTAGTATGATATAAAGTTTGTAGTGATACGGAGGGTTACTGAGATACAGATGGATGTAGTGGCTGGAGGAGATGACAGGGAAAGATACAGAGATATGCATAGATAGTTTAGAAATGGAATTGTTCAATGTCTTAATAGAGAAAATATTGTAGAAATCTGTGGAATAGACAAGGCACTTGGAGGAACTGAATGAGTGAGACATTGGACTGTCCAATCACAAGAGTTATCGAGTGAGTGTCATACAGCACAGAAGAGGCCCTTCGATTGATAGTGACAGAAAAGTAAAAGCCCTGCAGACACTGGATACTTGAAGACCCTCCTTCCTAATGTCTGGGGGCTAGGGCTAACTGTGGGAGAGGCATCCTACAGACTCCTCAAGCAACAATGTGACATAACGCAGCCTCATGTGTCAGATCAAACACAGAGACAGAAACCTCCTGCTGACTCCCTTCCCTCAGCTTATGGATCAGTGTCCCTCTACATTGAACAACACTTAGAGGACTCACTGACAGAGTGAATGAGCTGGAAAATGTATACTGCGTGGGCTATTTCAAAATCACCACCAAGAGGGGCTCAACAACAGCATTCCTGATCCCAATGGTTGTGTCCAAAAGAACATAGCTGTGAGTCTGGGTCTGACCGGGTGGGGAGGTAATGACTGACAGGGAGAAATATACTTGACCACATCTTCACCACGGCTGCAGAGACATTGATCAATGACCATATTGGGAACAATGACTACCGCACACAATATTTCTGGAGAAAAAGACTCATTGGGAATGGTGTGTGTGCGCGTACACGAGTGAGCGCACATGTGAGAGATTCTATCACCATGCTAAACGGGACAGATTTCGAAGAGATCTGGAATTCAGCACTGGCCTGTGTGAGGTGATTTGGGTCATTACCAACAGCAGCAGAATAGTACTCCAGCACAATTTTCACTGTCACTGCTTGGCATATGGTCCACTTCACCCTGACCATCAGGCCTGGAGATAAACTCTTGTTCAATGGAGAATACTGCAGGCCTGGCCAAGAGCAGCACCAGGTACACCTCACAATGAGGTGACATTACCAAACAGGACCACTTACTCACCAAATAGCATAAACAGCTAGTGACAGACAGATCTAACCAACACATCTGACCTAATCTCCGCAATCGTGTCACATACAGTCAGGTTGAATGGTTGTGTCAATCAAACAATTCACTGGAGGAGGAGGACCCTCACATATCACCTTCCTCAATGATGGAAGAGCCCAACACATCAATAGAAAAGCTAAGGCTGAAAAGACCACAACAATATTCAGACAAAAGTATCGATAGGATGATATATTTTACTGGATTAGTGGTGCTGGAAGAGCACAGCAGTTCAGGCAGCATCCAACGAGCAGCGAAATCAACGTTTCGGGCAAAAGCCCTTCATCAGGAATAAAGGCAGTGAGCCTGAAGCATGGAGAGATAAGCTAGAGGACGGTGGGGGTGGGGAGAGAGTAGCATAGAGTACAATGGGTGAGTGGGGGGAGGAGATGAAGGTGATAGGTCAAGGAGGAGAGGGTGGAGTGGATAGGTGGAAAAGAAGATAGGCAGGTCGGACAAGTCAAGGAGACAGTAACTGAGCTGGAAGTTTGAAACTAGGATGAGGTGGGGGAAGGGGAAATGAGGAAGCTGTTGAAGTCCACATTGATGCCCTGGGGTTGAAGTGTTCCGAGATATATTTTAGTCTCCTCCAGATGGCAGACTTCAGCTAATTCGATTCACTGTGTGTGGTAATTCGATACGGCTGGAGGGATGGGAAATGCAAAGGTTGTGGGCCCTGATAACATTCCATTCCAGCTGTTCCTGCTGGTATACAGCACTGGCATCAACCTGTCAATGTGGGAAACTATCTGGGTGTGTCCTGTACACACACACAGACAAACCATTAGACAATCAATGACTGCCCCATTGCTCTCATCTCCATCATTAATAAAGGGATGGAAGATGTCACCTACAGTGGGATCTAACAGCACTTCCTCAGCACCAACCTGCTCACTGAAGCTCAGTTTGGGCTCTCATCCCTTGGGCTCATTGAAGCCTTGGTTTAACAATGTACAACAAGAGACCACGCAGCTTAATTCTAGAGGTGAGGCAACAGTGACTTCACTTGACATCATCATAACTACATTTGACCAAGTGTCGTATCGAGGATTAACAGCAAAATTGGAGCAAATAGGAATCGTTTGCACTGACTGAAGTTATACCTGGTACAAAGGAAGGTGGTTGGGGTTGGAGTTGGAGGAGAGCAGACATCTCAGCTCCAGGACAGCTCCACAGCAGTTCCCCTGTGTTGGTGTTTGAGTAAGCCTGTAGATCAGAAATGGAAATGTAAGGCACCATACCCCTACGGGATGATAGGGCTGCTCTCTCGTTAGACAGAGACGACTGGTGGTAGTTTAACTGGACAGTCATCATGTCTCAAGTAAGGGAGATGTTGAATAGGACAGCCCTTTTCAGTCACCTCAGTCAGTGCAGAATTGAACCCAGACTGTTGGTATGCATCTGCTTCTAAACAAGACGTCCAACAGATCGAACTAACCAAGTCCTCACTCAGCTCTTTGGGGAAGATATTGTAATATTATTCCATTCAAATATGTTGTTCGACACCAATGGAGAAGGTGGAACTAGAATCCAGCTTGCTCGCTCAGAGAGAGGGACAACATCAGTGAGCTGTAAGAGTTCTCTCTGCCCGAGGCCCAATAATTTTCAGCTGCTTCATAAATGACTGTAAAATCACAACTGGGGATGTTTCCCAAATGATTGGACAGTACTTAACACCATTCGTGATTTACTCAGATACTGGAGCAGTCCTTGTCCAAATGTAACAGAACCTGGAAATATGCAGGTGTGTGCTTAACAGTGACAATCCCATTTCCATTACACATGTGCCAGACAACAATTACTTTCTAACAATGGAAAATTGAGACACATCCTCTAACGTTTAATGCCACCACCATCACTGAACACACACCAAGCAATATCGCGGGGATTACCGTTAACCAGAACTGGACTGACCATATGATTTCATAACCTATTCCTGTGAAGGGCTTATGCTAATACATTGACTCTACTGTACCTCAGATGCTCCCTGACCATTTTTTGATGCATGTAAATTCATTGGCTACAAGAATATGTCAGGGGCTCGAAATTCTGCAGGAATAACTCACCTCAAAATTTCCGAAAGCCTGCCCCCTATTGCTAAGACACATGTTGAATGTGTGTGTGATTAAATACTTCTATTTGCCTGTGTGAGTGCAGTTTCACCCCTCATCCACTGACGCTCAATTGCAGCAATACCTGCCATCTACACGGTGCTCTGCAGAAATTTACCAAGGCTCCTTACAACGTACCTCTGAAACCCCCAACCATCAAGCAGGACAAGGGAAGCAGATACGTGGGATCCCCACTATGTTTGTGTTCTGTTCCAAGCCATCTACCATCCTGACTGGGACGTATATTGCCGTTCCTTCAGTGTCACTGTTTCAAGTTCCCTATCTATCAATAAATGCCGTACAAATCACATTTCATGAATAAATTATCATAAAAATATTGTCTCGACCTGTTCAATGCTGGACACTGTGTTTTGGGTTTTGTGAGCTCAGGCTGGTTGGTCCAGGCAGTACCTTGCTTGTTGTGAACAGCTGAAGGGATATGCTGTTTGAAACAATCTGTCAGTCTCTCAGAGGCATGGCCTACATACCGAGCATCACAGACACTGCCATTCTCATCCCACATTACTGACCTCTGAGATAGACAGAAGCAACTGAAAATTTACTCATAACTGACTGGAACATGTTTAAACACAGTGACATTGTTGCCACGAAACTGATTATGAGTGAATATTAGCAGGGTGAAAGTGAGGACTGCAGATGCTGGAGATCAGAGTCAAAAAGTGTGGTTCTGAAAAAAAAAAGACTTAAATGTTCAGGCAGCATCTGAGGAGCAGGAGAATCGACTATTAGTTAACAATAATAATACAAGGGAAAATAATTGTGAATTTTCAAAGTCCTTGTACTTAATAATAATTTGGTCTTGGGTATGTCAATGAGACTCATCATTTCAATGCTAATTACTGTGAGTTTTCATCATATTGTTATTATAACAGTGTACTGAATAAATGGGTGATTTTGAGCTTATTGGACAATCTAAAAGTTGGTATTATGAAACGTTATCGTACCTTCAGTAAAGAGACATTGCTGTTAATGGTTAGAACAATGCTGCAAACATTTATACAGAGATTTCCAGCTCATGTCACAACATAAGATGTAAGTTAGTAAGATAGATAGAGAACTGTTTTGCCATAGAAGACAGAGTAGGGGTGGAACAGTGTTTTTGTGACTGGAGATCTGTAAGTAGATTGGTGGAGTTGCAGATTGTGAGGATGATTGCCAGAGAACACAGCAGGATATAGGTCAGCTGCAGACTTGGACAGAGAAAACACAGATGTAACTTTATTTGGACAATTGTGACGTGATGTGTTTTAGAAGGTCTAATGCAGCAGTGAAGTATAAACTGGATGGAAAAACTACTGGCTGCATCAACATCCGAAGGGATCTAGGTGTACAGCTCCACAGTTCCCTGAAAGTGGTAACACGGGTGGAGAGGGTGATCGAGAAGACTGATGGCAAACTTGCAGACAGGCATCGGAGCATGCAGTATGAAAATTAGCAGGTCATATTGCAGCTGTAGAGAAACTTAGTTCGAGGAACATTTAGAATATTGTGTACAGTACTGATTGCCACACGATGTTGAAGTGTTGGAGAGGGTGTGGAAAAGTTTTACCAGGTTGTTGTCTGGTTTGGAGGGTATTAGCCAGAAGGAGAAATTGAACACACATGGTTTGTTTGCACCTGGGCATCATTGACTATGGGGCTCCCAAAACTGTCAGAGACAAAGATAGAAGGACAGTTAGAGGCTTTTTTCCCAGAGTAGAAATATCAATTACTAGGGAACATAGGTTTTAGGTAAAAGTGGATACGATAGGTTTTTTTTTTGCTTTTCCAGACAGAATGTGCAAGTGCCTGGAATGCACTGATAGAGGGGAAAAGCTCATATAGCAAAGGTTAAGAGGTATCTTGGCACAGAGAAGAGACAGCAGCGAATAGAATGACATAGAATGTGCAGATGCAAAAACGTTCGTTTTAACTTTCAAAGGGCATCATGTGTCATTGCGGGCTTGCTGGGCTGAAGGGCATGTTCCTGTGCCGGACTGTTCTTTAAGACAAGATTTGAGGGCAGCAGTGGCGAGATGCTGAATGAATGATTCCTGATGATCAACAACCACATTCATGGAGATCGCTCCTCATCAACTTTCAGCTTCATACCCTCCCTCCCACAGTGGGGAACCTCAATATGGAGAATTTGACATGAAAGTCAGAGCTGGTAACTGGTGACTCCATCCCGCCCCTCGATCCTGCGGCCTTCTATCTTGGACAGCAACGTCTTGGGGAACACTGCATTGACAGAAATTGCATGTACTCCACACCCACCAATGCTGGCATCTGTCACATGTCAGCCTCACCATGTCATCCCAGCACATCTCCAACAAACTACAATACTTCAATGCAGCAGCTCATGGTACACTGACAACTCTCATTGCAATGCTGCTGCAAGGACACTGTGCTCAGGGACACCCACCCAGCTCATGGACTGTCCCTCTGGTGTGCTCACTCCGTGTTTGTACACACTCAATGCTGCTGCAAGGACACTGTGCTCAGGGACACCCACCCAGCTCATGGACTGTCCCTCTAGGGTGCTCACTTCGTGTTTGTACACACTCAATGCTGCTGCAAGGACACTGTGCTCAGGGACACCCACCCAGCTCATGGACTGTCCCTCTAGGGTGCTCACTTCGTGTTTGTACACATTCACTTTGATATGACTTGCATGTTCACACAATTATTGCCTTGCCTTACCCTGCCCTCAGCAATGTTTCCCCTCAGCCAGAGCTACCAGGCTCAGCCGCCTGCTATATTGTCTTGGTGTTTAGCACAGACACAAACCCAGGAAGCTTGATATCATTGTCACAGTACCCAGTAATGAGACAAGGGGACTCTCAGATCCCAGTCCGGGAGCTTGGACACGGTCAGGAAGCCTCTTGTGCTTGTTAGTGTCAGGATCCTTCCCATGTGAGGAGGTGAGGAGCTGAATGTTGGGCAGACCCACGCCTCTCTTGGCTCTTTCTCTCCTATTATGGGATGGTTCCTTCTGGGATGTGAAAATTAGCAAGCATTATTAACGGATATGGAAACGGTTGGTGCAGTTATTAGTGATGGCACAGTTGGGGGAAAGGTGGCAAGGTGTCCTGAGTGAGTGAGTGGGCAGCACAGACACCAGGCAGAGTTGGGTAGAGGGGCAGAGATGAGGTTGGAGAGACTGAGAGAAGGTTCTGCATTCAGTGAGGGTGGGTAAGTTCACATGCAGTTACAGGGGTGAGGGTGACGGTGGAAGAACATGAGCCTTGGTGGGAGGTGAGTGCAGTAACAGAGAGAGTGAGATTGAGGTCACAAAGTGCAGATGGTGGCACTTACCCTAGTGGAGGGGAGAAGGTCACTGACCTCCTTCCTACACTGCTGGGCATTCACCCGGAAGGCTGGCACCTCACTGACCCAGGGGTCATCCTCGGACCAAGCTGGAATCGTCTGGTTTCATGGCCTCCCCTGCCATTCCTGGAGGAAGATAATGTCCCTCTCCTGCACCATGCCATCCACCAGAACCTCAGGGGCTTGGCCACAAAGTGAAACCACAGATCTACCCCCTCTGCCATGTTCAGGGTAGTTTCTGGGTGATAATCCTAGAGTGTAATGAATTTTTAAAGATGGCCCCTGAAACAGGGAGGCCGCTTCATTCTGGGATATCCAGGCATCGTGTTAGTATCAGATTAGAAGACAACCACATGGGCAGGGAGGGTAGTTAATGAAGCAGATTGGGGATGGTGTCATGAGTAAATACACTTTATCTTGTGGAGAGAAACCCTCCATGAAACTCGACTAAAATTAGACTTGACCAAATCATAAGATGGTGTAGGCCTCTGTCTGTCTGAATCAAAATAGGGATGCAGTGTGAAACATTGGGAGCAACAAACTTGGAGCAGATAATTATACAGGAGATTCAAATTCTTAAAAAGGGGTAATACAATGTTCCAGACTGTTAAAAGGAGCTGGGGGAAATCCCCGGCCTTATAGTTACCCACATTATTCAATCCTCACTGGATGCAGGGATGGTGCCAGAGGACTGGAGAATGCCGAACACTGCAGCTTTGTTTAATGTGGAGCAAGGGACTGACTGAATAGGTCGCGGCTCAAATTCTGAGACAGTGGATAAACGGTCACTGAGGAAGTCCCAGGGACTCCAGCACAGTTGGTCTGGATTTATTCAAGGAAGGTCGGGTGTAATTAATCAGACTGTGTCGGTTTGAGGCACTACCTGTAACTGCATGTGACTTCCTTGTATTTGACGAGAGATCCCACGGCAGACTGTTTAAAAACAGAAACAATGGGGTCCAGGTGAATGGAGCAAATAACCCAGAGAAGTGAAAGGCAAGGCACTTGGGGACATTGACAATAGAGAGGAATGTACAATAAATGAGTGTATGGTCAGTGTGGGCAGATAAATGAAGGTAGCTGGAAACATCAATAATTTTGTTAATGTAGCAAATTGCATTATTTCCTCTATCAGACAAAATACAGAATTTCAGAGCAGGAAGCTTATGCAGGAACTGTATAAATAATGAGCTCAGTCACAGCTTGGGGACTGTGTACAGTTCTGGTCACCCCATCACATTGAAGGATGGAATTGGACTGGAGAGGGTACAGAAGAGATTCTCCAACCTGTGACAGTGAAGTGCAGTTATGGGGAAAGATTAGAACGGAGGATGCTGACAGGAGATTTAATTGGGGTGCACATATTATCAGGAGCCTGGGTGGAAAGAGAGAGAACATCTTGTTCCTGTTGGAGAGCTCAGTTACCAGTGGTGAATATTTAATGTAATTCGTTGAAATATTAGTGAAGTGGTGAGGAAAGCTGTTATTTCACCCAGAGTATCGTCGGGATCTGGGCGTCACACATGGAAGTGGAGTAGAGACAGAAACTCTCAAACCATTTTAAAAAGGTGCCATGTTCTGTACCCGACGTCCTACAGCATCCGGGAAGGCAGAACTAGGGCTTTAAAAAAACAATGTTACATCTTGTCCAGTGCAGACAGTGGACAGAGTCATCTTCTCTATACTGCTATTTTCTGAAGTTTTCAAAGATTACTAATATCTGACAGGATCAATATCTTGTAGGACACAGGGATGAGGGGTGAGGGCAGAGGGGAGCAGTGTGTGAATTGATTCGCATCACAATAACACTGATGCCATCCTTTATACACAATGCTACTTCACTGTGTTGGCCTGTTTATCCTTCCTGTAGAAATGGGGAAAACCTTTGATTATTCTGTTCTCAGTCCTGGTCACACTGCAGCCCCATCTCCATAATCCCAGCTCCATCTGACCTGGATCATACTATATAAAGCTACCATTTCACTGGCCTTGTTGAAAAGTTCCCAGCTTCTATCTTGGCCCACTGAAGGCTGCTCTCAGTCAACTAATGTTTTTCACTCTCAATTATTGCACATCATTCTCTACCATTATCCTGAACTTTACAATAAAATGATCGCTGCGCCCCAAAACATTCCTCTACTGACACTGGATCTACTTGCCCCACCTCTTTCCCAAGGACCATGTCCAACAGTACATACTCTCTTGGGATGGACACATACTCCTGAAGGGAGCTCTCCTCCATGTAATCTAGGGACACTTGCCCCTCATGACCCTGTACCAATATTAACCCAGTCAATATCTGGATAAATTAAGTTTCTCAGTATAACTAATCTGTAGTATTATCATCGCTCTCAAATTATCCTGATTTTTATTCTCTACATCATTTCTTTGGCTGTTTGCCGACAGACTCTACCTCACAGTTTAGTTGCATACTTTTTGTTCTTTAGCTCCAGCCAAATTCATTCTGTCCTTGGCGGATCCTCTTTCTCTTGGACGCCTTAATGAACGTTAATCTAAGCCAATGCTTCTACCTTCATCCTTTCCCTTTACTTCGATCATTTTGGAATCCTTCATACCCAGCAATATTTAACACCCAGTCGTGCCATTCCCTGAGCCAGCTCTCGGTGATCAGTACATCAGATTACCACACACCAATCTGCATTTGTATCTCCCCACACTCCAAGTATTTATGTCCGTGCAGAGTACCTCAGATTAAGGCTTTCTTTCTTACTCCATCTTCCACTGTTAAATTTGTTGTTGTAAATTAGTACCAACTGTATCTCCCATTATTTTGAGAATCCTGGTAGTCTCCTCTACTATCCCTTTTGGATCCTAATCACACGCCAAGCTATTTTTAATTCCTCCCACACACCCTGTAAGAAATTCTGTCATGTTAGCCTATCCAGCTTGTACAGTTGCTGCCTTCCCCAGAACCAGTCCCAATGTCCCAGGAATCGGAAGCCCTTCCTGCTGCACCATTATTTCAGTCACACTCTCATCTACCTAAAACTCAGAGTCCTGCTCTCACTTGGACACAGAACTGGAAGTATTCCAGGGATTGCCACATTTGAGGTCCCACTTGCTAACCATCCACCTAGTTCCCTAAATTCTGACTCCCAGACCACTTCACCCTTCCTACCCAGGTCATTCCTACCAACATGGACATGACCTTTGACTGCTCACTGTCCCCCAGAGGAATGCCCTGCAGACACGGTGACATTCTTAACCCAACTATCCTAGAATTACAGACACGCTGACACCTTCTTCACTTTCCTGACTCCCTTGTGCCTATTGCCCCTCCTTCCTTCTCCCTCCCCTCCTGTACAGTCAGGCTGCTTGTGGGGCCACAGACATGGCTCTGACTGCCCTCCCCTGAGCAGCCAATACCTTAATCAGCTCCAAACTGGGAAACCGAATTGAGAGGGAAACACCAGGATATTCTTGTATTCCCTGACTGTTTCTCTCTGATTGCCTAGTCCCCCAGACCCTTCCTTCTTCCAGGCCGTCATGTCTGCAGGGTGGTCTGCTCTGCCTGTGTACTATCCACCTAACTCTCAGCATCTGAGCTCCAAGTCCCAGTGTCCATCTAGGACAGGAGCAGGGGCTATGACTTCCCAATGTAACAGAATGCATTTTCAATCTGAGAAATATGTCTTACCACGTCCTAAAATGCAACATTTCTAGAGTAACCTAATTAATTACTTAGAATGAAATTAACATCAGGGGCATCATAATATGGTTAAGTCCCTTATTCAACTGTGGCTTACTGAGGGTAATTTATTATATTTGCTCAGAATTTCACTTCTCACTTATTTCTGATTTCAATCCTTACTTCAGAAGTTAAAAAATAAATTTGCTGACTTACAGCAATTAACTGACAGTCACTAAAAATGGTTTATTGTCAGCTAATGATCTTACAGCCTTTTCTGTAATGGCTCTTGAACTTCTTTCACACGCAGTGCAGGCAGGTCCCAGCAGCAGAAGGTTATCTCTGTGACTCTCAGGGACGTGTAATCCTCCAGCTCCCACTCCATTCTGCTCCCTCACAGGGTCACCGTCTCTGTGAATCCCAGCTACATGTAATCCTCCAGCTCCCCCTCCAGTCTGCTCCCTCACAGGGTCACCGTATCTGTGATTCCCAGGTACGTGTAATTCTCCAGCTCCCACCCCACTCTGCCCCCTCACAGGGTCACCGTCTCTGTGACTCTCAGGGACATGTAATCCTCCTGCTCCCACTACACTCTGCTCCCTCACAGGGTCACTGTCTCTGTGACTCTCAGGGACATGTAATCCTCCAGCTCCCCCTCCAGTCAGCTCCCTCACAGGGTCACCGTCTCTGTGACTCCCAGGTACGACTAGGCCTCGATCCTCAGTGCTGATTTATATCCTCCCAAATTTGGTGCTTCCATCTCCCAGGTGTGAGTGAGCCTCAAGCTCCTGCTCCACGTTGCTCCCTCATATGGTCATGCCCTCTGTGACTCGGTGCTGATTCCGAGCCTTCTGCTTTGCTGTTTCCCCGACTCCAAGTCTCAGTCGGCCTCGACCCTCAGTGATTTATATTCTCCCACACTGTCCTGTTTGCTCTCAGGTTCTCTCCCCTTGTGACTCCCAGGTAATGGTAGGCCTCAAGCCTCAGCTGCGATTTATAACATCCCATCCCACACTGCTCTCTTACAGGATCGCTGTTGTGCCTGGAAGAAAATGGAAAAGAGGAGGATTAGACAGAGCAGAGGGTGTTACAGTGATTGAGGGAGCTGTATTGGATGAACAGGTTATCTGGGAAGCTAGGCAGACCTGCAGTGTCTAAAGCAAGTTATTGGAAGACACAGTAAGAGTTGCAGACATTGCAGAAGGTAAAGGAAATAGAGGGACAGTGGCTTATGCATGACGGAGCTTTGTAGAGTCAAAAGGGCTTTTTCCTGAGCTGCTTACAGAGATGTGTAGACTTCAACAAATGCAAATTGAGAGCCAGCAAGTGTTGTATGGTACTGGATACTGTTGGATGTTACAGAGTTAGAAGACTTGCAGTAACTGGTGGGACAATGAACTTTTGGAGCACTGGTGGTGTTCAAGGACCCTCAGGACATGAGGAGGTGCAGAGAATGGGAGCATTCCAAATAGTGGGATTGTAGGGATTGGAAGTCCTGAGATGGGTGAGGAGGAAGAAAAGTGCCAATTTAACAAATACAACCATTGTAATTATAGAGATTTAAGGAAGGGAACCTGTGCAGTCATTGATTATAGTTATATGGAGAGTAACAGAAACGGAAGGGGTTAAAATGGAGAGGTTTTAGGTAATCAGAAGTTTAAACAAGAAAAAAGAAATTTTAGAGATCTCTAGCCCAGGTGGGAATGGAGGAGGTGAGATATTGTGAGGAACTATAAGAGTTATAAGTCGGGGATGATGTCAGATATAAAAGGGTGACCTGCATTATCTGTATGCAGTTAGAGACATGAGGAGTGTTGTAGCGCCTGCTGGAGGGGACAGAGATAACAACAGTTACAACGGTTGGTTCAGGGGCTCAGGAAGGGAGGGTTGTCGGAACTGGAGATTACACAGATGGGGAGAAAATGGAGCTGCAGGAGTTCATGGAGAAAGGGAGGATTGGAGGGACTGGAGATTACACGGATTGGGGTAGTAGCTGGAGCTGCAGGAGTTAGTGGAGGATTGTTGGTGCTGAGAATTACATGAACACGGACAATAATTGGAGCTGCAGAAGAGAGTGAGATAGGGAGGGTTGAAGGAGCTTGATCAGTTCACACAGCCAGGGAGAAGTGTAGGTATTGGGCGAGCCAGAGATACTAACAGTTGTAGGGCTGCAGGCGTTCAAAGAGTTAGTGAGGACTGTGAAGGCAGGTTTGCAGCATTCCCATCAGTTACACAGAGACGTGGAGTGCTGTTCTGGAGGAGGTTACAGAAATCAACAGGGTTGCAGATACTGCAAGATATTACAAAGACTGTAATATTACAAGACTTTGTAATATTACAAAGCTGCAGTATTTGAGGAGGTTACAGCGAAAGGATGCATTGAGGAGTTGGAGGCTGATACAGGTATTAAACATGCAGCAGGGGATCAGTAACCTTACATCGATCAGGGGGATTGGAAGCTCTGGAGTTAAAGAATCATAATTGAAGCAACTGAAGAATATCACAGAGATGGGGAGTAACATATGAGTTAGAAGAGTTATAACATGAGATGAGCTGTGTTCCATGGAGTCAGGAAAGATACAGGGAGATCCGAAGGGACGACAGGTGATCAAAAGGACAGTGAGGATTCTCAGTGTAGGATTGGGGCGGTTTACACAGACAGGGAGTATTTTATGGAATGGTGTTATTTACAGATATTATGAAGTTGTATAGAATTGAGGAACAAACAGAGATATGGAAGGCTGTAGTTAATGAGGACATTTGTTGATGTCGGATGTTGAGGTTCTGGAAATTATATGGACCGGAAAGCTGGACAATCTGTCAGAGCTTACAGAGACAGGAACAGCAATAGAGCTTGGAGACACTAACACAGCAGTGCACACACTGGAGGAGGTTTCTGCTTTAGGGATGGTTGTAATGGAGTGTAACGTTTACACAGATAGGGGTCTAAGAGCTGGAGAAGGTTATGGAGATGATTAGATTGATGGGGAAACTGAAGGAGCTTACATTGACAGGGCTGGTGATAGCGACGGGACAATGTCACATAGATAGAAAGTCTTGTAGAAACTGATCAGGAGAGTCACAAGCATTGGAGTTGGTTCCACAGTTCGGAGCGTTGCATGGACCTGAGAGGATTACGCAGATTGGGAGGATTGTAGGATGTTCACATTTTCAGAGTGTTCCAGGACTGGAAAATGTTACACAGTTAATGAGGGATGCTGGAGCTGTAGGAGTCCACAGAGACTCGGAGGTTTGAAGGGTTTGGGGCTGTTTATGGATAGAAGGATATATTTAGGGACAGTTATATAGAACGCAGAGATAGAATTTAGATTAGATTCCCTACAGCATGGGAACAGGCACTTCGGCCCAACAAGGCCACACCGACCCTCCAAAGGGTAACCCACCCAGATCTACTTCTCTGCGACAATGCACCTAACATTATGGGCAATTTAGAATGGCCAATTCACCTGACCTGCATATCTTTGGACTGTGGAAGGAAACCGGAGCACCCGAAGGAAACCCACGCAGACATGGGGAGAATGTGCAAACTCCACACAGACAGTCGCCAAACGCTGGAATCGAACCTGGGTCCCTGGCGCTGTGAGGCACCATTGCTCACCACTGAGCCACCGTGCTACACAAAATTGCAGAATTACACAAAGAGTTTTTGAGGTGCTGGGAGGACTGTAGGGTGTGGACGAGCAAACAGAGATGTGGAGTGCTGTTGTGGTTTGGAAAGGGCCTGGAGGTGTTTATACAGGTAAGGAGCTCGGAAGGGATGAGAGAAGGTTACTGTGGCCATGTGGTGCTATAGGCCAGGAGGCAGGAGTGTGATCGGACCTGCAGAAGGTTCCAGTGTTTTCATGTTTTCTTGGGGCTTGAGGAAGGTACACACGTGGGTTTTTTGCTCTAAGCTGGAGGATTTTACAGAGATGGGTGCACTGTAAGTATTGTGCAAAACGACAGAAATAGGGATCATTGTAGGGATTGCAGGATGAGATTATTGAGATTGGGCATGTTATCGACACTGGAGCAATTTACACACAGGGAGAGTCATCAGCATCGGAGTAGGTTTCAAATGTACAGGAGGATAATGGGAGGGTGGAGTTTACAGAAATAGGAAATTTTCTGGGAATTACAAGCATTCAAAACACTGGCACAAACAAGTTGGACGAAAAGGTATGTTTCCTTGCTATATGACTCTATTACATGACAAGAGATAGCGTGAGAAGGGAATATAGAGCAGAAAGATCCCAGGTTTCAATACCATCTCCTTGGGGGAAGGCCTGCTTTCCCCTCTGTTGTACTAATCCTCACTAAGACAGCACAGGCCTGGATTGATAACTGTCAACTTACTGTATTGACATAGGAAGGCTCAGTACAGCAGTGATGAAAATTAACATGAGGGTGGGGTTTGAGCCTGGGACCATCGTGCACTGTGTTCGTTCTTCAACACTGTATCTATGTCATGTCTTCTGGACCAAAGTTCGATCCCTTAAACACACTCTGTTCTGTTCACCGTGAGCAATCTTACTGATCTGCAGGATTTACTGAAGGCTCCAGATCTCACTCTCCATCTCTCTGGCTGACCAACTGTCTTCAATGTGATGATGAACAAAACAGGAATTAGGAATTCTGCTGAGTCAAGAGCATCCTGAGTACCTACAGGAGACAGAGAAATGAACAGAATGGGAAATTAGACTGATGTAGTGAGGGTTACACATGGAGAATGGCACTGAGTCCCACAGAGATCTGGAAAATCCCAGTCTCCATTCCTGGCCTGTCCTGCCCGTCTCCCTGGAATGGATAATTCTGTTGGCTCAGGATCTGGAGTTGCTGCAAAAGGTGCAGTCACCGGCATCAATTAAACCCTCACGGCGAGAGATATCACATGTAGAGATACTGAGTGATATCACCAGAGTGCAGGAAGGTATCAGGATAAACCACGGTCAGGAAGAAGGTGCAATGGAAGCAGCACTCGGGGATGAGGGAGCAATTAGTGGGCCAGGCAATGGCCTGGTGTTACTCTCATTTGACTGTTCACCCAGAAATTAATGCCGGTAGCAGGGATACCCATCTGACTGCTTAATCCCCTTTAAGTAAGAAAATCTGTTATGGGCTGCCAGTCTGGCCTACATATGAATCCAGACCCAGAGCAAAGAGGTTGCCTCTCAACTGCCCTCTGAAATGATCCGGCAAGACACTCAGCTCAAGGGCAGCTCAGGGGTGGGCATGAAATGCTGGTCAGCCAGAGACAGCAACATCCCACGAGTGAATTAAAACCAACCCTGCTGGGAGCAGTGTCCTGGCCAATCATATCGATGGGTTTATGGACAGGGCTGTAAACTGATAGATAGGATGCAGGGACAGGGTTCAGGTGAAAGGAGCTTTCTAAATCCAAAGAGAAAAAATGATGCATCAGAACAACATGGGGATGTGACTGAACACAAGCAGAAAGGAACAGGAAGGCATAGAGTTTAACTAAAACTGTGCATCAGTGAATTAGGTTGTGACAGAAAATTCTGGGAAAAAGTCAATTACCTTTTTTTTGGAATGGGCAAAGTATCGTCAATAACTTGTGACACAGGGATAAATAAGATTTGGTCACCAGAAAGATGTGGTTACAGGAGAAACTGTGCTGTACTCTTCTGTGTTCTAAACAGGGAGGGTTGCAATGGCAGGAAGAGGTTTCAGGAGGCTGGAGATGATGGGATCTGAATGAATAGACACAATTAGGAAGGTTTACTCTGAGTGCCAGAGGTAACAGAAACACCGATGGCCTGATCTGAAGCAGACTACCCAGACTGGGATGGGTGTGGGGATTGGAGGTGGTTTCACAGGGAGGGAGGATCATAGAGCCATAGGAGGGAACAGAAATTCGGAGAGCTGTAGGGCCTGCAGGAGTTTAGGGAGATGGAGAGGTTGGGAGGGATGGGCCAGTTGACAGGGATAAGAATGTTGGTCGAATGGAGTGGTTTACACAGTCAGGTATGCTTCAGGCGAATCGAGCAGATTACAGAGATAAAGTAGGTTGTATTGACTGGAGGAACAAACAGAGATATGGACAGTTATCATGGCTCAAGTTGTTTATAGATACAGGAAGGTTTAGGCTCTGCAGATGAGCAAGAGACGGAGGGTGTGGAGTCTGACAGATTTTCCAGAAGGGCAGTAATTTTGGTTGGAGACAGTTTCACGGATAAGGGAGCATTCGTGACCATTCTGGAACAATCTGGAGGAGGTTAAAGTGGGAAGGGTTGTATGGGATTTTCCCTTCACACTAACAGTGACATACTGGATTCTTGAGATCCCACTTTTAAAAGCCTCCCATTTGCCAGTTATTCCTTTTCCTTCAAACATACCAACCCATGATTTGGACGTGCCGGTGTTGGACTGGGATGGGCAAAGTTAAAAACCACACAACACCAGCTTCCAGGTGCAATAGGTCTAGTTAGAGGCACTAGTTTCGAAGTGCTACTTCTTCATCAGGTGGTTGTGCAGCACAGTCATAGGACACAGAATTTATAGAAACAGGATGGCATTGTTATGGAATGAAATATTAAAAAAGTTTTTATTAAGTCTTTCATCTTTTAGAATGATCACCAGAGCTGCTAAATCTAGCACTTCCAAACACACAGAGGGTCCTTGATTATCCAAATATCAATTATCTGAATATCGGATTATCCAAAGGAGAACTCAAGGTCCCGATAGAAATATTACATTAAAGAGTTGTTTCAATCCTGATTGTGTTTGTTTTTGTTCACACTGATGAAAACTGATCTAGGCTCACTGAAATGCTGCTGAGAACAGTCCTGGACATCGAGCCCAGGTACCATCTCCAAATGACTGACCTCCCACTCTCTCTGGCTTTCCCCAGGCTTAGCCTGGAGTTCTACATAGGGGTAAATCCTCACGCCGCCCCTTCCCCAGATATTCTCTCGAACATCGTCCTGTACAGTGCAGACATGGAACTTTTCGCAATGTTGCAGTAAAAAGTTGTCTGTGGCTATGTGTGTGTATACATGTGTGCATGTGCGTGTGCACTATTTGGAGATGGAACCACCAAAGGCAGCAGTTGTCTTACTGCTGGTGTCCACTCCAGCTGCCCAGGAGGGGGAGGAGATGATGGGGGCAGGGGCGCACAGGGGGCCGGGAAGCCAGGGGTTTGGGCGCGAACGGTGGGTGGGGCAGGCGGGGGGCAGTGTTGGACGGGTTTTGGACCGGACAGGGGTCACTGCTGTAGGCAGGTGGGGGCAGTGTTTGACAGGTTTTGGGGAGGGCTGAGGGTGATGTTGGAGGGGTTTGGGGGCGGGGCGGTTGGCGAGTGGAGGGTGGCGTAGCACGGTTTTGCTGGCGGTGGCAGACGTGTGTAGGTGTTGGATGGGGTTGGGGGTGGGCGGAGGCACGATGTTGAGGGATGGGTGGGGGCGGTGTTGGAAGGGTTTGGGGGCGAGCAGCGGGGCATTTTTGGGGGCTGGCGGGGCGTGAGGGCTCACGCATGGTTTTCTGCTGCCTAGTCACCTCAACGGGGATGAGACATTACCAAAAACTCTGAGCCCCAGAGGAAAGGCATTGAATTGATTAACTGAATAATCAATTATCTGAATGAACTATTGCCCGCCCATCTCGTTCAGATAATCGAGGTTCCTGTGTAAACCAGCTGGATGATAACCTGGTGTTGTGTGATTTTTACCGTCACCCAATCAATCCCTGCTCGATCCTGCTGAATGGCCCCAATATTGACCCTGTTCCAGTTTAAGACCTTAATCTGTGGACCTGTCTGGTCCTTTTCCATAAAGATGTTAAAACAAAGACAGTTGTGGTCACTGGACCCAAAGTGCTCTCTGAATGATACTTCAGTCACTTGCTCGACCTCGGTTTCTGAGGGGAGGACCTGTGTTGCACCCACCTGAATAGCATAGAGCCCTGTACATCTTGGTTCAGGAAACTTTCTTAGACATATTTGACAAATTCCACCCCATACGGTCCTTTTACATGGGAAGTTAAAATCTTCTCTCGTACCCGCTGGCTATTTTGGCGTCTGGAACACCATCCCAGCAGACTGACCATCCCTTTTTTGATTCTAACTTTTAAAAACATGGCCTCATTTGAGTACCACTTAACAATACTGTCTCTAGGCACTGTTTTTTATGTCCTCCCTAATCAAAAGGGCAATTCCCCCTCCTCACTTGTCCTTCTCTCATGCCTGTTGCTTCTGTATCCTGAAACACTAAGCTGCCAGTCCTGCCCTTCTATCAGCCATGTTTCTGTTATGGCTATAACATCCCAGTCCCCAGAGAAAATCCATGGTCTGAAATTGTCTGCCTTACCAGTCAGGCCTCGTGCGTTGAAATTAATGCCCTTTAAACCAGAAGTCTTTTCCTTCCCAATGCAGTGCCCCAGATATCTTGGATAGAAAACTTGCTCTCGATAGCTGATGTATTTTCCCCTGACTAGTTGATGGCCCCTCTTCTTATTCAGAGTCTCAACTCCCTGCCAAACTAGCTTAAATACAGCCACATAACGCGAGCAAATCTCTTTCCAGGGATACTGGTGCCCCTCTGCTTCTTGTGCAAACCATCCCCTTTGTACCGGTCCCCTCTACCCCAGAAGAGATCCCAATGACCCACGAACTGAAAACCCTGCCACTATACCAGCTCCTCAGGCACACATCCATCTGGCCTACCTTTCTATTTCTATCCTCACTGGCACTTGGCACTGGGAGTAATCTGGAGATCATTAACCTCAATATCCTGTTTTTTTAACTTCTTACCTAACTCCCTGTACTCATTTCACAGAACCCCATCCCTTTGTCTACCTGTGTCGTGTGGACTGATGTGCACAATGACCTCTGGATGTTCACCCTCCCCCTTCAGAATGTTCAGTAACCGCTCAGAGACATCCTTGACCCTGGTACCCGGGAGGTAGCACACCATCCTGGGGTCACTTCTACAGCCACACAGTCTCCTGTCTGCTCCTCTCCCCCACCCCCTGACAGCAGGGGGAGGAAAATATTGGACACAATTCTGAGGGACAGTTTGAATTCATAACTGGAAAGGCAGGGATTGATTAGGGTTAGTCAGCACGGATTTGATACAGGAAGATCTTGTCTGATGAAATCAGTTCAGTTTTTTGAAATGGTGTCTGAAAACATTCATGAGGGCAGTGCAGATGATGTGGGTTCCGTGGAGTTAATTAAGGCCTTTGACAAGTCGTACATGGAAGGCTGGTCCAAAACGGAAGAGCCCATGGGATCCAAGGCAAGTTGTCAATTTGGATCCACAATTGCTGGAGGGTTGGTTTTGTGATTGAAAGCCTTTGCCCAGCAGGTGTACCACAGGGATCTGTGCAGGAGCCATTGCTGTTTCTTATGGACATTAATCACTCGGATGGGAAAGCAGAAGGTAACTTTTGTAGGTTTGCAAATGACGTGAAAGGTTAGCGTGTTGTCCACAGAAAGGCGGATGGTCTCAGGCTACAGCCTGAAGTTTGAGGCTGGGACAGAATTTCAACAGAGTAATTTAAATTGATAACCAGGCAAGAGCACAGCAAGCAATGAGGGAAAACTGATGAACTAAGCTGCATTTACTTTGATGCAAAATGCCTGACAGGTCAGGCAGATGAACACACGGCCTGGATGGGAACATGGGAATGAGAAATCAAGAGGAATTACAGAAACACAGCTGAGGGAGGGACAGGACTCAAGTATTTGTTCCAGGAGACAGTTTCAACAGGAAGGATAGAAGGGGAGACAAGAGAGTAGGGAGAGTGGAGTTTTTGATCAGTGAAAACATCACTGCAGCACTGAGAGAGGATCGTCCAGTGAAGCTATGTAATGGAACTGAGAAATAAGAATGAATATCAGTTTGATATGACTGTACTACAGGCTCACAGTAGTCAGCGGGAAATTGAGCAGCAAATATATCAGAGATCTCAGATATCTCTAAGAAGGATAGGGTTGTAATGGTCTGGGATTTTAACTTTCTAAACCTAGACTGGGACTGCCAGGGTGTTCACAGCTTGGATGGAAGGTATTTGTTCAGTGTGTTCAAGAAAACTGACTCAATCAGTATATAACTGGCCGGACTGGAGAAAGGGATAAAACCTGACCTCCCTTCGGGAAACAAGGTAGAGAAAGGGGCTGAAGAGTTTGTGGGGGAGCACTTTTACAATGTCACCACTATTCGATTAGTTTGAAAATATGGAAAAGATGGAAAAGGACAGGCCTGGTCCACAAGTTAAAGATCAAAACTGGCCTTGCCCCAGTCCAGAAGGTATTAGACAGCACTGTCCAAAAGCTGATTCGTGGAGGTTATTTGCAAGTAAAGGAACATCGGGCAAGTGGGATTCTTTCAAAAGAGTGATAAATAAAGATTTCAGGGCCAGCATAGTGTGAAGGACAATGCTGACACAAGTGGGAAACACTGGATGACTGGAGATATTGAGGCTCTGGTCAAGACAAAAGGGGGCACATGTCCTATATAGTCGGCTGGATTAAGTCAATCCCTTGAAGAACATTGTGGGTGTCGTAATACTCTTAAGATGGAAACCATGAGGGCCTAAAGGCGAACTGGCAGAGCTTTGGAACAGAAGGTTCAGGAAAATCCAGAGAGATTCTATTAGTATATTAACAACAGAAGATTAAATCAGGACAGAATGTGACACCTGAAAGATTAATGAAGCAACCTATGTGTGAACCCACAGGAAATGGGTGAGATCTGAAACAAACACTGATGTTTTCAAAAGAGTCCACATTGGAGAATAGGAGGTGCTGAAGGTTTTCAAACACAATAAAATTAGACAACTCCCTGCGAACCAATCAAGTATACCCCAGGACATTGGGGTAAGTTAGGGAATAATCTTGCAATGATATTTCTATCACTGACAGCCACGGGTGGTGAGCTCGGAGCCTGGAGGTTGCCTAACGTTGTGCCAGCATTTAGGGAAGGCTGCGACGAAAAGCTGGGGACATAAACACCAATTAGCTTGATGTCAGTGGTGCCAATGTTGTTGAAGCAATTCCACGGGACAGAACTTACAGGCATTTGGAAAGGCAACGATTGATTAGGGATAGTCAGCATAGCTTTGTGTGTACAAAGTCATGTCTCACAAACTTGATAGAGTTTGTTGAAGAGGTGACCAAGAAGATAGATGAAGGCAAAGCAGTAGACATTGTCTATCCTGACTTCAGCAAGGCCTTAGACAGGATTTAGCGTGGTGCACTGGTTAGTAAGATTAGATCACATGGGATCAGAGAGAGAGAGAGACAAACGGACACAAAATGGACTTGACAGTAGGAGACAGAGGGTAATGGGAGAGTGTTGTTGTGCAGACTGGGGGCCTCTGAACAGAGGTGTGCTTTAAGGATCAGTGCTGGGGTCACGCATGTTTATTATTGACATAAACGAGAATATAGGAATTATTGTTAGTAAGTTTGTGGATAGTAAAATAAGTTATATTGGGCAGTGAATACAGTTATCAAAGGTGGGTCAAGAAATGAAAGATGGAGATGAATTCAGGTATTGGATTCAGTTAAGACAAACCAGGGATGACTAACACAATTAATGACAGAGCTCTGTGCAGTGGTGTCAAACGGAGAAAAACCAAAGGCAGTTACATTGTTCCTTGGAAGTGGCGTCACTGGTGGACAGGGCGGGGAAAGCGGCATTTGGTACACTAGCCCTCATGGGTCAGAGCATTGAGTAGCTGAGTTGGTACATCATGATACGACTGTATCAGACATTGCTGGGACTCCAGTTGGAGTGCTAATGTGTAGAATTCTGATCATCCTGCTTTAGGAAGCATTTCCTGAAACTGTAAATGTAGCAAAGATTGATGAAGACATTACTGATACTGGAGCGTTTGACAGAAACAGAGAGGCTGGATAAGCTGGAAAGCAACATGGGTGGATTGAGATAGATTTGGCAGATAAGGTGAAGGAGAATCCAAAGAGATTCTACAGCATACAAGTACATAAAAGCTACTAGAGAGACAATAGAGCCCCTCAAAGATCAATAAGGCCATCCATGTGTGGAACCACAGGAAATGGGCGCAACCCGAAATGAATATTTCCTGTCAGAACTTACTGTGGACAAAGACTAGGAAACAAAAGGAAAGAAACAGTGATATCTTGAAAAGAGTCCCCATTACAGAAGAGATGGTGCTGGAGGTCTCAGAACACAAAGGTAGAGAAAGCCCTAGGTCCTGAACAAGTGTATCCCAGAACATTGTGGCAAAATCGCAGTGGGGGCCGTGGCAGAGATATTTGTATTATTCTTGGTATTTCCATTGGGTGTAGGTGGCTGAGGGGTGACCTTATAAAGGTTTATAAAAACATGAGGGGTATACGTAGGTTGAATAGTGAAGGTCTCTACCCCAGGGTAGGGGAATCCATAACTAGCTGGCAAAAAATATGAGGTGGGATAGGAAATAATTAAAAGCGACCAGAGGGGCACATTTCCACACAGAGAATGGTGCACATATTGAATGAGCTGCCGCTGAAGTGGTAGAAAAATGTACAATTCCATCATGGAAAAGACATCTGCGCAGATACATGGAGATGAGAAGGTTTGAAATATATGGGCCAAACGCAGGCAAATGCGACTCGTTCAGGAACCGTGGTCAGCATGGACTAGTTGGATCGAAGGAACCGTTTCTGATCTGCATGGCTCGTTCTCCAGTTATTGGAGGAGGAGACTACTGAGATAAGGCATGTTTAGGCACTGAAGCAAGTTACAGCGATGGAAATGGTAGTCTGGAATGCAGTGTATTTCAAATCTGTGGAGGGACTATCAGGAAGCGAGGAGGTTACAGGGACAGGAACTGTTACAGGAGTTAAAAAGTATTGAAGACACTGGTCCACGAGACATGGTATATGTACAGTGGGGGAATACAGAATAGAAAGATCCCAGGCAGCATTCCCACACGCTCATGGGAAGCCTGCTTTCCCGTCTGTTATACTGATGTTCACTAAGACATCACAAGCTTGTGACACTCCCGATGCTACATAGAACATAGAACATAGAACATAGAAGAATAGAGCGCAGTACAGGCCCTTCGGCCTTCGATGTTGTGCCGATCAAAGCCCACCTAACCTACACTAACCCACTATCCTCCATATACTTATCCAATGCCCGCTTAAATACCCATAAAGAGGGAGAGTCCACCACTGCTACTGGCAGGGCATTCCATGAACTTACGACTCGCTGAGTGAAGAACCTACCCCTAACATCAGTCCTATATCTACCCCCCCTTAATTTAAAGCTATGCCCCCTTGTAATAGCTGACTCCATACGTGGAAAAAGGTTCTCACTGTCAACCCTATCTAACCCCCTAATGCTGTCTCAGTACAACGAAAAACTTACAGTCGGGATGGTGATTGACCTGGGGTGTGTCTGTACTGTGCTCCCCCTCCAACACTGTATCGAAGTGATGTCTTGTTAGCCGATGTTTGAAACCCTCTCGTTGCTCTCTGCTCTGTTCACTGTGAGTGATGTTTCCTCACTGCAGGATTTATTGAAGGTTCCAGATCTCCCTGCCCTTTGTCTCTCTGGCTGACCAACCATCTTCAATTTGGTGATGGAGAGACACTCAGTATTTGGGAAGTCTATTGAGTCAGGAACTTCCTGATTTCCTGCTGGAGACAGAGAAATAGACTGGATGGGAAATTAGACTGATGCAGTGAGGATGAATCATGGAGAATGGCAGTAATTCCCACAGAGATCTGGAAAATCCCAGTCTCCATCCCTGGCCTGTGCTGCTGTGTCCCTCTGGAGTGGAGAATTCTGTTGGCTCAGGATCTGAAGTAGCTGTAAGAGTGCGAGACACTGACAGAGGCAGAAATGGGACCCACACAGTGAGGGATAATACATGGAGAGGTACTGAGTGATATCACCAGAGTGCAAGAAGGTATCAGAATCAAACAATCATGAAGAAAAAACAGGTTTAGCTCCATGATGCACTGGTATCATCATTCAGGGGTGAATAGCCTGTGAGCAGGCAAAGTGATGGCCTAGTGGTGTTATTGCTAGAGCATGTATCGAAATCCTCAGCAAATGTTCGGGGGAGGAAGGTTTGAACCCCACCATCTGAAATGGCGGCATTTGAAATAAATTATTTTTTAAAAAGTAATTGACAATCCATCAATATTATTGCTGATGTACAATAAATCCAAACACTTCTCCTTTCAAGAAGGACATCTGCCCATCCTCACGTGGTCTGCATGACATACCCATCGCAAAATGTTTGCCTCTCAATTACCCTCTGAAATGGCTGAGCAAGTTACTTAGCTGAACGGCAGCTAGGGCTGGGCAAGAAAGTTTGGTCAGCCAGAGACATCCATATCGCATACTTGATTATTTAAAAAATTCCAATCCGATGGTCCCACTGGAACTGTGCTGGGGCCAGTGAACTGGCCAATAATGTCGGTAGGTTAATGGACAGGGCTTCAAACTGACAGAAAGGATGCAGGGACAGGGTTCAGGCGAAAGAAGCTTTCCAAATCCAAAGAGAAAAGGTGACGCATCAGGACAGCACAGGCATGTGGC
Organism: Chiloscyllium punctatum; assembly: GCF_047496795.1. NCBI lineage: Eukaryota > Metazoa > Chordata > Chondrichthyes > Orectolobiformes > Hemiscylliidae > Chiloscyllium > Chiloscyllium punctatum. The sequence goes on along the minus strand of NC_092769.1, from coordinate 26,256,654 downwards.
CAGAGACAAGCAAAAAGGAACAGAATGGGTCAGAGTTTAACTAAAACTGTATATCAGCGAATCGATTTGTGACAGAAAATTGTGGGAAAGATTAAGTTATGTTTTTTTTGGAATGGACAAAGTCTCTCCAATAAAGTGGATGGACTTTTGACACAGAGGTGAAAGAGATTTAAACACCAGAGAGATGTGGTTACAGGGCGAACAAAAGGTGGAACATAAATAATCAATGGTTCACAACCTTGTGCAAATTCAGGCAAAATTGGTAACGCTAACAATCATGGATAACAAAGACCTTACAGAGAAAGCATTTGGCCTCAGGTCATGAAGTAGAGTCAGTCTGAATGTTAATACTGGCGACTACTTGCCAAGGATTCAAGGAGCAGAAGAGATTTAGCCACCGAACAACATTTCATTGCTCATCACTGCATTAAACAGGAACTCATTTGAACTTTTAATAAAGGTATTGTAATAATTTAGTGAAACTTCAACACTCATATAATCTTGACAATCATACTGACAAGAGTGATATTCGAAGAGGAGATTGTAGAATTCTTTTTCAGTGTTTCTTTGAATAACGCATTGTGCAACTGGCTAGGGACATAACTATATCAGATCAACTGTTGTGTGATGAAACTTAGTGACTGAGTAATGTCACCGGGAGAGATCCTCCGGGAAATTTTGATAAAGTGCAGTTTAAAGAAATATAAAGTTTTAAAGTGAATCACAGAAAGGACAAATTACAACTAGAAACAAAAGTGGCCAGTTACGTGAGGTTGAGAGGAGAACTGACCAATGTAAACGGGCTAAACCAACTGAAATATGGGTCTGTAAATGAACAGTGGAAAACATTTGAAGGGACAGTGAAAACTACTCGACAAAAGGACATTCAACTGAAACAGATCAAGCCTCAGCAAGAAATTCCCATCTGTCCCTCACTCAGGAAAAAATGGATCATATTAGATTATCAGGCTGAGAAGATCACCAAAAAGTACTTAAAATCCTGAAGTGAGAGAAGTGTTTTCGGAGTAGGTTTTAAAGGGATTGTAAAGGGTCTGCTAGCAGGAGGAGGGCAGTAGGAAGGGGAATCATTGCCAGTACGTAATGACACAATAGGAACAGGGAAGGTGCTGGAGGTGGTGAGAGTGTTACAGAGAGTGGTCAGGGCCTGAACGGTGTTACAAAGCCAGTACGGATTGCTGCAGCTGGAGGGGTTTGCAGAGGTAGGGAGGGATACATGTCGATGTCACTGATTGGACCAGCATTCTTTGCCCCACTGCAAATTGCCCAGAGGGTAGCTCAGAGTCAGCCATATTGCTGTGGTTCTGGAGTCACATGTTAGCCAGACCAGGTTAGAATATCAGATATCGTTCCCTAAAGGAGGTAAGTGAACAGGATGGGTTATTCATACTGATCAGCAATGCTTTTACGGTAACCTCACCAGTGTCTTGTACAGATTCAACATGGTAAAAACAAAGGCTGCAGATATTGGAAGCCAGAGTCTAGATTATAGTGGTGCTGGAAAAGTACAGCAGGTCAGGCAGTATCTTGACATCCCAACCTTTACTCTCAATGTTCTGCCCAAAGAAGGTAACCATCCCAAACGCCTGCTTCACTAGCCTGTCTACCTGGGACACCACTTTGAAAGAACTGTGTGCCTGCATCCCTGGGTCACTGACTGACAACACTACCCAGGGCCCAAACATTAACTGTACAAATCCCACCCTGGTTTGTTTCACCAAAATGGAACACTTCACCTTTATCTAGTTAAACTCCATCTGCTATTCTTCAGCCCACTATCCCAGCAGTACTGTTAATCTTGTATCATATATAATCTTCTCCACTAACCACTTCACCACCAATGTCAGTGTCACCCAAGAAGCTTACTTACCAGGAGACCAATATTCCCATCTAAACCATTCATCCAAATGACAAACATCAGTGGACCCACTTCACCGCTGGTCACATGCCTCCAGTCAGAAAAACAACATGTCTCCCATCACCCTCTGTCTCCTACCATCAAGCCAATTTCGAATCCAGTTCACTAGCTCCTCCTGAATGCCATATTCCTTTTACACTAATCTGAGCTTATTACCCAGTTTACCAGACAGAACACAGAACGCAGAACAGTTCAGCCCAAGACCCTTCGGCAATGATTTCATGCCAACCTTTTATCCGACTGTAAGATCAAACTAAGCTGCATACCCTTCGTTTTATTATTATCCATGCGTCTGTCCAAGAGAATATTAAATGTTCTGAATGTGTCTAATTTTACTACTACCATTGGCAGTCCATCCAACCACCTACCATTCTCCATCCTCTTATCCATCCTCCAATCACCTTAAAATTATGCCGCTTTGTAATAGCCATTTATGCCACAGGAGAAAAAGTCTCTGACTATTCACTCACTCTGTGCCTCTCATCACCTTGTTCACCTCTGCCAAGTTGCCCCGCCCCCTTCTTCACTCCAATGAGAAAAGCCTTAGCTCCCTCAAACTTTCTCCATAAGAAATGCCCTCCATTCCAGGCAGCATCCTGGTAAATCTCCTGTGTACGCTCTCTAAAACTTACACATCCTTCCTGTAAAGATGGGATGAGAACTGAACACAATATTCCAAGTGTGGTCTCACCAGGTCGCTATAAAGATGCAGTAAAACCTCACAGCTCTTAAAATCGATCCCCTTGCTAAGGAAAGCCAACGCAACATATACCTTTTTAACAAACCTACCAACGTGCGTGGCAACTTTGAGGGATCTACGGACATGGACCCCATGATCTCTCTGTTCCTCCACAATGCCAAGTATTCTGCCTTTTAACCCTGAATTCTGTATTCAAGTTCAACCTTCCAAAATGAAATACTTCTCACTTTTCCAGACTGAACTCCATCTGCCACTTCCAGCCCAGCTCTGCGTCCTGTCAATATCCCATTGCAACCTACAACAGCCCTCTACATTCCCCACCACTCCCGCCAACCTTCGTGTGATTGGCAAACTTACAAATCCACTCTCCAATATCCACAACCAAGTCATTTACAATAATCACAAAGAGCAAGGTCCCAGAGCCGATTGTTACAGAACACCACTGGTCACTGAGCTTCAGGCTCAATACTGTCCATCTGCTGCCATACTCTGTCTTCTCTGGGCCATCCAATCCTGTATCCAGACAGACAGATTTCCCTGTATCCCAATCATCCTTCTTTTCTGAAGAAGCCATCAAAGTATTCTGTCATATCCTCAAAGAATTCAATAAGGTTTGTGAGGCATGACCTGCCCCTCACAAACCCATGCTGTCTCTAATTTCTATGATTTTCCAAGTAGTCGTAAATCCTGTCTTTAGAGTACTCGCCAATAATCTGCACTTCACAGACATAAGACTAAATCTGTAATTCCCAGAATTCTACCTCCGTAATATGGTCCAAACTCTAAAAACCTTCTGTCCTCTGCCATGTTCCCCAGAAGGGCACTGGAGATTGGTGGGGGTGACAGAGTTAGGAAGGGATATCAGGACAGGAGGATTTTGCAGACATGAGGAGGTTTCATGGTGATGAAGGCATTTGAGGAGGTAGTGAGGGAGGACTTGGGGAAATAAGAGGTTTCACAATTTAGGTGCTTTGTTAGGACTGCAAGAGGTTACTGAGGTTGGGGTGGTTGTTACATAAACATGGTTTTGGTTGCAATGGCAGGAGGAGGATTCAGGAAGCTAGAGAGTATGGGGTCTGAATGAGGTTACACAAATGGGAAGAGTTGTCAGGAGTGGAGGTGTTTACAGAGACAGCAATGGCCTGGTCTGGAGCAGAGGACCCAAACTGGGAGGGTTGTGGGGACTGGAGGTGATTTCACAGGGAGGGAGGACCATAGACCCACAGGAGGTTACAGAAATGTGGAGAGCTGTAGGGCTGACGGGCTCATGGAGTTGGGAATGTTGGGAGGGATGGAGAACTTTACAGGGATAAGGATGTTTGTAGGACAGGGCATTACACAGACAGGTAGTGTTTTAGAGCTGAGCAGATTACAGAGATAAAGATATTTGTATCAACTGGAAGAACACACACAGATATGGAGGGGAGTCGTGACTGAAGATGTTTATAGATATTGGAAGGCACAGGTTCTGGGGGCTTATTTAGACATGAAGTCTGTGGAATCCGGATCCTTTTTTCAGACATTGGGGTAGAAAGTTTGGTTGTAGACAGTCTCACAGACAAGGGAGCATAACACAAACAGGAGGAAGTTCCTGCGGTAGGCAGGGTTAGAGGGGAGGGTGGTGTTTACACAGATAGGGGTGTAAGAGCTGCAGAAGGTTATGGAGATAGGTAGGTGATGGAGAGACTGGAGGAGCCGACAATGACAGGGTGGGTGATAGTGACAGGAGGATGTTACATTGTTAATGGGTCTGGTAGGAACAGGATCAGGAGAGGCACAGGCATTGGAATGGGATCTACAGATCGGGAGTGTTCCAGGGACCTGAGAGGATAACACAGAGAGGGATGGTGGTCGGGTCTCCACAAACTGATGGCGTTTTCGGGACTGGAAGAGGTTATGTAGACAGGGAAGGCTGTAAGAGCTGCAGGAGGTTATGGAGAGTTGAAGAGTTGGAGCAGTTCACAGAGGGAGGGTTCTCCAACAGGAGTAGGTCACAGATAGTGAGGGATGTGTGGCCTGAGAAATTTAAAGGGAGGGAGAGCTTTCGGGTCCGGAAGATATTACACTGATAAGAACGGTTGAAGAGACTGAAGCAAAAATGCATGGAGAAGGTTACACAGATAGGGAGGAATGTAGGGACTGAAGGTGAATACACAAACATGGAGGGTTGTATTGTTAGACGGACTTAGAGGGATAGGGACTGGTGTAGGGATTTACACAGATAGGGAAGGTTGTGTTTTTGGAGAAGGTTACACTGATTCAGACAGTGTTAGGGAATGTTAAATGGACGACAGAGGAGCGCAGACAGAATGCATTATGGGGAGTGGAGGAGATTACAGATACAGAAATGGCTGTCGGTTTGAAAAGATCTTCTACAGATCCTCAGTGCTGTAAGACTAGATGGAGGTTACAATAATAAGGGTTACCTACACTTAATGACTTTTTTGGTATAGAGAAAGTCTCAGAACGGGACTGTCAAAAGGAAGTATAGACAGTCCAGATGAATTTACAGAGATATAAATGTTTTTGGAGGTTTCAGGATGGAACAGTGATTGGGAGTGCTGTAACAAATGGCAACAGTTATAGGTAGGGTTCTAAAAGCAGGAAGAGGTGACAGTCACATCGATCGTGGTAAGGACTGGAGAAGCTCACAGAGGCAAGGAGTGTTTTAGAGTCTGTTGGAGATTACACATATAAGGGGAGTATTGGGGATGAGGCAAGTTTCAAGAGACAGGGACGGTTGACAGGACTGGGCAATAATCTGAATAGAATCTCCACAGTGTGGACACAGGCCATTCGGCCCAACAAGTCCATGCCAACCCCTCTAAAGGGCATCCTAACCAGACCCATCCCTCTCCCTGTCCAATAAACCCTGCATTCCTCATGGTGAACTCACCTAAACCACACTTGCCTGAATACTACAGTCAATTTATGATGGCCAATCCACGTATCGTGCAAATGTTGGAGTATGGCAGGAAACCAGAGCACCCAGAAGAAACCTACACAGTTAGGAGGGAGCACATGCAAAGTACACACAGACATTCGGCCAAGGCTGGAATTGAAGCCAGGTTCCAGGCACAGTGTGGCTGATTATACAGAGCACTGTAGAGATTGGACTCGGTCACAAAGTTCACAAGGGTTTATTGGAACAGGAGGAAAATATAGTCAGGAACAGGATAAGTTTACATAGATGGTGTCCATGAGAGGACTGGAGGAGGTTAATGCAATAGGGAGGGTTGTAAATTCTCTCGACAATTAGAGGTAGGGACAGTTGGGGAGACTGGATGAAGTTATTCATACTTAGAGTTGTACACACTGGGTGAGGTTACTGAGTTAACAAGGATTCTATGGACTGGCTGAGGTTATGGACAGAGGCAGTTGTGGGAATGAGAGTTGTTCCAACAATTGAGAGGATATTTCATGCACATGGATGGTTTTAGTGGCTGCAGGATGTTCGAGAGCTAGGAACGCTAGTACTGACCGGAGGTAGTCAAAGGTAAGGAACATTGTAGTGATGGGAGTTAGCAACAGAGACAGAAAAGATTGAAGAGAGAGAAAGGGCATGGTTACAGATCTCGGGAGCATTCAGGTGGCTTCAGAACATTACACAAAGGAAGGGTTGGTAGGAAATCCTGTAGGAACTGGAGGACTCTGTACAGACAGTGAGGTGAAATGGATTGCGGAAGATTAGAGGTAATGAAGGTGCTGTAGGACAGGATGGAGGGGTGCTGTTGGGAATGGAGAAGGCTGCAGTGACATCATGTGCTGGAGAGGCTGGAGGAAGGTACACAGATGGGGAGGTCAGTAAGGGCTGGATGTTACAGACAGAGTGGGCTGTAGGTGCTAGACAAAATGACAGACATAAGACTTTTTAGAGGGTTTTGGTGATAGTGGTCATAACACTAGGTTTCAAAGTCATTTTGAAAAAATATAAGGATAGGGCAGAAGTGAAGACGCCAAATTTGTGGAAACCCCCTAATCGTTAGAATATCACTGTCACTGGGCATTATCACGATCACGAGACAGGATCTGCCAAACACAGACTGGGAGGAAATATTTGCTGTTGGGTTCATATTCAGAAATAGAAAGTATGTTAAAGAGATACAGGGAGAATTCAGGGCCACTGTGTTCTGCGAAGAGTGAATGACAAAGGCAGTAACTCCAGTGAACACTGGTCAAGTGATATCATGAGTTTGATAGTGGAAATACAATGCAATGAAAACAGGCAAAGTCCGACCAAGACATAGAGAGTGCAAGGGGATCTTTAAAATGACGGGCAAATAATGGGCATGAAATATCCATGGCAGATACTGTTATGGAGAAGCCACAAGGTATTTAATGAGTATAGTTGGAGCAAGAGGATTCCCAGGCAAACAGCAAGGCTTGTTAGAAACCAAAGGGACAATCTGTGCATGGAGCCAGAGGAAGTAGGTGATGTCTTCAATGAATACTTCCCATCTGTATTCACACAGGAGAAAGACATTGTAGCCGGGGATTTCAGTCAGGATGGTGAGGTTCTAGAACATGTGAAGATCAATAAGGAGGTGATATTAAATGTTTTCGCAGGCATAAAGGTGGAGAAATCCCCGGAGCCCAATGAAATATATCCCAGTCTGCGATGGGAGGTAAGGGAGGAGATCGCTGGGGCCCTGGTTGATATATTTAATAATCTGCTGGCCACAGGTGAAGTGCCGAATGACTGGAGGATTGCTAATGTGGTTCCTTTGTTCAAGAAGGGCAGCAGGGGTAGGCCAGGTAATTACAGAGCAGATAGTCTGACAGCAGTGGGAGGGAAATTATTGGGAACAATTGTGAGGATGAATCAACACTTCCAAAGGCAAGGATCAACTTGGCAGCGTCAACACGGATTTGGTAGAGGGAGATACTGTCTGAGGAATTCAGTTCAGTTTTTTTTTGAAATGGTGTTTAAAATCATTGATAAGGGCAGTGCAGATGATGCGGTTTACATGGACTTGAATAAGATCTTTGACAAGGTCCCACATGCAAGGCTGGTCCAAAAGGGAAGAGCCACTGGGATCCAAGGCAAGTTGGTAATTTGGATACATTAGTGGATAGACTTCTTCGTGTTTGAAATTCTTTCACCAGTGGGTGTTCCACAGGGATCTGTGCAGGAACCATTGCTGGTTAATATGTACATTAATAACTTGGATGTGAAAGCAGAAAGAATCATTAGTAGCTTTGCAGGTGACATGAAAGGTGAGGGGATGGTCTCAGGCTGCAGTCAGATATCGATCAGATGATCAACTGAGCAGAGTAATGGCAGATGAAGTTTACCTCTGATCACTGTGAGGTAATGCACTGTGGGAAGCCTCATAAGCGAAGGGTATACATCATGAAGGGTTGGTCCTCCTGGAGTACTGAGTAACACGAGGACCTTGGTGGACAAGTCTCTGGATGTCTGAAGGTGTCATCACAGGTTGACAGGGTGGGGAATGTACCTGAACTGGGAGCAGGAGGGGGACCCATATCCTGGTGGGGTGAATTGTTAGAGCTGCTTGAGAGGATATAATCTAAGCTGGCAAGGTGTTGCACCTTAAACAGTCGTAAGGCCAGAAAGAAGATTGAGGTTGGTGGACAAGTTAAAGACATCAATTTCAGCAGACAAGGCAGGCAAGAGCATAGCAGGAATTGGGGAGGGGGGGGAACGGATGATTAAACTGCATTTATTTCAAAACAAGGGACCTGACAGCTAAGATGAACTCAGGGCATGGATTGGAACATGGGACTTGGATATTATAGTTATTATAGAAACAAAGCTGATTGAGGGACAGGACTGGCAGCTCATTGTTTCAAGGTGGAGATGCTACAGGAAGCATCGAAGGGGAGGCAAGAGAGGACGTGTGGTGGTGGGTTTTCATTGCATGAATCATTACATCAGTACCTAGAGAGGATCACCCAGCGACGCTATGTTAGTAGAGCTGAGAAATAAGAATGGGTCATCACTCTGACATGATTGTCCTACTGACCCCGAATAATCAGTGGCAGACTGAGGAACAAATATATCAGGAGATCTCAAATATCAACCATAATAATAGGCCTGTTATGGTTGGGGTTTTTAAACTTTCCAAACCTAGACTGGGACTGCCAGTTTTCAGTTTGCAAGGGAGGAATTTGTTAATTGTGTTCCAAAAAATCTCCAATCAAAATGTAAATGGCCTGAAATGAGAAAGGGGCAAAACCTGACCTCCCCTTGGGAATCAAGGTAGGGAAAGGGACTGAGATGTGAGTGGGAAAGCATTTTGCCAAAGTGACCACAGTTCTATTTATTTGAAAACAGTGATGGAAAAGGACAGGGCTGGTCCAGAAGTTCAAGTTATAAAATGGGGCCTGACCAATATTGAGTGTATTAGCCAGGAACTTTCAAAATGTGATTGGGGAGTCTATTTGCAGGGAAAGGGAAGTCTGGCAAGTGAGAATATTTTAAAAGTGAGATAAATTGAGCAATCACCACCAGCATGTTCCTGTTTGTGTGCAGGTCAATGCTGACAGCATTCGGAAACACTGGCTGTCTATTGAGGGTCTGGTCAAGGAAAAGGGGGCACATGTCAGGTATAGCCAACTGGATCAAGGGAATCTCTGAGAATCACAGGGACTTTAGGAATACACTTTGGGTAGAAATCAGGATTGTAGAAAGTGTACATGCATTAGCCTTGGCAGAGAATGATAAGGAGAATCCAAAAGTAATTATATAAATATATTGAGTAAAAGAGTAACTCGAGACAAAATGCTGTCCCTTAAAGATCAATGAGACCATTGGTGTGTGGAACAGCAGGATATGGCTAAGACCTTAAACACATTTTTTACACCAGACCTTACTGTGGACAAAGACTGGTGAACTCATGCAACAAGAGTAATACGTTAGACCAAAATTGGAGTTCTCTGCAATTCCAGTCTCCCTGCTATAGGAAGGATGGTGTGAAATTTGGAAGTGTCCAGAAAAGATTGACAAGATATTGCCCGCGTTGTTGCTGAATAAGCTGGGGTTACTGTCACTAGAGAATCGGAGACTGAGGGGTGACCTTACAGAGGTTTATATAAACATGAGGAATATGGATTGGGTAAACATTCAAAGTCTTTTCCTAGGGGTTGGAGAGTCCAAAACTAGAGGGCATAGGTTTAAGATGAAAGGGGAATGGTTTAAACGGCACTGAAGGGACAGCTTTTTTATGCACACAGAGCTGAGAGAGAAAGTAGCAGATCCTGATACTATGACAACATTTAAGAGATATTTGGATGGGTATATGAATAATAAGGGTTTAGAAGTACATGGGCCAAATGCTGGTAAATGGGATGGATTTATTTACATCTTTTGTTCAGCATCGACGAGTTGGACCGAACGGTCTGTTTCCATGCGGTACATCTCTATGACTTGAAAAGAGTGCATGTCATAGAAGGTTTTAAAACACAAAGCTATGGAAAGCCTCAGGAACTGATTAAGTGTATCACAGAACATTGTGGAGCCCCGAGCAAAGATATTTGTACCATTGATAGCCATGTGTGATGTGCTGGAAAGGCTGGAGGGTGGCATAGTGGACAGTGAAGACGTTGTAATCGAGGATAAAGCGGATGGCCCTCAGGACAACTCCATACAACCCTGTCACGGTGGACGCTGCAAGACGTGTCAGATTGTGGACATAGATACCACTATTACGCGTGGGAAAACCTCCCACCTTGTACATGGCAGGTACTCATGTGACTCAGCCAATATTGTCTATCTTATACGTTGCAGGAAAGGATGCCCGGAGGCATGGTACATTGGGGAAACCAAACAAAGGCTATGACAATGGATGAATGGGCACCGCACAACAAACAACAGACAGGAGGGTTCCCTCTCAGTCGGAGAACATTTCAGTGGTCCAGGACATTCAGCCTTGGACTTTCGGGTGACCATCCTCCAAGGTGGACTTCGGGACAGGCAGCAGAGGAAAGTGGCTGAGCAGAGGCTGATAGCTAAGTTCAGTACCCATAGGGAGGGCCTCAACCGGGACCGTGGGTTCATGTCACATTACAGGTGAACACCATTGCACTAAACACACACACATACACACACACACACACACACACACCCCTCACAGACTTAAGACACTCTGCACTCAATACACACACACTTTCTCATACTCACAACCCCCACCCCAGACAGACACACAGACAGACAAAGACCCTCATGCACACATGCATTATGTGGGGTGAATTTGTACTTGCAGAGTTACATTGTACTTTGCTCAAAAACTGCATATGAATTCTGAGCTCAAAAACTGCATGAATTTATGTGAAATTCTTATCTCACTTTTTAGATTAGAATCAATCTAAACATCAGGGCATAGACAGAGAACACAGGGGGGCTAACACCTTCAACATATTGTCTAGCTATCACCATTGTTAACAGCTAACCCGAGAATGCAACTTAAAAAAAAGGTTTTGTGATTTACACATGAAAGAAGTGAAACTATCACTGTATTCTAACTGATGAAAGGCTTAACAGACAATCAATTTTTCAATGTATAATGTCAGTTACATCACACTGTAAATTTTTGCGATAAATTCTGTGTTACGATCGAGCCCTCCACTATCACCTGATGAAGGAGTGTCGCTCCGAAAGCTAGTGTGTTTTCAATTTAACCTGTTGGATGATAATCTGGTGTTGTGTGATTTTTAACTCTCTTCAATAAGGTAGATTGATTCGTGACACAGAGATAAAAGAGATTTAGACTCCAGAGAGACGTGGTGACAGGGCAAACAAAAGGTGGACATAAATATTCAATGGATCACAACCTTGTTGAAACTCAGGTAAAATGGGTAACGCTAACAATAATGGATAAAAAAGGCAACACAGAGAAATCAGTTGACCTCAGATCATGAAGTAGAGTCAGTCTGAATGTAAATTCTGGCTACTACTTGCCAAGGACACAAGGAGCAGAACAGTTTTAGCCACCGAACAGCATTCCATTGCTCATCACTGCATTACACAGGAACTCATTGGAATTTTTTAACGAACACTTTGTGATAATTTTGGGAAACTCCAATATTCCCATAATCTGGGACAGTCACAATAAAACAGTGATATTGGAAGAGGAGTTCAGAGAATTTTTTTTCAGTGTTACTTTGAATAACAAATTGTGCAACTGGCTAGGGACATAACTATCTCAGAGCGATCGTTGTGTGATCAAACTTAGTGAATGAGTCATGTCACCTGGAGAGATCCTCAGGGAAATTGTGATAAAGTGCAGTTTAAAGAAATATAAAGTTTTAAAGTCAATCACAGAAAGGACAAGCTACAACTAGAAACAAAAACAGCCAATGACATGGGTTTGAGATGAGAACTGACCAAGGTAAAGAGGCGAAACAGACTGAAATATGTGCCTGTAAATGAACAGTGGAAAACATTTGAAAGAACTGTGTAAATCACTCAACAAAAGAACATTCCACTGAAACAGACAAAACCTCAGCAGGAAATTCTCACCGGCCCCTCACTGAGGACAAAATGTATCATATTAGATTATGAGGCTTAGAAGATCACCAAAAAGTACTTAAAATCCTGAAGTGAGAGAGTGTTTTAGGAGTAAGTGTTAAAGGGATTGCAAAGCGTCTGCTAGCAGGCGTTGGGCAGTGGGAAGCGGAATCAGTACCAGAGTTTAATGTCACAAAAGAAACAGGGAGAGGTGAAGGTGCTGGAGGTGGTATGCATGTTCCAGAGTGTGGTCAGGGCATGAACGGTATTACAAAGCCAGTATGAATTGTTGCAGCTGGAGGGGTTTGCAGAGGTAGGGAGGGACATATGTATTTTTATTTATTCATTCATGGGATGTGGGTGTCACTGCTAATTACACAGAGGACAGCTCAGAGTTGGCCATATTGCTGTAGGTCTGGAGTCACATGTTAGCCAGGCCAGGTTAAAATGTCAGATGTTCTACACAAAAGGAGGTCAGTGAACCAGATGAGTTCTTCCCACTGATCAACAATGCTTTTATGGTGACCTGACCAATGTCTTGTACAGATACAACATGACATCCCAACTCCTACCCTCAATGTTCTGCCCAATGAAGGTAACCATCCCAAATGCCTGCTTCACCAGCCTATCTCCCTGTGACACCACTTTCAAAGAACTGTGTGCCTGCATCCCTGGGTCACAGACTTACAACATTCCCAGGGCCCGAACTTTAACTGTACAGGTCCCACCCAGGTTTGTTTCACCAAAATGGAACACTTCACATTTATCTAATTAAACTCCATCTGCTATTCTTCAGCCCACTATCCCAGCAGTACTGTTCATCCTGTTGTATCACAGATAACCTTCATCACTGTCCAGTTTAACACGAATTTCAGTGTCACACAAAAAATTTACTTAATTTACTTATCAATATTCCCATCCAAACCATTTATCCAAATGACAAACACCAGTGAACCCACTCCATCGCTGGTCACATGTCTCCAGTCAGAAAAACAACATGTCTCCCATCACCCTCTGTCTCCTACCATCAAGCCCAATTTTCTGTCCAGTTACCTAGCTCCTCCTGAATGCTATAACCTTTTACATTGATCTGAGCTTATTACCCAGCTTTCCATACGACACGTAGAACACAGAACAGTACAGAACAAGACCCTTCGGCCATGATGATATGCCAATCTTGTATCCACCGTAAGAGAAAAAAAAGTGGCAGATAGAGTTTAATTCAGATAAAAGCGAGGTGCTGCATTTTGGGAAAGCAAATCTTAGCAGGACTTATACACTTAATGGTAAGGTCCTCGGGACTGTTGCTGAACCAAGAGACCTTGAGGTGCAGGTTTATAGCACCTTGAAAGTGGAATCGCAGATAGATAGGATAGTGAAGAAGGCGATTGGTATGCTTTCCTTTATTGGTCTGAGTATTGAGTACAGGAGTTGGGAGGTCATGTTGCGACAGTACAACGCATTGGTTAGGCCACTGTTGTAATATTGCGTGCAATTTTGGTTTCCTTACTATCAGAAAGATGTTGGGAAACTTGAAAGGGTTCAGAAACGATTTACAAGGATGTTGCCAGGGTTGGAGGATTTGAGCTTTAGGGAGAGGCTGAACGGGCTGGGGCTGTTTTCCTTGGAGCATCGGAGGCTGAGGGGTGACCTTATAAAGGTTTACAAAATTATGAGGGGCATGGATAGGGTAAATAGACAAAGTCTTTTCCCTGGAGTTGGGTGTCCAGAACTAGAGGGCATAGGTTATGGATGAAAGGGGAAAGATATAAAAGAGACCTAAGGGGCAACTTTTTCATGCAGAGGGTGGTATGTGTATCGAATGAGCTGCCAGAGGAAGTGGTGGAGACTGGTACAATTGCAACATTTAAGAGGTATTTGGATGGGTATATGAATAGTAGGGGTTTGGAGGGATATGGGCCGAGTGGTGGCAGGTGGGACTAGATTGGGTTGGGATATCTGCTCAGCATGGACAGGTTGGACTGAAGTGTCTGTTTCCATGTTGTACATCTCTATGACTCTACCTTCCATACCCTTCATTTTATTATCATCCATGTGCCTATCCAGAAGTATATTAAATGTCCCTAATACATCTAATTTTACTGCCACCGCTGGCAGTGCATTCCACTTAGCCACCACTCTGTATGTAACGAACCTACCTCTGAAATCTCCCCTCAATCATCAACTAATCATCTGAAAATTATACCCCCTTATAATAACTATTTATGTCAGGGTAAAAAAAATCTCTCTATTCACTCTATCTCTGACTCCCATCACCTTGTTCACCTCTGCCAAGTCACCCCTCACCCTTCTTCACTCCAATGAGAAAAGCCTTAGCTCCCTCAACCTTTCTTCATAAGGTATGCTCTCCAGTACAGGCAGCATCCTGGTAAATCTCTTCTTTACCTTCTCTAAAACTTCCACATCCTTCCCGCAATGAAGGAACCAAAACTGAACACAATATTCCAAGTGGGGTCGAACTAGGTCTCTATAGATCTACAGCATAACCTCACAGCTTTAAAACTCAATTCCCAAACTCATGAAATCCCACGCAATATATTGCTTCTTAACAAGCCAATCAGCTTGGGTGGCTACTTCGAAGGATTTATGAACTTGGAACCCAAGATCCCTCTGTTCCTCCACACTGCCAAAGATCCTGCCTTTATTTCTGTATTCTGCATTCAAATTCAATCTTCAAAATGAATGACTTCACACTTTTCCAAGATTGAACTCCATCTGCCACTTCTCAGCCCAACTCTGCATCTTGTCAATGTTCCGTTGCAACCTACAACAGCCCTCCACACTATCAACCACTCCACCAACCTTCGTGTCATTGGGAAACTTACTAACCCCTCTTTCAATCACACATCCAAGTCATTCATAAACTCACAAAGAGCAGAGGTCCTGTAACCTCTCCCTGCAGAAAACCACTGGCCACTGAGCTCCAGGATGAATGCTTTCTATCTATCATCACCCTCTGTCTTCTGTGGGCCAGTAATCCTGTATCCAGACAGACAGGTTTCCCTGTATCCCATGCCTCCGGAATTTGTGAATGAGCCATAAAGATGTTTTGTCACATTCTCTAAAGATTTAATAAGACTTGTAAGGCATGAGCTGCCCCTAACAAATCCATGCTGACTATCTCTTATCAAACTATGGTTTTCCAAGGAATAATAAATCCTGTCTCCCAGAGTCCTCTCCAATAATCTGCACACCACAGACATAAGACTGACAGGTGTGCAATTCTCAGGATTATCCCTATTCCCTTTCCTGAACAAGGGAATAATAATTTTCCTGCCTCCAATCATCTGGTCCGACTCCAGTGGACAGTGAGGCTGCAAAGGTCATCACCAGGTGCTCAGTAATCCACTCCCTCATTTGCTGTAGTAACTTTCGATGCATCCAGTCTGGTTCAGTGACTTATCTATCCTTATCTTTTACAAAAGTCTCAGCTCATCCTCCTTTTTAACATCCACCTGTTCACGTACATCAGCCTGTTTCACGCTGTCCTCACAAACGAAAACACCCTTCTCAGCAGTGAATACTGAGGCATAGTATTCATTAAGGACATCCCCTACCTCCTGTGACTCCAGGCACAAGTTCCTTCCACTATCCCAGATTGGCCTTATCCTCACTCTGGCCTTGCTCTTGTTCCTTGCATAAGTAGAGAATGCCTCACGGTTTTCCTTAATCCTTCCCAACAAAGCTTTTGCATGCCCCCTTCAAGTTGCCCTAAGTCCATCTCTTGGTTCTTTCCTGTTACCTTCAGAGAATCCCGAAAGTGTGGAAACGGGCCATTTGGCTCAACACCTCCATATCAACCCTCCAAACAGTATCCAACCCAGCCCCATTCCCCCACCCTTTTACTCTCCATTTGCCCTGACTAATGCACCAAACCTACCCATCCCTGAACACTATGGGTAATTTAGCATGGCTAAGCCACCAAACTGGCACATCTTTGGGCTGTGGGGGGGCGGGGGGGGGTGGGGAATCTGGAGCACCTGGAGGAAACCCACAGGGAGAATGCGCAAACACCCCGCAGACAGTCACCCGAGGCTGTAGTCGAAATGGAGTCCGTGGTGCTATGAGGTCGCAGTGCTAACCACTGAGACACCGTGCCATCCAATGAAACTCTCTGGAGCCCTGTCTGATCCTTGCTTCTTCAACCTTAAGTAAGCTTCCTTCTTCCTCTTGATTAGATGCTAAAGTCCATGCGGACAACGTTGACTGCCCTGCCTTCATCAATCTTTGGCCACCTCCTCGAAGAGTCAATCCGGTTTGTGAAACGTGGTTTTCCACTCACAAAGCCATGCTGACCATCTCGAATCAGCCCTTGCCTTTGTAAATGTAAGGATCTCTTTTCTCTCAGAATCTCCTCCAACAACTTCCCCATCACTGGTCTCACGGGGCTGTAATTTCCTGGCTTTTCCCTGCAGTCCTTCAGTGATGGAACAGCATTAGCCAACCTCCAGTCTTCCAACATCTTACTGTACCTGTTGATAATATACATATCTCTGTAAGGGTTACTGCAATCTCTTCCCTAGCTTCCCACAATATTCTAGGATTGACCTAATGAGCGACTGAGGATTGATCTAGCTTTATTTGTTTTAAGATTCCAGCACTTTCTCTTCTCTGTTGAGGATTCTTTCCAAGACATCACTATTTATTTCCCCACGTTTCCGAGCTTCCATGTCTTTCTCCACAGTAAATACTGACAAGACTCTTTTATCTAATATCTCACCCATCTCCTCCGGTTCCACACATAGGCGACCTTATTGATCTTTAAGGGGCCCTATTCTCGACCAAGTTACTCTTTAGCCCTTCTTGAAACTTGCATAAAGGCTTCTGATAATTCAAGTACACCATATACCTGAGACCACGACACCCCTCCTACACCCTTACAATTCTGCCATTTATATTCACACCAACAAATTCAATCCAACAGGCTCGTTGGCATGGAGACCACTGTCACACACAGTTACTGTACTGCCCTTGCCATAAGTACATTCAGTGTCCTGACTGTAACCATATTGACATTCCCAACACTGGTTGGTGCCTACAAATGAATTCCTGCTAATGGTTGCTGCTGCTTGCTTATTCCCAGCTCCACTTTTCATAATCAGATCTACATGACTGTCTCATTAATGCATTAACCTCATGCTTCCTTGACAACTTGTTGGCTTTTTGCCTAGTCTGCATATTAGGACTAGATTGGGTTGGAATATCTGCACAGCGTGAATGGGTTGGACCGAAGGGTCGGTTTCCATGCTGTACATCTCTCTGACTCTATGACTCTATCCCAACAACCCTTCAGTATTCCCTTCCCAGCGATGGTCATTCTGCAGCTACATCTCCGTAACGACAGTTCCATCATATCTGTTCACTGTCATTCCATCTGCCTTATGGCGAACGCAGGGAGTCATTCCTCAGTAGTGGGGGGTTGAACAGATGGGTAGAGATTACAGAGATAGGGAGGCTTACAGGGACTCGAGGATGTTAGAGTTAAACAGAGTTACATCTGGTAAAGAATGTCAGTGGGACAAAGGGGTTTGGGGATTGGAGGAATTTACAGAGATAGAGGGAGCTGGATTAGATTCTGGAGATAGGGTTAGGGATGGAGATAGGAAGAGGCAGGCAGACTGAGAGGCACAGACAGGGGGCTGTTTCATCTCGGAGATTATTGTGTACACTAACAGAGATATGGAAGGTTGTTGTGACTGAAGACATTTACAGATATAAGGATTCTAGGCTCTGGCGGCTACATAGATAGGAAGGCAATGGAGAATGCCAGGTTACTGGGTTGGAGACAGGTACACAGATGGGGAGGGTTGCACAAACTGAAAGAGGTTCCTATGGTCAGGAGGGGTATGGTGTCGGGAATGAGGGCGAAATTTAATAAGATAAAGATCAAAGAATTGGAGAAGGATAAGGAGATTACAAATTTTTCACAGCCAAGAAAGGGTGGTAGGAGCTGGAGAAGATTACATAGGTAGGGACCGATGGAGAGGTTAAAGACAAATACATTGACATGGAGGGTGGTATTGGTGGGAGAGGCTCACAGGGACAGACAGGGCTGTCAGGGTTTACAGGGATAAAGGAATTTAGTATTTACTGGAGAAGGTTAGGGATTAGGGTGTTAGGGACTGGAGAACCTGACAGAGACAGAGACAGAGAATGATGTGGACTAGAGGAGATTCCGAACAGGAAGGATTATCGGACTGGAGAATATGACAGAGATCACTAACACAGCATGGGTCAGGATTGATGCCTGCGATCCCCTGTGCTGTTGCATTGAGGACCAGTACAGCAGAGGTGAAAGCAGGACCCTCACAAGATGGTGGGAATGAGGCCTAGGATGTTGCTGTTCCTTGCCCAGTTGTGTATCTACGTATCAATCTTCCAGGTCTGAATATAGAAGTCTACTACCTCCACCCTGTGCTGTTTACTGCGAGTGATCTTACCGGCTGCAGGAATTACTGAAGGCCCCAGATCTCCCTCTCCATCTCTCTCTGGCTGACCAACCAGTTTCTATGAGGTGATGATGAGACAGGAGTTAGGAACATCCTGATGACCTGCATGAGACAGAAATAGACGGAATGGGAAATTAGACTGATGAAATGAGGATAATTCATGCAGAGTGGCACAGAGTCCAGCAGAGATCTCGATAATCCCAGTCTCCATCCCTTGCCTGTGCTGCTGCATCTCTCTGGAATGGACAATTCTGTTGACTCAGGATCTCAGACCATCTGTAAGAGGGAGAAATGCTGACAGAGGCAGTAAATAGACTGACACAGCGAGGGATACAAGATGGACAGATAGTGAGTGATAGCACATTATTAGACACTGTATTAACAGGGAATTGTTTGAATTTGTAACAAAGTCACTGGGATAATTATGAGGGAATTCAATCTTCCTATCTCATCATCTCTTTGGCAGTGGCTCACAGATGAGGCTGACTCTCTCCCACTCTCAGTGGGGGTGGGGGAGTCTGAAGTTGGCTGTACAGACCGATGTGGCCTTACACGGATACTGTTACACTTGAGGCAGAAGGTGAACATGAAAAGGGGGTGGGTGGGGCGTTGATATGACAACACGCTCCTTGTGCTGTTTTCTCCTGGATTCCCGTTTTCCCCACAGAAGGTCTCGAGGTGCTCAACACCTTCCCAAAGCTCCTTCCCACTTCAGACGGGTCTTGGCCGATTTGCTTAAGAGATGAAAAGGAACCGATCAATTCTGAAGTAACCAACATTTAGAAATGTGGAGGAGTGCAGTAGGAAGAGGAAACATTGTCAGTGTTTAATCAGAGTAGCGGAACAGGGAAAATCGAAGGTGCTGGAGGTGGTGAGAGTGTTACAGAGAGGGGCAAAGGCCTGAAAAACATTACAAAGCCAGTATGGATTGCTGCAGCTCGAGCTGTTTGCAAAGGTAGGGATAGACATATGTATTTTTCATTGATTCATTCACGGCCTGAGGATGTCACCAGTTGGACCACCATCCATTGCCCTCCTGCTAATTGCCCAGAGGCAGCTCAGAGTCAGCCATTTTGCTTGGGACTGGAGTCACATGTGAGCCCGACCAGGTAAGAATGTCAGATATCCCTCTCTAAAGGACATGCATGAACAAGTTAATTTTTTCTAGATAATCAACAATGCTTATACAGTGGCCTCAGTAATGTCCTGTACAGATACACCATGACATCCCAACTCCTACTTTCAATGCTCTGCCCAATGAAGGGTGACCATCCCAAACACCTGCTTCACCAGCCTGTCTACCTGTGACGCTATTTTCAAAAAACTGTGTATCTGCGTCCCTGGGTCACTGATTGACAACAGTACCCAGGGCCCAAACATTAATTGTACAAGTCCAGCCTGGTCTGCTTTACCACAATACAACATCTTGCATTTCTCCACCTGTTATTCCTAACCTCACTGGTCCAGCAGTACTGTTGATTCCATTGTACTCTTCGATAACCCTCTTCACTGTCCACTTTATCACCAATTTCAGTCTCACGCACAAACTTGCTAACCATGGCTCCTGTATTATCATCCAAACTGTTTATATAAATGATGCACAACAGTGACCCAGCACCGAACCCCATGGCACACCGTTGGTCACAGGCCTGTAGTTTGAGCAGTAACCCTCTATGAACATGCTCTGTCTCCTACAGTCAATCCTGTTTTGTATCCAGTTGGTGAGCGCTCCCTGGTTATGTGTGATCTAAACTTACTAACCAGTCTGCCATGCAGAACCTTGTCAAAGGCCTTTCCTAAGGTTCATGTAGACATCGTGTCCTGCTCTGCTTTGACCTCTCACTTGTCTACCTCCACACTCAGGTTTGAGGCATGATTTCCCGTGCACAAAGCCATGCTGATGATCATTAATCTGTCCTTACCTTTCCAAATGCATGATGATCGTTTCTCTCAGAATCTCCTCCAACATCTAACCACCCTGCCATCAGTCTCACTGGTCCGTAGTAGAAATCAGTGATACAAATATCCCTGGAAGGGGCCCTGTAATTTTCTCCCTCACTTCTCACAAGGCGCTGGGGTATATCTGATCATGTCCCAAGGTTTTATCTAACTTTTTGCATTTTAAGACATCCAGCACCTCCTGTTCTCCAATGTGCACTCTTATCAAGATATCCCTATGTATTTTCCCAAGTTCCCGAGCTTCCATGTCTTTCACCACAGTAATTACTAACACAAAATATTTGTTCAATAGCTCACCCACCAGCAGTGATTCCACACAGACAGTCTCATTGACCTTTCAGGGGCCCTATTCTCTCCCGAGCTAAGTTTTAGCCCCTGTTGAAACTTGTCCAAATGCTTCTGAAATTTCAAATATACCTCTCCCGCAACGAGCCTCCGCCAACCTTATCTATTCTGCATTTATGGTCACACCAAAATATAGAATCCAACAGATTTAAACATATTCCCTTTTTATAAAATCATACATCTCCCATTGTTTCTAAACATCCAGTTATCATTTTTTGACATATCCTTTAATACACATTCCAGCACGTTCCTGACTTACTGTCAGGCTAACACCGTTTGGTTCAGACTGATTGCACAAAGGATTTAGGGAATCCTTGTGTATCAATCTGAAAAAGGTAGCTCTTAGGATCAGCAGGTCAGAGCGAAGGCAAAGGGAATGGAGTCTAAAAATAGGGAGGTGTTGCTAAAACGATGCAAGGTACAAGTCAGACCACACCTAGATTATATTGAACAGTATGCGTGCCCTAAGGAAAGACATTCTTGAATTGGAGTCAGGCCAGTGAAGGTTCACTTGGTTGATCCTGGAGATGGCGGGATTTTCCAATGTGAAGAGGTAGAGTAGATTGCCCGTGAAACTAATGGGATTTTGAAGAATGGGAAAGAAATTGAATGAAACATCCAGGATTCTGAGGGGCTTTGACAGGGTGGATGCCGTGAAGTTAGAAGATCGAACAGTACAGCAGAGTAATAGGCCCTTCGGCCCACCATGGCTGTGATGACCATGATGCTATTCTCAACTAATCCCATCTGCCTGCACATGGGTGATATCCCTCTATTCTCTGCCTGTTCATGTTTCTGTCTAAATGCCATTTCAAAACTTTGCTCTCATTGCCACCTCTCCCACCTCCTGAGCAGCTTCCACCCTCTCAATAAAGACAATTGGCTCATTCATGTCACATAAAAGTTCTCACGCTCACCTTAAACCGATGCACCCTAGTTTTTGATATTTGTACATTAGAAGAAGGATTCCAACTATCCACACTATTCACGCCTCTCCTAATGCTTTCTACCTGTACCAGGTCACCCCTCAGTCTCTGATACTCACGCAAAACAATCCAACTGTGTCCAAC
Organism: Chiloscyllium punctatum; assembly: GCF_047496795.1. NCBI lineage: Eukaryota > Metazoa > Chordata > Chondrichthyes > Orectolobiformes > Hemiscylliidae > Chiloscyllium > Chiloscyllium punctatum. The sequence continues at coordinate 26,234,705 of NC_092769.1, read as the reverse complement.
CTCCTTACAGTAAACACATTTTCACCCAGGCAACATTCTGCCAACCCTCTGTTGAACGCTCCCCAAAACCTCCACATCCTTCCTGTAGTATTGTGATGAGAATGACACGTAACCTTCCAAACATGGCCGACTGAAGATTCATTCAGTCACAACATGACATGCAAACGTCTGTACTCAATACTGTGACCAATAAAGGTAAGCATACCATACTCCCCCTCTACCACCACATCCTGTTGTGTTGTTATTTTGAGGGAGCTATGGATTTGCTTCCAATGTCTCTCTGTTTATCAATGTTTCCAACTAGTCAATTAGTGCACTTCTCTCTTCCATTTGACTTCATAAATGCATGACTTCACACTTGTCCCGATGAAATTCGATTTGCGATTTCTCTGCACAACGTTCCAGCTGATCTACATATTGCTGCAACCTTGAACACTCTTCCTCACTATCCACAATTCCCCGAACTATCCCTAATCATTACATGCCTTTCCAAATGTCGTCTGCAAAATTACCACTCAAACTGCTGACCTTTTCATCTGAATCACAGATATAAATTACACACAGACATCGTAGCACTGATCCTTGTGAAACATCATTGGCCACAGACGTCCAATCAGAAGTTTACCACTCCAAATGCCTCTGTCTACTATCACCAAGAAAATATTTTATCCAACTTAACAACGAGCACTGATTGTGATTTGATCTTCCACATCCCCCTTGCTATTTGGAATCTGACCATTCAAACTGACTCTATATTTTGATTCCCAGATTAAATTGGCTGTCTCACTCATGCACTGACTGCGTCCTTTCTTCACAACAAAACGGGACCTTGTTTGGTTTGTTGCTGATCCTGCCTAAATCCCTACAATCCCTCAATAATCACATTCCTGTCATGATCATTCTGCAGCCACACCTCCACAATAACAGTTCGATCATATCTGTTCCATTCAGTTAATGCTGTCATTCCATCTGCCTTGTTGCAAATGCATGGTGCGCGTCACCGAGAGAGGGCCTTTGAGGGACGGTTAGAGGTCACAGAGTGGGAGAGATGTTTGGGTGTGCGACGATGTTGCAGGGTTAAACATAGTTACCGTTGCTACAGAATTTTCGCAGGAGAAAACATTTTATTGTTTGGAGGAAGTTAGAGAGATAAAGCGTCTTTGATTAGACTTCAGAGATAGGGATGTGTGTAGGGTTGTGGATCGTTACATGGTCTATGTTGATCAGGGTGTAGAAACATTTGCATGATTCCAGAATGTCGTACATTTAACAACAGTTGTGGGATCTGGAGAACATCACAGTGACAGGGAGAATGGTATGGACTGGAGAATATTACAGGGAAAGGGTGGGTGGTATGGACTGGAGAACGTTGCAAACACATGGAAGATGATATCGATGGAGAATGTTGCACGGATAGGGAGGAAGTTCTGGACTGGATACAGTTAGAAGGAGAGATGATTTTATGCACTGGAAGGTATGTCAGAGAGAGAGTGGTGTGCATGCTGCAAGATACGACAGGGATAGGGAAGCTTGTAGAGACTGGCGGAGACAGTCGTAGAGAGTCTTGTGAGAGACCAGATTCACTTATGAGCATAGGATGTGCTACAGTGAGCAGACCCTTTTGCAGATATAAATGAGGATACAATCACCACAAAGCAGTCACACCTATATATCGGTATATAGGAACTGAAGGAATTGAAGAGATTACACAGGCGAGGAGTGTTGTATGCAGTGGAGGAGATTAACCTGACAGGGAAGCTTTTAGAGACTCAACAACGTTAGGAAATAATGGGAGTTGCAATGGTGAGAGCAGGTTTCAACAATTCGGAGGATATCGACCTGAAAGAGCTTTGACAGATAGCGATGGTACATTAAAGGGAATTGTCGTGGCTTCCCTTTCATAAGCAATCCATAAGCACTTAAAACAGCCTGTTTGACATGTGCATTATCTCTCGACCATTCATCAGAGAGCGCTGCAAATATTTCACTGACTCTGCCTACCAGCTTAGACTGAACTGGCATTACCCAGACGACCTCGGGCCACTCTATCTGTCTTTACAACTTTTCAAATGAAATACAGAGTTCCTTGACAGTAGAGTCACAGGTAGTTAGGATAGCGAAGAAGGCGCTTGGCATGCATTCCTTTATTGGTCAGAGTATTGAGTACAGGAGTTGGGAGGTCAAGTTGCGGCTGTACAGGACAGTGGTTAGGCCACTTTTGGAATACTGCATGCAACTCTGTTCGACTTCCGATCGGAAGGATTTTGTGAAACATGAAAGGGTCCAGAAAAGATTTACAAGGATGTTGCAAGGGTTGAGCTATAGGGAGAGTTTGAACAGGTGATGGTTGTTTTTTCCTGGAGAGTCGGAGGCTGAGGGTGACCTTATCGAGGTTTATAAAATCGAGAGGGGCATGGATAGGGTAAATAGACAAATTCTTTCTCCTAGGGTGTGCGAGTCCAGAATTATAAGGCGAGGTTTAGGGTGACATTAGAAAGATATAAAGAGAACTAAGGGGCGACTTTTTCACGTAGAGGATAGTACATATATGGAATGAGCTGCCAGAGGAAGTGGTGGAGGCTAGTACAACTGCATCAGTTAAAAGGCATCTGGATGGGGATATGAATAGGAATGATTTAGAGGGAGATGGGCTGGGTGCTAGTAGGTGCGACTACATTGTGTTGGGATATCTGATCTGCAGAATGGGACCATGAATGGGTTGTGGAACCTGTAGGATGTTATGATTTGAACCATAGGTAATGTTTGATTGGATCTTACAGATGGTACAATTGCAACATTTAAGAAGCATTTGGATGGATATATGAATAGAAAGGGTTTGGAGGGAGATAGGCCAGGTACTGGCAGGTGGGACTAGATTGGGTTGGAATATCCTGTTGGCATGGCCGGGTTGGAATGAAGGGTCTGTTTCCATGCTGTACATCTCTATGACTGTAAGATCGGCTGAATGGTCCAATCAAAAATTACCTGTGGTTCAAATCATAATAACCTCCAGGTTCCACAAGCCAACCCCGTCCCATTCTGCAGGTTCAATGAATTCTGGAACCTCTAACCTTCTGCAAGTCCCACGTCCCTTCCGACATTTGTACCATCCTCCAGGTTCTGCAGCCCTTCATTCCTCGTAACATGGCCCAGACTCTCCAACTCCTCCTTCCTCTGCAATGTTCCCCAGAAGAGCACTGGAGGATGGTTTGGGTTACAGAGATATGGAGGGACATCAGGACGGGAGGATTTTGCAGACATTAGGAATATATGGACTTGAGGAGGTTTCACAGTTTATGAGTGTTGTAGGGACTGGAGGAACTTACAAAGATAAGGATAGTTTTAGATTGGAGGATTCTGCAGAAAACCTTTACGTGGCTAAAGGCAGGATTCTCAGCAGCGTGCAGGAACAAAGGGATCCTGTGTCCCTCAGGTTCCCACCCAAGTTGACAAGCTGTTAAGAAGGCAGATGGTGTGTTGGCTTTCATTAGCAGGGGGATTGAATTTAAGAGATGTGAGATTTTGCTGCAGCTCTACAGAACCCCAGTTAGACCACACTTCAAATATTGTGAACAGTTCTGTTCGCTTCATTATAGGGAGGACGTGGAAGCATTAAAGACAGTGCAGAGGAGATTTAGCAGGATGCTGCCTGGACTGGAGGGCATGCCCATAGAAGGTAGGTTGTGGAAGCGAGGGCTTTTCTGATCACAGCGAAGGAGGAAGAATGGTGACTTGATAGAGGTGTACAAGGGAATGAGAGGCATAGATAGAGTGGATAACCAGAGACTACTTCCCATGGCGAAATGGCTATCACAAGGGGACATACATTTAAGGTAATTGGCGGAAGGTTTAGCATAGATATCAGAGGGATATCACAGCATTCCGAAAAGACCACTCCTTCCGTGACTCCCTCGTCAGGTCCACTCCCCCCACCAACCCAACCTCCACTCCCGGCACATTCCCCTGGAACCGCAAGAAATGCAAAACTTGCGCCCACACCTCCCCCCTTACTTCCCTCCAAGGCCCCATGGGATACTTCCATATCCACCACAAATTCACCTACACCTCCACACACATCATCTATTGCATCCGCTGCACCCGATGTGGCCTCCTCTATATTGGGGAGACAGACCGCCTACTTGCGGAACATTTCAGAGAACACCTCTCGGACACCTGCACCAACCAAAACAACCACCCTGTGGCTCAACACTTCAACTCCCCCTCTCACTCCACCAAGGACATGCAGGTCCTTGGACTCCTCTATCGCCAGACCATAGCAACACGATGGTTGGAGGAAGAGCGCCTCATCTTCCGTCTAGGAACCCTCCAACCACAAAGGATGAACTCAGATTTCTCCAGTTTCCTCATTTCCCCTCCCCCCACCTTGTCTCAGTCAAATCCCTCGAACTCAGCTCAACCTTCCTAACCTGCAATCTTTTTCCTGACCTCTCTATCCCCACCCCACTCTGGCCTATCACACTCACCTTGACCTCCTACCACCTATCGCATTTCCAATGCCCCTCCCCCAAGTCCCTCCTCGCTACCTTTTATCTTAGCCTGCTGGACACACTTTCCTCATTCCTGAAGAAGGGCTTATGCCCGAAACGTCGATTCTCCTGCACCTTGGATGCTGCCTGAACTGCTGCGCTTTTCCAGTAACACATTTTCAGTTCTGATCTCCAGCATCTGCAGTCCTCACTTTCTCCTCGAGGGTGATGTTTTCACATGTAAGAGCTGGAGAAGATTAAGAAAATGAGTGGATGGATGGAGACACTGGAGGAGCTTACATTGACAGGGTGGGTGCTGACAATGAAAAGATATCACAGAGACAGTGGGTCTTGTATGAACTGTATTGAAAGAGTCACAGGCATTGGAATGACTTCTGCAGATTGGGAGTATTACAGAGACTGAGAGGATTGTAGGGTCTCCACAGATTGATCGTGTCTTTAAGAATAGAAGAGTTTATGTAGATATGGATAGCTTAAACCCAATGCATGCGGTCTTCATTTCAAGACCAGAGCCTTATTATCCCTCATCAGCCAAGGATCCCTAACCCTGCCAGCTTTTCCCTTTACACCAATGGGGCATACTAGTCGTGGAATCCTGAGATCACACTTTGAAAAATCTCCCATTTGCCAGTTGTTCCTTTTCCTTCAGACAGACCCACCCAATTGATTTGAATCATAATGTGGAGGTGCTGGTGTCGGACTGGGGATGTACTAAGTTAAAAATCACCTGACATTCGGTTCCAGTCCAACCGGTTTATTTGAAAGCACTAGCTTTCAGAGCACTGCTTCTTCATCAGGTGGTTGTGGAGCACAATCCTAAGGTACAGTATTTATAGCAACAGGATGGCAGTGTCATGGAATATAATATCCAACAAATTTAGTTTAAGCCTTTCATCTGTTACAGTGATCACCAGCGCTTCCAAAGAGAGTTGGATTATAACTGGGCGTTGTGCAATTTTAAATTCACAGCATTGACGCTGGCCAGATCCTGCAGAATGGCCCCAAACCTGGCCCTGGTCCAGTTTTCCTCTTGAATTTGTGGACCTGCTGATCTTTCTCCATAACTATGTTAAAACGAAGACAGTTGTGGGCACTGGATCCAAAGTGCTCTCTGAATGACGGTTCAGTCACTTGCCCGACCTCGTTTTCCGAGGGGGGGTCCAGTGTTGCACCTGCCTGAGTAGAGTAGGGCCCTCTGCATATTGATTTAGGAACATTCCTTGGACACATTTGAAAAATTGCCCTCCCTCCAGTTCTTTTTATACTCGAGGTGGCCCAGTCAGTACAGGGAATATTAAAATCTCCAGCCTGCACTCCTCTATTATTCCTATAGTTATCTGCAATCTCTCGACACAGCTGCTCCTCTGGTATCTGTTGGGTCTACAACAGTCTACAATACAGTCCCAACAAAGTGACCCCCCCCCCCTTCTTTCTAACTTCTAATCATGTGGAATTTTAAATGTATATATGTTTTAAAAATTGGAATTAACAATCCATAAATAAGTATTGATAAAAATCCAAACACTTGACCTTCAGAGAAAGACAACAGTTCACTCTCATGTGGTCTGCACGACATCCCCACAGCAAAGTGTTTGCCTCTCAATGACCCTGTGAAATGGGCGAGCCAGCTGCTTAGCTCAAGGACAGCAAGGGATGGGCAATAAAGGCCAGTCAGCCAGAGACACCCACATCCCATACCTGATTTTTAAATAAGATCCATTCAAATTGGTCCCAACACAGTTCCAGTGGAACAATGTCCTGGCCAATCACGTTGGTAGATTTATGGACAGGGCTTTAAACTGACAGAGAGGATGCAGGGACAGGCTTCAGGTGAAAGGAGCTTTCCAAATCCAAAGAGAAAACATGAAGCATCAGAGCAGCCTGGTAATGTGACCGAAGACAACAGAAAGGAACAGGATAGGACAAAGTTTAACTAAATCTGTAGATCAGCAAATCCATTTGGGACAGGAAATTGTGGGAACGAGTAAATTATGTTTTTTATTAATGGACAAAGTCTCTGCAACAAGGTAGATGGATTTGTGACACAGAGATAAAAGGGATTTAGACACCAGAAAGATGTGGTTATAGGGCGAACAAAAGGTGGAACGTAAATATTCAATGGTTCACAACCTTGTGCAAATTCAGGCAAAATGGACGACGCTAACAATAATGGGTAAGAGAGACATTACAGAGAAAACATTGGGCATCAGATCATGGAGTAGAATGTAAATTCTGGCTACGACTTGCCAAGGACACAAGCAGCAGAACAGTTTTTAACCACCCACCCAACAGCATTTCATGGCTAGTCGCTGCAATAAATAGGAATTCATTGGAATTTTTAATATAGGCATGGTGAACATTTAGTGAAACGTCAATATTCGCAAAGTCTGGGACAATCACACTGACATCAGTGATATTGGAAGAGTGATGAGAATTTTTTTCAGTGTTTTTTAGAATAACACATTGTGCAACTGGCGAGGGACGTAACTGTCTCAGAGAGACTGTTGTGTGATAAAACACAGTGAATGAGTCATGTCACCTGGAGAGATCCTCTGCGAAATTGTGATAAAGTTCAGTTTAAAGAACTATAAAGTTTTAAAGTGAATCACAGAAAGGACAAGGTACAACTAGAAACAAAAATAGCCAATTACATGAGTTGGAGAGGAGAACTGACCAAGGTAAACAGGCTATTCAGAGTGATATATGTGCCTGCAAATGAACAGTGGAAAACATTTGAAGGAACAGTGTAAAATACTCAACAAAAAGGACATTCCAATGAAACAGACAAAAACTCAGCAAGAAATCCCCACCAGTCCCTCACTCAGGACAAAATGGATCATATTAGATTATGAGGCTGAGAAGATCACCACAAAGTGCTTATAATACTGAAGTGAGAGAAAGTTTTAGAGTAAGTTTTAAAGGGATTGCAATGGGTCTGCTCGCAGAAGGAGGGCAATGGAAAGGGGAATCGTTGTCAAGGTTGATTGACACAATACTAACATGGAGAGGTGAAGGTGCTGGAGGTGGTGAGAGTGTTACAGAGAGTGGTCAGGGCCTGTACGTTGTTACAAAGCCAGTACGAATTGCTGCAGCTGGAGGGGTTTACAGAGGTAGGGACGGACATATGTATTTTTATTTATTCATTCATGGGATGTGGGTGTCACTGCCTGGACCAGCATTCTTTGACCCCATGCTAATTACCCAGAGATTGTTGGGGCCCTGGTGGATATATATAATACTTTGCTGGCCACAGGTGAAGTGCTGAATGACTGGAGGATCACTAATGTGGTTCCTTTGTTCAAGAAGGGCAGCAGGATAGGTCAGGTAATTACAGAGCAGATAGTCTGACAGCAGGGGAAGGGTAATTATTGGAAACAATTGTGAGGATGAATCGACACTTGCAAAGGTAAGGATCAACTCGGTTTAGTCACCACGGATTTGGCAGAGGGAGATACTGTCTGAGGAATTCAGTTCAGTTTTTTTTTTAAATGGTGCTTAAGTATATTGACGAGGGTAGTGCAGATGATGTGGTTTACATGGACTTGACGAAGTCCTTAAACAAGATCCAACATGGAAGGCTGGTCCAAAAGGACTGGGTTCCAAGATAAGTTGGCAAATTGTATGCAAAATTGGTGGATAGAATACTTTCACCACCGGGTGCACCACAGGGAACTGTGCAGGAACCATTGAACATTAATAACTCGGATGTGAAAGCAGAAGGTATCATTAGTCGGTTTGCAGATGACATGAAAGGCGAGGGTGTTGTTCACAGTGAGAAGGATGGTCTCCGTCTGCGGTCCGATGTCGATCGGATGATAATCTAAGCAGAGTTTAGTTCTGATTGAAGTGAGGGAATACTCTGTGGGATTTTCGATAAGCGAAGTACAGACATAATAAACGGTAGGTCCTTGCGGAGTACTGAGGAACACAGGGACCTTGGTGGACAAGTCCATAGATCCCTGAAGGTGTCAGCATAGGTTGACAAGGTGGGAAAGGCACTTCAACTGGGAGCAGGAGAGGGACCCATATCTTGGTGGGGTGAATTGCTAGAGCTGCTTGAGAGGATATAACCCAGTCTGGCAGGGTGTTGGACCTTAAATAAACGTAAGGCCAGAAAGAAGATTGAGGCTGGTACACGAGTTAAAAACAGCAATTTCAGCAGACAAGGCAGGCAAGAACATAGCAGAGAATGGGGGAAAACTGATGCTTAAACTGCATTTATTTCAATGCAAGGGGCCAGACAGCTAAGGAAGATGAACTCAGGGCATGGACTGGAACATGGGACTGGGATATTATAGTTATTATAGAAACACAGCTGAGTGAGGGGCAGGACTGGCAGTTCATTGTTTCAAGGTAGAGATGCTACAGGAAGGGGAGGCAAGGGAGGACGTGTGTAGTGGGTTTTGTTTGCATGAATCATCACAGCAGTACTTAGAGAGGATATTCCTGTGGGATCGCCCAGTGAAGCTATGTTAGTAGAACTGAGAAATGAATGGGTCATCACTTTGATACGATCGGACTGCTGACCCCGAATAATCTGTGGCAGACTGAGGAACAAATATGTCGGGACATCTTAAATATCAACCATAATAATAGGGCTGTTATAGTAGCGTTTATGAACTTTCCAAACCTATACTGGGATTACCAGTGTTCAGTGTTTGCAAGGGAGGTATTTGGTAATTGTGTTCCAGAAAACTCCCAATCAATATGGAAATGGCCTGAAAAGAGAAAGGGGCAAAACCTGACCTCCACTTGGGAATTAATGTAGGGAAAGGGACCGAGATGTGAGTGGGAAAGCGTTTTTCCAAAGTGACAACAGTTCTAGTAGTTTGAAAATAGCTTTGGAAAAGGACAGGCCTGGTCCACAAGTGCAAGTTATAAAATAGCCTGACCAATCTTGATTGTATTAGCCAGGAACTTTCAAAATGTGATTGGGGAAGGGAATTATTTACAGGGAAAGGGAAGCTTGGCAAGTGAGAATATTTTAAAAGTGAGATAAAAAGTTCGATCAACGCCAACATTTTCCTGTTTGTGTGCAGGTAAATGCTGACAGCATTCGGAAACACTGGCTGTCTATTAAGGGTCTGGTCAAGGAAAAGTGGGCCCATGTCAGGTAGAGCCAGCTGGATCAAGGCAATCCCTGAGGATATACAGGGGCTGTAGGAATACACTTTGAGTAGAAAACAGGAATGGAGAAAGGCTGAATGAAATAGCCTCAGCAGAGAAGGAAAGGGGAATCCAAAAGTGATTGTATCAGTATATGAAGAGTGCATAAATAACTCGGGACAAAATAGTGTCAATTAAAGATCAATGAGGCCATCGATGTGTGGAACTACAGGATATTTGCTAAGATCCTAAACAATTGTTTCCACTCTAGAACTTACTGTGGAGAAAGACTGGGGAACTCAGGGAACAAGAGTAATACGTTAGACCACAATTGGAGCTCTCTGCAATTCCAGTCTCTCTGCTACAGGAAGGTTGTTGTGAAACTTGAAACGGCTCAGAAAAAATTAACAAGATATTGCCCGGGTTGTTGTTGAGTTAGCTGGGGTTACTGTCACTGGAGAATCGGAGACTGAGGGATGATCTTACAGAGGTTTATATTAACATGAACGGCATGGATAGGATAAGCATTCAAGGCCTTTTCCCAGAAGTTGAAGAGTCCAAAACTAGAGGGCATAAGTTTAAGGTTAGAGGTGAATGGTTTACAGAGGGACTGAAGGGACAGCTTCTTCACACACATGGTGATGTCTGTATGGAATGAGCTGAAAGAGAAAGTAATGGAGACTGATACAATTCCAACATTTAAAATGGGCATTTGAATTGTGAGGGTGGGCAGCATGGCGGCACAGTGGTTAGCACTGCTGCCTCACAGCGCCAGAGACCCGAGTTCAATTCCCGACTCAGGCGACTGACTGTTTGGAGTTTGCACATTCTCCCCGTGTCTGCGTGGGTTTCCTCTGGGTGCTCCGGTTTCCTCCCACAGTCCAAAGACGCGCACGTCAGGTGAATTGGCCATGCTAAATTGCCCGTAGTGTTGGGTAAAAGTTCGGGAATGGGTGGGTTACGCTTCGGTGGGTCGGTGTGGACTTGTTGGGCCAAAGGGCCTGTTTCCACACTGTAAGTAATCTAATCTAATCTGTATGTAATCTAATCTAAAAGGGTGTAGACGTATATGGGCCAAATGCTGGAAAAGGGAATGGATTTATTTAGATCTTCTGGTAAGCCTGGACAAGTTGGGGAATGAAGGGTCTGTTTCTATGCTGTATATCTCTATGACTTGAAAAGAGTGCATGTTATAAAAGAGGTGGTGCTGGAGGTTTTAAAACACAAAGCTATGGCAAGTCCCAGAACCTGATTAAGTGTATCACAGGACACTGTGGGATGCTAGGGAAGAAATTGTGGAGCTCCTAGCAAAGGTATGTGTACTACTGACAGCCATGTGTGATGGGCTGGCAGGCTGGAGGGTGGCATCATGGACAGTGAAGGAGGTTTTCTGAGATTAAAAATGGATCTTGATGAAGGGAGTGAATGGGCTGAAAAACTAGAGATGGAATTCTATCTGAATAAATACGAGGTAATGCATTTTGTAAAACAACCAAGGGTAGATCTTATACAATTAATGTTAAGGCTTCGGTTAGTGTTTTAGAGCAGAGGGCCCTCCGGGTTCAGGTACATAATTCTTGAAGTTTGCATCACAGAATGGATAAGAAAATGCTTGGCATGCCTGACTATTGCTCAGTCCATTGAGTGGAGGATTTGGGACATCATGTTGAGATTGCACAGACATTTGTGAGGCCTGTTCTGCAATGCCCTGTCCAGTTCTGGTCGCCCAGTTAACAGTTACGATATTATTAAGCTGCAGGGGGTTCAGAAGAGATTTCCCAGGATATTGCTTGGTTTGGAAGGTTTGAGGTCTGAGAAATGGCTGGATAGGCTGAGTCTTTTTTCACTGGAGCCTGAAGGTTGAGACATGGTGGTATAAAGGTTTATGAAAAAGAAATGAGGTATATAGATCAATTTAATGGTAGTTGCCTTTTCCTCAGGATGGGGGAGTCTCAAGACGAGGGGCCACATGTTTAAGGTTAGAGGAGAGAGATGTTCAAAAAAAGATATGGGACAATTAGCTACACAGAGGGTGGTTTGAGTGTGGAATGAACTTCCTGAGAAAGGGGTTGATGTGGGTACAATTACAACATTTAAAAGATATTTGGATAAACAGGTGAATAGGGAAGAGTTAGAGTGATATGGGCCAGCAACAGGCAGCTGGGAAGAGTTTAGTTTTAGATTACGGTGGGTAACAACTGAAGGGTCAGTTTCCATGCTGTATGGCTCTATGACAAGAATATGGTTTGATTCCATTCTTGAAGAAAGGATCAGGGCTGGGTCCACTGATGTGCATCATCTACATAAACTATTTGGTTGAAAATATCGGAGTGATTGTGAGAAAGTTTGTTGATGATCAAATGAATGGTGTAGTGGGCAGTAAATACGGTTATCAAAGGGGATCTTGACCAACTGGGCCAGTGGACCAAGGAATGAAAGATGGAGTTTAATTCAGGATTTTGTTAAGGCAAACCAGGGAGGATTAATACAGTTAATGGAAGGGCTCTGGCCAGGGTTGTCGAACAGAGAGAGAGACCGGGGGTGCAAGTTACATTGTTCCTTGGAAGTGGCATCACAGGTGGACAGAGTGGGGAAAGCGACATTTGGCACATTTGCCGACCTTGGCCAGCACTTTGTTACATACATTAGAGATATTTGTAACATTGTCCTAAATATTTCCCTTGGGCAGAGGAGGCCACGGGATGACCCGAAGAAAGGTTAATAACCAAGGGTAGGTGAGTCCAAAACTAGAGGGTATAAACGGGAGGTGAGAGAGCAAGGATTTAAAGAGGGAGCTGAGGGGGGAACATTATCCACAGAGGATGGTGCATCGACGGAACAGACTGCCTCAGGCACATGGGAGAAACAAGAACAATTACATCATGGAAAACACATTTGGGCAGGTACATGGAGAGGAGAAGGTTTGAAGAGATAAGGGCCAAATGCAGGAAAATGAGACTCGTCAGTTTCGGTATCATGGACAGCATTGAGGAGTTGGACCACAGGTTCTGTTTCCGTGCTGTATCACTCTCTATCCAGTTAAAGAGGATTAGTGTACCAACATAAGGCATGTTGTAGACACTGAAGCAAGTTACAGTGGTGGGGATGGTAGTCTGAAATGCAGTACATTTCAAATATGTGGAGGGACTATCGGGAAGGGAGGAGGTTACAGGGACAGGAACTATTGTAGGAGTTAAAAATGACTGAAGACACTGGTGCACAAGCCATGCTATAGGCACAGAGTAGCAGAGTAGTGAGTCTTAGCACAGTGTTGGAGGGAGAACACAGAACAGCAAGATCCCAGGCAGCTTTCACAACCTCTCGTCGGAGGCCTCCTCTCCCTTCTGTTGTACTGATGCTCACTAAGACAGCACAGGACTGAATTGATAACTATGAACTCCTGATGCGGTCTCAGTGCAACATAGGTTAAAGTAGACATGGTAATTGAGCATGGGGTGTGTCTATACTGTGCTCCCCATCCAGAACTGTATCTATATCATGTCTTGTTAGCGATGTTTGGAGCCCTCTCATTGCACTCTGCTCTGTGCACTATGAGTGATCTTACCTCACTGCAGGATTTATTGAAGGCTCCAGATCTCCCTGCCCTTTGTCTCTCTGGCTGACCAACCATCTTCAATGAGGTGGTGGATGAGACACACAGCAGTTGGGAAGTCTATTAAGTCAGCAACTTCCTGAGTACCTACAGGAGACAGAGAAATAGACAGAATAGGAAATTCGACTGATGCAGTGAGGGTTCCACAAGGAGAATGGAAATGAGCCCCACAGAATCTGGAAAATCTCAAACTCCATCCCTGGACTGTGCTGTCGCGTCTCTCTGGAGTGGAGAATTCTGTTAGCTCAGGATCTGGAGGAGCTGCAAGAGTGGGAGATGCTGACAGAAACAGCAATTAGACCCACACAGTGAGGGATACCACATGGAGATAGACTGAGTGATATCACTGGAGTGCCGGAAGACTTCAGGATCACACAATCATGTTGGAAGAATGGGTTTAGCTTCATGTATCAGTGCTCAGGGATGAGCAACCAGTGAGCAGGTGAAGTGATGGCCTAGTAACATTATTGTTCGTGCATTTGTCCAAAATCTCAGCTAATGTTCAGGGGTGCCAGATTTGAATCCCATCATAAGATATGGTGGAATTTAAAATCAATAATTTTAAAAATAGCAATGAACAATCCATAAACAAATATGAAACCATTGCTGATGTACAAAAATCACAATCCCTTAGATTAGATTCCCTACAGTGTGGAAACAGGCCTTTCGACCCAACCAGTCTACAACATCCCTCCAAAGAGTAACCCACTCAGACCCACCTCCCTCGATCTAATACACCGAATGTTATGGGCAATTTAGCATGGTCAATTCGCCTGACCTGCACGTCTTTGGACTGTGGGAGGAAACTGAAGAATCTGGAGGCAATTCATGCAGACACGGGGACACTGAGCAAACTCCACACAGTCGCCCGCGGCTGGAATCGAACCTGGGACCCGGGTGCTGTGAGGCAGGAGTGCTAATCACTGAGCCACCGTGCCGCCCACTTGTCCTTTTGACAACGAGATCTGATTATGCTCACGTGGTCTGCACGACATACCCACAGCAAAGTGTTTGCCTTTCAATTTCCCTTTGAAATGGCCAAGCAAGCTACTCAGCTCATGGGCAGCTAGGGCTGGGCAATAAAGGCCGGTCAGCCAGAGACACCCCCATCCCCTACCGGATTTATAAAAAAATCCAAGAGGATGGTCCCACTGGAACCGTGCTGGGACCAGTTTCCTGGCCAATCATGTCAGTAGGTTTATTGACAGGGCTTTAAACTGACAGAGAGGATGCAGGGACAGGGGCCAGGTGAAAGGAGCTTTGCAAATCCAAAGAGAAAAGGTGAAGTAATGGAACAGTATGGGGATGTGGCTGAAGGCAATCAGAAAGGTACAGGATGGGACAGCGATTAACTAAAACTGAAAATCAGTGAATAGGTTTGTGATAGGAAATTGTGGGAATGAGTAAATTATGTTTTTCTTTTGAATGGACGAAGTCTTATCAATAAGTTAGATGGATTTGTGACACTGAGATAAAAGAGGTTTAGACACCAGAGAGACGTGTTTACAGGGTGAACAAAAGGGTGACATAAATAGTCATTGGTCGCAACCTTGTGCAAACTCAGGCAAAATGGGTAACACTAACAATAATGGATAAGAAAGGCATCACAGAGAAAGCATTTGGCCTCCGATCATGAAGTAGAGTCAGTCTGAATGTAAATTCTGGCAACTACTTGCCAAGGACACAAGCAGCAGAACAGTTTTAGCCACTGAACAGCATTTCATTGCTCATCGCTGCATTACACAGGAACACATTGGAAATTTTTTAACAAACACATTGTGATAATTTTGGGAAACATCAATATTCAAAATGTGGGACAGTCACACTGGCAAGAGTGATATTGGAAGAGGAGTTCAGAGAATTAGTTTTCAGTGTTTCTTTGAATAGCAAATTGTGAAACTGGCTAGGGACATAACTATCTCAGAGCGACCATTGTGTGATGAAACGTGGTGAATGAGTAATGTCACCTGGAGAGATCCTCTGCGAAATTGTGATAAAGTGCAGTTTAAATAAATATAAAGTTTTAAAAGTGAATCACAGAAATGACAAGCTACAACTAGAAACAAAAATAACCAATAACATGAGTTTGAGAGGAGAACAGACCAAGGTAAATGGGCTAAACAGACTGAAATATGTGCCTGTCAATGAACAGTGTAAAACACTCAACAAAACGACATTCCATTGAAATAGACAAATCCTCAGCAAGAAATCCCCATCGGTCCCTCACTCAAGTGAAAAGGATCATATTAGATTATCGGGCTTAGAGGATCACCAAAAATTACTTAAAATCCTGAAGTGAGAGAATGTTTTACGAGTACGTTTTAAAGGGATTGCAAAGGGTCTGGTCACAGGAGGAGGTCAGATGGAAGAGGGAATAATTGTCAAGGTATTTTGTCCCAAAAGGAAGCGGGAGAGCTGAAGGTGCTGGAGGTGGTGAGAGTGTTACAGAGAGGGGTCAGGGTCTGAACGGTGTTACAAAGCTAGTCCAGATTGCTGCAGCTGGAGGGGTTTGCAGAGGTAGGGAGGGATATATGTATTTTTATTTATTCATTCATGGGATGAGGATGTCACTGATTGGACCAACATTCTTTGCCCCACTGCCAATTACCCAGAGTACAGCACAGAGTCAGCCATGTTGCTGTGGGTCTGGTGTCACGTGCAGGCCAGACCAGGTTAGAATGCCAGATGTTATTCTCTAAAGGATGGGTGTGAACCAGATGAGTAGTTCCTACTGGTCAACATTGCTTTTATGGTGTTCCCACCAATGTCCTGTACAGCCACAATATGACATCCCAACTTCTACTCTCAATGCTCTGCCCAAAGAAGGTAACGACCCCAAACGCCTGCTTCACCAACCTGTCTTCCTGTGACACCACTTACAAAGAACTGTCTACCTGCATCCCTGGGTCTCTGACTGACAACACCACCCAGGGCCCGAACATGAACTGTACAAGTCCCACCCTGGTTTGTTTCACCAAAATGGAACACCTCACATTTATCTAATTAAACTCCATCTGCTATTCGTCAGGCCACTATCCCAGCAGTACTGTTTTTCCTATTGCATTTTAGATAACTTGCTTCACTGTCCGCTTTACCAACAATTTCAGTGTCACTCAAAGACTTACCACAAAACCAATATTCCCATCCAAACCATTTATCCAAATGACAAACAACAGGGGGATATACTTCACCGCTGGTCACATGTCTCCAGTCAGAAAGGCAACATGTCTCCCATCACCCTCTGTCTCCTACCATCAAGCCAATTTTGTATCCAGTTGACTAGCTCCTCCTGAATGTCATATCCTTTTACATTGATCTGAGCTTATTACCCAGTTTACCATACAGAACGTAGAACACAGAACAGTACAGCACAAGACCCTTCGGCCATGATGCCATGCCCATCTTTTAGCCGACTGTAAGATCAAACTAACTCACATACCTTTCATTTTTCCCATCCAAGAGTCTGTTAAAATGTCCCGTTTCGTCCACCCACCACTCTCTGTGTAAAGAACCTCCATCTGAAATCTCCCCTTACCCATCCTCCAATCACCTTACAATTATGCCCCCTTGTACCATGTATGCCATGGGATAAAGAGGTCTCTCACTGTTCACTCTATCTTAGCCTCACACCATCTTGTTCACCTCTACCAAATCACACCACACTCTTCTTCACTCCAATGAGAAAAGCCTTACTCCCTCAACCTTTCTTCATAAGACATGCTCTCCAGTCCACGCAGTATCCTGGTAAATCTCCTCTTCATCCTCTCTAAAGCTTGTAATGAAGGGAACAAAACTGAACAAAATATTCTAACTGGGATCTAAACAGGACTGTATAGAGCTGCAGCATAACCTCATGGCTTTAAAACTCAATCCCCCAGCTAATGAAACCAAGACAACATATTCTTTCTTCACAACACTATCAGCTTGGTGGCAAATTTGACGGATCTCTGCTCATGAAATCCAAGATCCATCTGTTCCTCCACACTATCCAGTATTCTGCCTTTACCCCTGTAATCTGCATTCAAGTCTCACCTTTCAAAATGCATCACTTCACACTTTTCCAGATTTGACTTCATCTGCCACTTCTCAGCCCAACTCTACATCCTGTCAATGTCCCATTGCAACCTCCAGCAGACATCCACACTATTCACCACTCCACCAACCTTCGTGTCATTGGCAAACTTACTTACCCACTCTTCCACTCACGCATCCAAGTCATTCATAAAATCACAAAGAACAGTGATTTTTTGACCTCTCCGTGCAGCAAACCACTGGTCACTGAGCTCCAAGCTGAATGATTTCCATCTTTCATCACCCTCTGTCTTCTTTTGGCAAGGAATTCTGTATCCAGACAGGTAGGCTTCCCTGTATCCCATGCTCTGTACTTTCTCAATGAGCCATAAATGTGTTTTGTCACATTCTCAAAGGATTCAATAAGATTTGTGAGCCATGACCTGTCCCTTCCAAAGCCATGATGACTTCCTCTAATCAAACTATAGTTTTCCAAGGAATCATAAATCCTGTCTCTTAGAGTCTTCTCCAATAATCTGCACATCACAGACAGAAGACTGACAGGTCTGTGATTCCCAGGATTATCTCTATTCCCTTTCTTGAACAACGCATGGCTGATTCACCTAACCTGCACATCTTTGGGCTGTGGGTGGAAACCGGAGCACCTATCGGAAACCCATGCAGACAATGTGCAAACTCCAAGCAGACAGTCGCCTGGGGCTGGAATTGAAATCGCGTCCCTAGTGCTGTGAGGCAGCAGTGCTAACCACTGAGCCACTGTGCTGCCCCATGTAACTCTCCAGAGCCCTGCTTCTGATCCTTGGTTCCTCAAACTTAAGTTAGCTTCCTTCTTCCTCTTGACTAGATGTTCTACATTCCTTAGAACCTTGTCAAATGCTTTGCTGAAGTTCATGTAGACAACGCTGACTGCTCTGCCTTCATCTATCGCTTGGTCAACTCCTCGAAAAGTCAATCCAATTTGTGAAACACGGTTTTCCACTCACAAAGCCATGCTGACTCTCTAATCAGCCCTTGCCTTTCCAAATATATGTAGCTCCTTTCTCTCCGAATCTCCTCCAACAACTCACCCAGCACTGGCTCACTGGGCTGTGATTTCCAGGCTTTTTCCTGCAGACCTTAAGTGATGGAACAACATTAGCCACCCTCCAGTCTTCCAGTAACTCATTGTGTCTGTTGATAATATAAATATCTCGATTAGGGACACTGCAATCTCTTCCCTAGCTTCCCATGAATATTCAAGGTTAGACCTAATGAGCTACTGAGGATTGATCAACCTTTATTTGTTTTAAGATTTCAGCACTTTTTCTTCTCTGATGAGGATTCTTTCCAAGACATCGCTATTTATTTCCCCACGTTCCCGAGCTTCCATGTCTTTCTCCACAGTAAATTCTGACAACACTATTTTGTCTAATATCTCACCCACCTCCTGATAGTTAAGGTGCCCTATTCTCTGTAAAGGTTTCTGAAAATTCAAATAAACCATATCCTCGGTACAACCGCTCCTACACCTGTATCTATTCTGCTATTTCTATTCGCACCAATAAAAATACAATCCAACAGGTTCGAAAACACATTCTCTTTTTATTAAAAGTGTTTCTAAGGGTCCAGTTATTGTTCGTTGACATATCCTTTCAAACATATTTCAGCTCCCGACCTACTGTCAGGCTAACACTGTTTGGTTTCAGACTGGCAGCAGAAAGGGTTATGGGAGTTCATGTTTATCAATCTGAAAAATGTAGCTTACAGGTTCAACAGGTAATAGATGTTTTGGAAATAAGGAGGGTCGTGGGGACTGAAGGACATTATGGAGATAGGGAGTGAAGTTGGGACTACATGAGATTATGGACACAGAGAGTTCAGTGGTGACTGAAGAACATTATGGAGATAGGGAGTGATGTGGGGACTGCATGAGATTATGGACACAGAGAGGGCAGTGGTGACTGAAGAACATTATGGAGATAGGGAGTGCTGTGGGGCCTGAAAGGGTCCAAAGAGATCTGCAGGGCTGTTGGGCCTGAAGGAGGTTGCACAGATCAGGAGGATCATGGGGATTGAAGGAGGTTACTCTGAACGGGAGGGTCGTTGGGTCAGGATGAGATTATGGAGATAGGGAGGGTCGTGGGACCTTTTGGAGATTATGGAGTTAGGGATGTTTGTGGGGAATGATTCGGTTATATGGATAGGAAGAGTCGTGGGGACTGAAGGAGTTTATGGAGATAGGGAGGGCTGTGGGGACTGAAGGATGTCATATAGATAGTAAGTTTATAGAGAAGCACAGGAAAGAAGAGCAGGTATCGGCCATTTGACCACTGAGTCAGTCCCACCATTCAATGTGATCACGACTGACCATCTAACCCAGTACAGTATTCCTGCTTTCACACCTTACTCTGATATTTTCCTGACAACAGGCATTTAGTGATACAGTGGGCTGTAGTAACTGGGACAGGGGTGTGCCTTACAGAGATAGGGAGAGTTGTGGAAGCTGGAACAGGTGAAAGATACAGGGCGGGTTTTAGGAATGGGTGGACTTTACACAGATTTGGAGATATGTGGCGATGGGACGTGGTAACAATCACAGGGAGGATTTTGGGAGCTCGACCTGAGACGGGTACAGCTGAGAACAGAAGTGAGTCAAACAGTCAGGACAGGCAGGGACAAGGTAGGAGTAATAAATTAAACTGCATTTATTTCGATGCAAGGGGCCTAACAGGGAAGGCAGATTAACTCAGGGTATGGTTAGGAAAATGGGACTGGGATCTCATAGCAATTACATCCAGGATACAAATGCTACAGGAAGGATAGAAAAGGAGACAAGAGAGGAGGGGGATTGGCATTTTTGATGAGGGATAGCATTACAGCTGTGCTGAGGAAGGATATTCCCAGAAATACATCCAGGGAAGTTATTTGAGTGGAACTGAGAAATAAGAAAGGGATGATCACCTTATTAGGATTGTATTATATACCCCCCAGTCGTCAAAGGGAAATTGACAAACAAACTTGTAAGGAGATCTCAGCTATCTGTAAGAATAATAGGGTAGGTATGGTAGGGGATTTTAACTTTCCAAACATTGACTGGGACTGCCATAGTGTAAAGGTTTAGATAGAAAGGAATTTCTTAAGTGTGTACAAGACAATTTTCTGATTCAGTATGTGGATGTACCTACTTGAGAAGGTGCAAAACCTGACCTACTCTTGGGAAGTAAGGCAGGGCAGGTGACTGAGGCGTCAGTGGGAGAGCACTTTGGGACCAGCGACCATAATTCTATTTGTTTTAAAATAGTGATGGAAAAAGATAGACCAGATCTAAAAGTTGATGTTCTAAATTGGAGAAAGGCCAATTTTGACGGTACTAGGCAAGAACTTTCGAAAGCTGATTGGAGGCAGAAGTTCGCAGGTAAAAGGACGACTGGAAAATGGGAAGCCTTCAGAAATGAGATAACAAGAATCCAGAGAAAGTATATTCCTGTCAGGGTGTAGAGGAAGGCTGGTAGGTATAGGGAATGCTGGATGACTAAAGAAATTGAGGGTTTGGTTAAGAAAAAGAAGGAAGCATATGTCAGGTATAGATAGGATATATCGAGGAAATCCTTGGACGGGTATAAAGGAAATTGGAGTATACTTAAGCGGGAAATGAGGAGGGCAAAAAGGGGACATGAGATAGCTCTGGCAAATAGAATTAAGGAGAATGCAAAGGATTTTTACAAATATATTAAGGACAAAGGGTAACTATGGAGAGAATAGGGCCCCTGAAAGGTCAGCAAGGCGGCCTTTGTGTGGAGCCACAGAAAATGGGGGAGATACTAAATGAATATTTTGCATCAGCATTTACTGTGGAAAAGGATATGGAAGATATAGACTGTAGGGAAATCGATGGCGACATCTTGCAAAATGTCCAGATACAGTGGAAGTAGTGCTGGATACCTTGAAACGGTTAAAGGTGGATAACTCCCCAGGACCTGATCAGTTGTACCCGAGAACTCTGTGGGAAGCTAGAGAAACGATTGCTGGGCCTCTTGCTGAGATATTTGTATCATCAATAATCACAGGTGATGTGCCAGAAGATTGGAGGTTGGCAAAACTGGTGCAACTGTTTAAGAAGGGTGGTAAAGACAAGCCAGGGAACTATAGACCGGTGAGCCTGACCTCAGTGGTGGGCCAGTTCTTGGAGGAAATCGTGAGGGACAGGATGTACATGCATTTGGAAAAGTAAGGACTGATGCGGGATAGTGAACATGGCATTGTGCGTGGGAAATCATATCCCACACACTTGATTGAGTTTTTTGAAGAAGTAGCAAAGAAGATTGATGACTCAGAGTGATAGATGTGATCTATATGAACTTCAGTAAGGCATTCAACAAGGTTCCCCATGGGAGACTGAATAGCAAGGTTAGATCTCATGGAATACAGGGAAAACTAGCCATTTGGATACAGAACTGGCTCAAAGGTAAAAGACAGAGAGTGGTGGTGGAGGGTTGTTTTTCAGACTGGAGGCCTGTAACCAGTGAAATGCCACAAGGATCGGTGCTGGGACCTCGACTTTTTGTCATTTACATAAATGATTCGGATGCGAGCATAAGAGGTACAGTTAGTAAGTTTACAGATGACACCAAAATTGGAGGTGTAGTGGACAGCAAAGAGGGTTTTCTAGGTTTCCAACAGGATCTGGTCCAGATGGGCCAATGGGCTGAGAAGTGGCAGATGGAGTTTAATTCAGATAAATTCGAGGTGCTGCATTTTGGGAAAGCAAATCTTAGCAGGACTTATACACATAATGGTAAGGTCCCAGGGTGTGTTGCTGAACAAAGAGATCTTGGAGTGAAGGTTCATAGCACCTTGAAAGTGGAGTCGCAGATAGATAGGATAGTGAAGGAGGCGTTTGGTATGCTTTCCTTTGTTGGTCAGAGTATTGAGTCCAGGAGCTGGGAGGTCATGTTGCGGCTATGCAGGACATTGGTGAGGCCACTGTTGGAATATTTTGTTCAGTTCTGGTCTCCTTCCTATCAGAAAAATGTTGTGAAACTTGAAAGGGTTCAGAAAAGATTTACAAGGATGTTGCCAGGGTTAGAGGATTTGAGCTAGAGAGAGAGGCTGAATCGGCTGGAGTTGTGGCGTCGGAGGCTGAGGGGTGACCTTACAGAGGTTTACTAAATTATGAGGGGCATGGATAGGATAAATAGACAAAGTCTTTTCCATGGGGTCGGGGAGTCCAGAACTAGAGGGCATAAGTTTAGAGTGAGTGGGGGAAGATATAAAAGAGACCTAAGGGGCATCTTTTTCACGCAGAGGGTGGTACATGTATGTAACGAGCTGCCAGAGGATGTGTTGGAGGCTGATACAATTGCGACATTTAAAAAGCATTTGAATGGGTATATGAATAGGAAGGGTTTGGAGGGATATGGGCCGGGTGCTGGCCTGTGGGACTAATTGGGTTGGGATATCTGGTCGGCATGGACAGGTTGGAACGAAGGGTCTGTTTCCATACGTACACCGCTATGACTCCATCACTCATGGAGGGTATAGAAATAAACTGTGTGGTCGCGTCTGGAGGAGATTAAAGTTATAAAGGTTTGTAGTTACTGAAGGAAATTACATCAATCGGGACCAGCAGAGTTTACAGAGACTGAGTGCGTTTTGGAGACAGGAAGAGTTCATAGTCATCATTAGAAATGCAGAAACTAATTTATGAGAGAAGCAGGGTCACTCTGCTTTGTGCCAGAGACAAGGAGGAGTCTAACAGCTGGAGGAAGTTACTAAGGTACAGAGATTTTTTGTTGTCGTGACGGGGAAGGTTACAGAGATCATGAAGGTAGTAGGAGTTCAAAAAAGTCACAAAGACAGGCAGGTTTTTCAGGTCTGGAAAGGACTACACTGACCAGGACGGCATAAGTAACTGAACAGTTGTTTTTCACAGAGAAGGAGAGATGTGACAGAACCTGGGATTAAAGGAAAAGGCAGAGACTTTGAGAGTTGTAGTGGTAGGAGGAGCTGACAGGGAGAAACAGGATTGTAGGGGCTGATAGAGATAGGGGAAGTGGTATCGATGAAACAGACAATGGAGAAAATGACAGACATAGGGAGGGTTCTGTGGAACAGATGAATTTACAGACAAGATGGTGATAATGAAGCCTTAGAATTTTCTCATGTTCCTTGCCCAGCATTGTTCCTACATCATGCCCTCAGGGTTTGAATTAAAGACCACTAACTCCTCCCTGTGTTGTTTACTGTGAGTGATCTTACCGGCTGCAGGATGTACTGAAGGCTCCAGATCTCCCTCTCCATCTCTCTCTGGCTGACCAACTGTCTTCAATGTGGTGATAGATGAGACAGGAATTGGGAATTCTGCTGAGTCAGGGACATCAGGAATACCTACAGGAGACAGAGAAGTAGACAGAATGGGAAATTAGACTAATGCAATGAAGGTTACACATAGAGAATGGCACTGAGTCCCACAGAGATCTGGAAATTCCCAGTGTCCATTGCTGGCCTGTTCTGCTGCGTCTCTCTGGAATGGACAATGCTGTTGGCTTCGGATGTGGAGAAGTTGCAAAAGCGAGAGACACTGACAGAGGCAGCAATTAGACCCACGCAGTGAGGGATATCACATGGAGAGAGGCAATGATATGAGCAGAGTGCAGGAATGTATCAGGATCACACAATGGTATCATCAGAAGTGCTTCTGACCAGTGAGCAACTGCTACCAGTCTCAGGGAGGACTGAGCTATTTTATTGGGATAGGCTCCTCTGGTACCAGATTACGCAGTGTGCTATAAACGGACACAGATGAGAAGGGGGACATGTCTCAGGTGAATGGAAATTCCCAAGTCCAAAGAGAAAGGTTGAAATATTAGAACACCATGGAGATGTGGATGAAGACCAATAGAAAGAAACAGTAAGGGACTGAGTTTGATTAAAATACTACATTCTTAAATAGATTTGTGACAGGAAATAATTGTTTAAAATAAAGTAAATGCCATTTCTGCCCCTAACAATTCCTCACACACCACAAGTGACATCACTTCCGCCCCTCACATCATCGCTGATGTCACACACTCAGTGACTTCTGCACACGCCTACTGCCGTGTTTGCCACCACTTCCGCCCCCACCAACGCCGCGCACTTGCATTCTGCTGACACCACCCCCAGCTCTCACCATCACCATCCCTGCCCCCAGAACCCTGAGGGGAACATCACCCCTGCTCATGACTCCAACCCCATTCCCCCAACACCACACCCACTCCATTTACAGGCTCAGTTCCCTCCCACAGTTCCACACCTACGCCAGGCCCCAGCTCCCAGTCCTGCCGAGATTTCACCATTCCCCTGACCTCCCCCTCACTGAGGACGAATGATCAGTTGTCAGCAAAGGCGTCACCTTTATCTCCCTCCGTCCACACATCAATTAAATTAATACACGCTGTGACATTGAACACTTCTTCTGCCGCCTCCGAGATTACTTTTACTATCAAGACTCCCACCAACCTTCTGAGGACCCCTTTGCTCACCTCCAATACACTCCATCCACCTGGACACCCCGTGCTGGCCTTACCTGCCTTCGATCTCTTCATTTGCAACTGCCGCTGAGACATTAACCGCCTCAACCTTTCTACCACCCTGCCCCACTCCAACCTCTCACCCTCACAATGTACAGCCCTCCATTCCCTCTGCTCCAATACCGATCTCACCATCAAACCAGCAGATAAAGGGAGTGCAGTGGTAGTCTGGTGCACTGACCTTTACACCGCTGAAGCCATGATGCCAACTCGAAGACACCTCCTCCTACCACCCCCTCTACCATGATCCACCTCCCATCACCAAACCATCATCTCCCAGAGCATACAGAACCTCGCCACCTCAGGAGGAGATCTCCCACCCACAGCTTCCAACCTCATTGTCCGGGATCGCCCACTGTCCGGTTCTACCTCCTTCCCAAGATCCACAAGCCTGACCACCCTGGCCGACCCATTGGCTCAGCATGCTCCTACCCCACCGAACTCATGTCTGCCTACCTCAACATTGTCCAGTCCCCCAGTCCAGGAACTCCCCACATTCGTTCGAGACACCTCTCACACCCTCCACTCCTCCAAGACTTCCGTTTCCCTGGCCTCCAACGCCTCATCTTCACAATGGATATCCAAACCCTCTACACCTCCATCCACCATGACCAGGACCTCCAAGCCCTCCGTTTCTTCCTCTCCCGACGCCCACAACAGTACCCTTCCACCGACACTCTCATTCGTTTGGCTGAACTTGGCCTCACCCTTTACAATTTTTCCTTCAAATCCTCCCACTTCCTCTAGACCAAAGGGGTAGCAATGGGCACCCGTATGGGCCCCAGCTATGCCTGTCTCTTTGTTAGCTACGTAGAATAGTCCAACTCCCGTAGTTACAATGGCACCACTCCCCACGTCTTCCTCCGCTACATTGATGACGGCATTGGCACCACCTCGTGCTCCCTCGAGGAGTTTGAGCAATTCATCAACTTCACCAACACATTCCACCCTGACCTTAAATTTACCTGGACTATCTCTGATACCTCCCTCCTCTTCCTGGACCTCTCCATCCCCATTAATGACAACCGACTTGACACTCGACATTTTTATGAACCTACCGACTCCCACAGCTACCTAGATTACACCTCTTCCCAGACTACCGCCTGCAAAATTACCAACCCGTATTCCCAATTCCTCCACCTCCACCGTACCTGCTCCCAGGAGGGCCAGTTCCACCACAGAACACACCAGATGGCCTCCTTCTTTAGAGATCGCAATTTCCCTTCCCACGTGGTAAAAGATGCCCTCCAACGCATCTCGTCCACATCCCGCACCTCCGCCCTCAGATCCCATCCCTCCAACCATAACAAGAACAGAACACCCCTGGTGCTCACCTTCCACCCTACCAACCTTCGCATAAACCAAATCATCCCCCGACATTTCTACCACCTCCAAAAAGACCCCACCACCAGGGATATATTTCCCTCCCCACCACTTTCTGCCTTCTGCAAAGACCGTTCCCTCAGTGGCTACCTGGTCAGGTCCACGCCCCCCAAAATCCCATCCTCCCTTCCTGGGACCTTCCCCTGCCACTGCAGAAATTGCAAAAACTGCACCCACACCTCCTCCCTCACCACCATCCAAGGCCGCAAAGGAACCTTCCACATCCAAAGTTAGATTAGATTAGATTAGATTAGATTAGATTAGATTACTTACAGTGTGGAAACAGGCCCTTCGGCCCAACAAGTCCACACCGCCCCGCCGAAGCGTAACCCACCCATACCCCTACATCTACATCTACATCTACCCCTTACCTAACACTACGGGCAATTTAGCATGGCCAATTCACCTGACCTGCACATCTTTTGGAGTGTGGGAGGAAACCGGAGCACCCGGAGGAAACCCACGCAGACACGGGGAGAACGTGCAAACTCCACACAGTCAGTCGCCTGAGGCGGGAATTGAACCCGGGTCTCTGGCGCTGTGAGGCAGCAGTGCTAACCACTGTGCCACCGTGCCGCCCACAAATATCATTTATTGTATCCGTTGCTCCCTAACAGTCTCCTCTACATTGGGGAAACTGGACACGTCCTCGCAGAGTGCTTCAGGGAATGTCTCTGGGACACTCGCACCAATCCATCCCACTGCCCTGTGCCCCAACATTTCAACTCCCCCTCAAACTCTGCCGAGAACATGCAGGTCCTGGGCTTCCTCCACCGCCGCTTCCTCACCACCCGACACCTGGAGGAAGAATGCCTCACCTTCCACCTCGGAACACTTCAATCCCAGGGCATCAATGTGGACTTCAACAGTTTCCTCATTTCCCCTTCCCACACCTCATCCCAGCTCCAGCCTTCCAGCTCAGCCCGCCCTCATGACATGTCCTAACGGCCTATCTCCCTTCCCACCTATCCACTCCACCCTCCTCTCTGACCAATTACCCCCATCCCCTCCCCCATTCACCCATTGTACTCTTTGCTTCCTTCCCCCACCCTCCTCTCTGACCTATCACTTTCTTCCCCACCCCATTCACCTATTGTACTCTATGCTACTTTCTCCCCATCCCCATCCCCCTCTCATTTATCTCCTCACTCTGCAGGCACCCTGCCTCTATTCCTGATGAACGGCTTTTGCCTGAAACGTCAGTTTTCCTTTTCCTCGGATGCTGCCTGACCTGCCGTGCTTTTCCAGCACCACTCCAGTCTAGACTCTCGTTTCTAGCATCTGCAGTCCTTGTTTTAACCTTATTGGAGGAGGAGACTACCGAGATAAGGCATGTTGTAGACACTGAAGCAAGTTACAGGGATAGGGATGGTAGTCTGGAATGCAGTACATTTCAAATACGTGGAGGGACTATCGGGAAGGGAGGAGGTGACAGAGATAGGATCTGTTACAGGAATTAAAAATTATTGAAGACACTGGACGACAAGACATGCCACAGATACAGTGTTGCAGAGTAGTACGTCTTAGTACAACAGAACTTACATTGGGGTGGTGACTGAGCCTGGTGTGTGTGTGTGTGTGTGTGTGTGTGTGTATTGTGCTCCCCTCCAGCACTGTATCTGTGTCATGTTGTGTTAACAGATGTTTGGAGCCCTCTCATTGTTCTTTGCTCTGTGCACTGTGGGAGACCTTACCTCACTACAGGATTTATTGAAGGCTCCAGATCTCCTTTCCCTTTGTCTCTCTCTGGCAGCAACTGCGTTCAATGAGGTGATGGACGATCCACCCAGCAGCTGGAAGGCTATTGAGTCAGGACTTTCCTGAATAGCTACAGCAGACAGAAAAATAGACAGAATGGGAAATTAAACAGATGCAGTGAGGGTTACACATGGAGAATGGCACTGAGTCCCACAGAGATCTGGAAAATGGAGTGATGTTAAGTTATAGTCCCAGATTGCTGGAAGATGTCAGGATCACACAGTCATGTTGGAAGAATAGGTTTAGCTTCATGAGGCCCTGGTATCAGTGCTCAGGGATGAGCACCCAGTGAGCAGGTGAAGTAATGGCCTAGTGGTATTATTGCGAGAGAATGTATCCAAAACCTCAGCTAATGTTCAGGGGAGGCAGGATTGAATCCCGCCATCTGAAAAGCAGACATTTGAAATCAATAATTTGAAAAAAATAACAATCCACAAATAAGTATGAAACCATTACTGATGTACAACAAATCCAAACACTTGTCCCTTAGAGAAGGGCATCTGCTCATCCTCACGTGATCTGCATGACATACCGACAGCAAAGTGTTTGCCTCTCAATTACCCTCTGAAATGGCTGTTCAATTCACTCAGTTCAAGGGCAACTAGGGCTGGGCAAGAAAGGCAGGTCAGCCAGAGACACCCACATCCCATACCTGATTTTTAAAAAATCCATTAGGATCGTCCCACTGGAACCGTGCTGGGACCAGTGTCCCGGCCAACCATGTCGGTATGTTTATGGAGAGGGCTTTAAACTGACAGAGAGGATGCAGGAACAGGTATCAGATGAAAGGAGCTTCCCAAATCCAAAGAGAAAAGGTGAAGTATGGGAGCAGCTTGAGAATGTGACTGAAGACCAGCAGAAAAGAATAGGATGGGACAGTGTTTAACTAAAATTGTATATCAGGAAATTGGCTTGTGACAGGAAATTGTGGAAGAGAGTAAATTATGTTTTTTTTTAATGGACAACGTTGCTGCAATAAGGTCGATGGATTTGTGACACACAGATAAAAGAGATTTAGACAGCAGGGAGACATGGAAACAGGGTGAACAACAATATTCAGTGGTTCACAATCTTGTGCAAACTCAGTCAAACTGGGCTACGCTAACAATAATGGATAACAAAGGCATTACAGAGAAAGTATTTGGCCTCAGATCATGAAGTAGAGTCAGTCTGAATGTAAATTCTGACTACTACTTACCAAGGACACAAGCAGCAGAACAGTTTTAGCCACCGAACAGTATTTCATTGCACATCACTGCATTAACCAGGAACGCATTGGAACTTTTAAACAAAGGCATTGTGATAATTTTGGAAAACTTCAATATTTGTATAATCTGGGACAATCACACGGTCAGCATTGATATTGGAAGGAGTTCGGATAATTTTTTTTCAGTGTTTCTTTGAAAAACACATTGTGCAACTGTTATGGGACATAACTATCGCAGAGCGACCGTGTAATGAAACTTAGTGAATGAGTAATGTCACCTGGAGGGATCCTCTGGGAAATTGTGATAAAGTGCAGTTTAAAGAAATATAAAGATTTAAAGTGAATCACAGAAAGGACAAGCTACAACTAGAAACAAAAACAGCCAATTACATGGGTTGGAGAGGAGAACTGACCAAGGTAAACAGGCTGAACAGATTGAAATACGTGCCTGTAAATAAACAGTGGAAACCATTTGAAGGAACAGTGTAAATCACTCAACAAAAGGACACTCCATTGAAGCAGTAAAAACCTCAGCAAGAGATTCCCACTATTCCCTCACTCAGGACAAAAGGGATCATAATAGATTATGAGGCTGACAAGATCGCCAAAAAGTACTTAAAATCCTGAAGTGAGAGTGTGCTTTGGGAGTAAATGTTAATGGATTGGAATGGGTCTGCTCGCAGGAGGAGGACTTTGGGAAGGGGAACCGTGGTCAGGGTTTATTGACACGATAGTAACAGGGAGAGGTGAAGGTGCTGGAGGTGGTGAGAGTGTTACAGAGAGTGGTCAGGGTCTGAATGGTGTTACAAAGCCAGTACAGATTGCTGTAGCTGGAGGGGTTTGCAGAGGTAGGGAGGGACACATGTATTTTTATTTATTCATTCATGGGATGTGGGTATCACTGATTGGACTAACATTCTTTGACCCAACTGCTAATTACCCAGAGGGTAGCTCAGAGTCAGCCATATTGCTGTGGGTCCGGTGTCACGTGCAGGCCAGACCAGGTTAGAATATTTAATGTCCTTCCCTAAAGGAGGTAAGTGAACCCCATGAGTTCTTCTGACTGATCAACAACGTTTCTTATGGTGGCTCCACCAATATCTTTTACAGATACAACTTGACATCCCAACTCTTACTCTTAATGCTCTCCCCAATGAAGGGAACCACCCCAAACGCCTGCTTCACCAGCCTGTCTACCAGTGACACCACATTCAATGAACTGTGTACCTGCATCCCTGGGTCACTGACTGACAACACTACCCAGGGCCCGAACATTAACTGTACGAGTCCCACCCTGGATTGTTTCACCAAAATGGCACACTTCACATTTATCTAATTAAACTCCATCCGCTATTCTTCAGCCCACTATCCCAGCAGTACTGTTAATCTTGTTGCATTATATATAATCTACTCCACTAACCACTTTACCACCAATGTCAGTGTCACCCATGAAGCTTACTTGCCAGGAAACCAATATTTCCATCCAAACCATTTATCCAAATTACAAACAACAGGGGTCCCACTACACCGCTGGTCACATGCCTCCAGTCAGAAAAAACATGCCCCCTTCACCCTCTGGCTCCTACCATCAAGTAATTTTTGTATCGAGTTCACTAGCTCCTCCTCAATGCCCTATCCTCTTACACTGATCTGAGCTTATTACCCAGTTTACAAGACAGAACGTAGAACACAGAACAGTACAGCCCAAGGCCCTTTGGCCATGATTTCATGCCAACTTTTATCCAACTGTAAGATCAAAAAAACCTACATACCCTTCATTTTACTATTATCCATGTGTCTGTCCAAGAGTCTATTAAATGTCCCGAATGTGTCTGATTTTACTACCACCATTGGCAGTCCATCCAACCACCTACCATTCTCTATCCTCAGATCCATCCTCCATTCACCTTAAAATTATGCCCCTTTGTAATAGACATTTATGCCATAGGAGGAACGGTCTCTGACAATTCACTCTCTCTGTGCCTCTCATCATCTTGTTCACCTCTACCAAGTCGCCCCGCCCCCTTCTTCACTCCCATGAGGAAAGCCTTAGCTCCCTCAAACTTTCTTCATAAGAACTGCCCTCCATTCCAGGCAGCATCCTGGTATATCTCCTGTGTACGCTCTCGAAAACTTGCACATCCTTCCTGTAAAGACGGGACCAGAACTGAAACACAATATTCCACGTGTGGTCTCACCAGGACGCTATAAAAGACGCAGTAAAACCTCACGGCTCTTAAAATCAATCCCCTTGCTAAGGAACGCCAACACAACATATGCCTTTTTAACAACCCTACCAATGTGCGTGGCAACTTGAGGGATCTATGGACATGGACTCCATGATTCTCTGTTCCTCCGCACTGCCAAGTATTCTGCCTTTCACCCTGTATTCTGTATTCAAATTCGACCTTCCAGAATTAATCACTTTACACTTTTCCAGATTGGACTCCATCGGTCACTTCCAGCCCAGCTCTGCGTCCTGTCAATGTCCCATTGCAACCGACAACAGCCCTCCACATTCCCCACCACTCCACCAACCTTCATGTTATTGGTAAACTTACAAACCCACTCTCCAACATCCACATCCAAGTCATTTATAAAAATCACAAAGAGCAGAGTCCCAGAGCTGATTGTTACAGAACGCCACTGGTCACTGAGCTCCAGAATCAATACTGTCCATCTGCTGCCATACTCTGTCTACTCTGGAGTATCCAATCCTGTATCCACACAGATTTCCCTGTATCCAAAATCATCCTTCTTTTTTTAAATGAGGCATCAACGTATTCTGACATATTCTCAAAGAATTCAATAAGATTTGTGTGGCATGACCTGACCCCTTACAAACCCATTCTGACCGTGGCTAATTTAACTATGGTTTTCCAAGTAGTCATAAATCCTGTCTTTAGAGTCCTCGCCAGTAATCTGCACACCACAGACATTCGACCAAAACTGTAATTCCCAGAATTCTACTTCCGTAATATGGTCCAGACTCTACGAATCTTCCCTCCTCTGTCATGTTCCCCAGAAGGGCACTGGAGGGTGGTGGGGGTTACAGAGATAGGGAGGGGTTACAGATATAGGGAGGGATATCAGGATAGGAGGATATTGCAGACATTAGGAGGTTTGCAGTGCCAAAAGGAGGCTTCAGTAATTGTGAGGTTTCATGGTGATGAAGGCATTTGAGGAGGGAGGGAGGGAGGGAGGATCGTAGGGAAATGAGAGATTTCACAGTTTAGGTGTTTTGTTAGGACTGCAAGAGGTTACTGAGTTGGGGAGGGTTTAAGTACTGGTGGATATTACAGAAATATGTGGTTTTGGTTGCAATGCAGGAAGAGGATTCAGGAAGCTGGAGAGTATGGGGTCTGAACGAGGTTACACAGAGAAGAAGGACCATAGAGCCACAGGAGGTTACAGAAATGTGGAGAGCTATAGGACCTGCAGGAGTTCATGGAGATGGGAATGTTGGGAGGGATGGGTAAGTTTACAGGGATAAGGATGTTTGTAGGACAGGACTGGATCACCGACAGGGACTGTTTTAGGGAGCTGAGCAGATTACAGAGATAAAGATGTTTGTATCGACTGGAAGAACAAACAGAAATATGCAGGGTAGTCGTGACTGGAGATGTTAATGGATTTTAGGGAAGGCTTAGATTCTAGGGGTTATGGAGGTTGTGGAATCTGGATTTCGTTTCAGAGATTGGGATAGCAATTTTGGTCAGAAACAGTTTCACAGATAAGGGAGCATAGCACAAACAGGAGGAAGTTGAAGGGGAGGGTGACGTTTAAACAGATAGTGGTGTAAGAGGTGGACAAGTTTATGGAAATGGGTGGATGGTAGAGACACAGGAGGAGCTTACATTGACAAGGGTGGGAGGAGGGTGTTAAATAGATAGTGGGTTTTGTAGGGACTGGATTGGGAGAGGCACAGGCATGGAGTGAGTTCGTCAGTTCAGGATTACTGCAGAGACCTGAGACGAATACACAACGCGGAAGCTTACATCAGCAAGGAGTGTTTTAGAATCTGGAGGAGATTACAGTGTTAAGGAGAATATTGGGGATCAGGCCAGGTGTAAGAGACGGGGATGGTTGACAGGGCTGGACAATAACCTGAATAGAATCGCCATAGCGTGGAACCAGGCCGTTCGGCACAACCAGTCCATTCAAAATCTCTGAAGAGCCTCTGACCCAGACCGACCCCTCTACCTGTACATTAAACCCTGCGTTTCTCGTGGTGAACTTACTTAAACCACACATTCCTGAATACTACAGTCAATTTATGATGGCCAATCCACTGATGGTGCAAATTTTGGACACACACAGCAAGGCAGCGACACGCAACCACACACAGTGAGGGAGATACCCGCAGACACACAGCGAGGGAAGGACATACAAACACACATTGTGAGGGGGATACACGCAGACATACAGCGAGGGAAGGACATGCACACACACACAGTGAGGGGGTTACACACAGACACACAGCGAGGGAAGGACATGCACACCCACACAGTGAGGGAGATACCCGCAGACACACAGCGAGGGAAGGACATGCACACATATACAGTGAGGGGGATACACGCAGACACGCAGCGAGGGAAGGACATGCACATACATACAGTGAGGGGGTTACACACAGACACACAGCGAGGGAAGGACATGCACACCCACACAGTGAGGGAGATACCCGCAGACACACAGCGAGGGAAGGACATGCACACATATACAGTGAGGGGGATACACGCAGACACATAGCGAGGGAAGGACATGCACACACACACAGTGAGGGAGATACCCGCAGACACACAGTCAGGGAAGGACATGCACACATACACAGTGAGGGAGATACCCGCAGACACACAGCGAGGGAAGGACATGCACACACACACACAGTGAGGGGGATACTCGCAGACACACAGCGAGGGAAGGACATGCACACACACACTTTGAGGGGGATACCCGCAGACACACAGCGAGTGAGGGACACACAGCGAGGGAGGGACACACACACGCAAATCGAGGGAGGGGGCTCACACAGCGAGGAAGGGACGCACACACAGTGAGGGAGGGACACGCACACACGAAGCAAGGGAGGGACACTGACACATACAGCGAGGGAGGGACACGGACACACACAGCAAAGGGAGGGGCATGCTTACGCACACACACACAGACACAGCGAGGGAGAGACACGCGCACACAGTGAGGGAGGGACACACACACGAGGGAGGGACACACGCACACAGCAAGGGAGGGACACGCACAGACATGCAGCGAAGGGGAACATACAGACACAGCAAGGGAGGGACATGCACATACACAGCAAGAAAGGGATACGCACACACAACGAGGAAGAGACACACACACACACAGCGAGGGAGGGACATGCACACACAACGAGGAAGAGACACGCACACACACATTGAGGGAAAGACACACACAGTGAGGGAGACACACACACACAGAGCGAGGTAGGGACATGCACACAGTGAGCGAGATACACATACACACACAAACACAGCGAGGGAGGGACACGCACAGACACGCAGTGAAGGGACAAACACAGCGAGGGAGAGACATGCAGCGAATGGACACACACACCCACACATACACACAGACACAGTGAGGGAAGGACATGCACACACAGTGAGGGAGGGACATGCTGAGACACGCAGTGAGGGAGGAGACATGCATATACACACCGTGGGAGGGACACGCACACACACAGTGAGGGAGGGACACGCACACTCACAGCGAGGGAGGGACATGCACTCACACAGCGTGGGAGGGACACGCACACACAATTGAGTGGAAGGCATACACACACACACAGCCAGGGGGGACGCGCACACACCCACCAAGGGGGAACACACACACACAGCGAGGGAGGGACACGCAGCGAAGGGACACACACACAGACACAGTGAGGGAAGGACATGCACGCGCACATACACAGAGAGAGGGACACACACACACACAGTGAGGGAGGGACACACACACAAAGAGCGAGGGAGGGACACACTGAGACATGCAGCGAGGGAGGGAGCATGGACACACACAGCGTGGGAGGGACACACACACACACACAGCAAGTGAGCGACACACGCACACATAGCGAGGGAGGGACACACAGCGAAGGAGGGACAAGGACATACACACCGTGAGGGGGAGGGCATGTGCATACAAATTGAGAGGGGGCACACACACGCAAAGCGAGGCAGGGACACGCACAAATACACACACACACACACACACACACACACAGCGATAGAGGTACACGCACATGCACACAGTGAGGGGGATACATGCAGACACACGGCGAGAGAGGGACACATACAGCGAGGGACAGGGACACACACACGCAAAGCGAAGGAGGGACGCGCACACATACACACACACACAAACACAGAGCAAGGGAGAGACGCGCACACACAGCGAGGCAGGGACAAACATACACACTTACGGTCAGGGAAAACACGCAGACACACAGCGAGGGAGGGACACGCACATACACTGCAAAGGAGGGACACGCACACACCGTGAAGTAGGGACAAGCACACACATGTCGAGGGGAAGGGCATGTGCACAGAAATTGAGAGGGGGCGCACACACACAGCGAGAGGGGACACACACAGGCATGGCAAGGATGGGACACGTGCACACAGCAAGCTGGTCACGGACTCACACACACAAGGAACAGTCACACAAAGCGAGGGAGGGTCACGCACACATACATGCACACACAGAAACACAGAGCAAGAGAGGGACATGCACACACGCACACACAAACACAAGGGACGGATACACACACGCAAAGTGAAGGAGGGACAC
This sequence comes from Chiloscyllium punctatum, assembly GCF_047496795.1. Lineage (NCBI taxonomy): Eukaryota > Metazoa > Chordata > Chondrichthyes > Orectolobiformes > Hemiscylliidae > Chiloscyllium > Chiloscyllium punctatum. The sequence goes on along the minus strand of NC_092769.1, from coordinate 26,198,720 downwards.
GCACACATACACAAACACAGCAAGGGAGGAACATGCACACGCACACAAGGGACGGACACATGCAAAGTGAGGAAGTAACACGCACACATACACACACACACAAACACAGAGCAAGGGAGGGATACATGCACTCACAGAGAGCATGAGATACACACAGCGAGGGAGCGACACACAAACACACACAGTGAGGGGGTTACCTGCAGACACACAGCAAGGGAGGGACACACACACACACACACACACACACACACGCACACACACACAGCGAGGAGAGACACGCACAGATTCACACACACAAACACGGAGCAAGAGAGGGACACGCAAGCACACGCATAGCGAGGAAGGGACACACACACACACACACACACACACACACACACACACACAGAGGGAAGAACACGCGCACACAGTGAGGAAAGGACACACGCACGCAGTGAGCGAGAGACACACACAACAAGGGAGGGACATGCACACACACGCACGCACCCACACATACAAAACTCAGAGCGAGGGAGGGACACGCAAACATAGCGAGGGTAGGACATGCACACACAGCAAGGGAGGAACAGACACAAACACACACAGCGAGGGAGGGACATGCTCATACACAGCAAGGGAGGGACACACACACACACACACACACACACACACACACACACAGGGAAGGAGGGACAAGCACACACACGGCGAGGGGGAGGGCATGTGTCCGAAAATTGAGAGGGGACACGCACATACAGCGAGAGGGGACACGCACAGACACGGCGAGGGAGGGACACACGCTCACACTGCAAGGGGGGCATGCACTCACACACCGAGGGGAGAAGCGCACACACCGTGAGGGGAGTATACACAAAGTTCAATGGAGGGACATACACACACACACACACACACACACACACACACGACGCCCACACACAAAGCGAGGGTGGGGCATGCACATACACTGCAAGAGGGACACACATACTCACAGCAAGAGACACACACACACACACACACACACACACACAGAGCAAGGGAGGGACACGCGCAAGCGCAAGCACACAAACAGAAATACACACAGCGAGAGAGAGACACACACACAGCGAGAGAGGGACACGCACCCACACAGCCAGGGAGGGACATGCACACATAGCAAGGGAGGGACACACACACAAAGTGCAAGAGAGGTACACTCACGAACACAGCGAGGTGGAGACACATGCACACATAGGAAGGGAGGGCCATGCACGCACATGCACAGCATGGTAATGCAAAGATTAGAACAAACAGTCTTACTGCAAATTCAACCCAAACTCTGGGTCAGATATGGGGAGGACACCTTTGTAATCATTAAAAACACAGAAATAGAGAACACATACCAGATCATCAACGCCACACTCACAGGAATCCGATTCACTGGAGAGAAATAAAAGGACAACCGAATCCCATTCCTCGACGTGATGGTACAGAGAACACCGAACGGAGAATTCATCACAAAGGTATACAGGAAAGCCACACACACAGACCAAGTCCTGAAATACGAAAGCAACCAAACCCAACACACACAAAAGAAGTTACATCAAGACACTGTTATAAAGGGCCACAACACACTGCAGCACACCAGAACTGCAAAAAGAGGAAGAAGAACACCTGTACAAAGAATTCGCCAAAAATGGATACCCGCGCAATTTCATCCACAGATGCCTCAGGGAAAGACAGCGGAACGAGGACATGCCACGACTCAAAGGACTAGCCACACTACCATACATCAAGAGCATTTCGGAACTGACAGCCAGACTACTGCGACCACTAGGACTCATAACAGCACACAAACCAACAGCCACTCTCAGACAACAACTGACCAGAACGAAGGACCCAATACTGATCATGAGCAAAAGCAATGTAATGTCCAAAATCCCATGCAAGGACTGCACAAAACACTACATAGGACAAACAGGAAGACAGCTAACGATCCGCATCCATGAACACCAAATAGCCACGAAACGACACGACCAGCTATCCTTAGTAGCCACACATGCAGATGACAAGCAACATGAATTCGACTGGGACAATACTACTATGATAGGACAAGCCAAACAGAGAACAGCGAGGGAATTCCTAGAGGCATGACACTCAATCACAGATTCCATCAATAAGCACATTGACTTGAACCAAATATACCGACCACTACAACGGACAGCTGGAACTGACAACCCGAAGCGGCAGATACAAATCACTATAAATGCCAGAGGAAACATCACAGAAGCGCTTCACAGGAGGATCCCAAGCACTGAGGATGTCACCTAGACAGGGGATGAAACATCTGCAACACAAATTCCCAGCTCGGCGAACAGAACCACAACAGTGATCATGTAACTATAAAGGTAATTAAGAGGCACGTGCTGTGTTTAACACCCTACCACAGCCGATGACAGAGCTTAAATTCGAATGACAAAAATTGCAATAAAACCTAATTTCACTCTTGGAAGCCAGAAACCGTTAAGATATATTTTTATTATTTTGCTGATAGTCTTTGGTAAAGAAATTTAACATTATTATCCAGTCCGAACTCAGTGTGACTTCAGAGGCACAGAAACAGTTTTGGGTCCATTTTGTCTTGAAAAATGTCTGCGTGGTCAAGGACAATTAGTGATGGACAACAAATGCTGCCCTTGCCCATGATGCTGGCATCCCGTGAAACAACAGCATTAACGGTGAAATAAACCAAGGAACGGTAGGTGCTAGAGATCGAAAATAATATTCTCCAGCATCTCAAAGTGTTGGAGAATCTCAGCAGGTATGGCAGCCTCTGTCAAGAGAAATGCAGATAACGGTTTGAGTCCAGCGACCCTGCTTCACAACTGAGAGCAAACAGGGAAATAATATTATTTATCCTGGTATCATGGATGGTTGGGTTGGAGGGAAAGGTGGGGGCTAGATTTAAATTGAATGGATGGAGAAATGGCCAGAAAAAGAGAGGAAAAGAAATGAAAAGTGAGCAAATGGATTGCTGATGATAAACTGAAAGGAAACTAAAACGGCAAGTTATTCTCACATTTCCTCATTTCCCATATTCCTGAATATCGTATCCATTTAGATATGTTCCTGTTTAAAGTGAGTTAGGATCCCTTTATCTCTCTTCTCTGGTGGTGCCCTTGTAGTTGGTGAGATATTCAGGAAGGTAATACTACATTGTCAACTGCTTCTTTGGAGAGGGAAACTCTTACTATGGGACTGTGCAGAGATGCAATGGCTTTCTCAGCCAGGAAGAGAATCTCAGGAGTGGAAATAGTTTTCAACACTGAGCGTGTGCACCTTCCGTGTGGGGAATTGACTTGATCCTGTCATTGGAAAATCAGTGGAGTTACTGTGGATGCTTATCTCGGGTTTGTATTGTCAGCTGCGGGGTCTGGTGACTCCACTGTATACACTGCATTTACAGAGTGTCTGGGTCCATGGTAAACAAATGGAGATGAGGCGCCACATAAGGAAAGCTCGATAAATAAGTAGGTATAGGACAGTACATTATCTTTATTGGGATTTCCCGGGTCATTTGTCTCAGCTGGACCAGGTGTCAGGTACGAAAGCAGTTTGTTTCAAAATTGAGGTGGTCACTGAGCTGTGTCCCCTCCTTCAGTTTACTGTGTAACCTCACACCAGTGACAGGACTGTGCTGATCCTCTCCATAAATTAAACTGGATTAATGGTGGAACTTTGCAGGCAGGGGTGAGTAACATATCCATCATCATCGGAGTGCAGTCCTCCGATATATTCATTTTCTGACAAAACCCATTTGTCTGCTGAGAGCAATATATTGTGTCCATCTCCCTGAGGAAGATGCTGAAAGAAACTTCCAGGAATACAAGGGAACAGAGTGACTGGTGAAAATGAGGAACAGCAGGAAATTAGAATTAGTAAAAGGTATGTCTTTCAAAATCTCATTGAATTTAAGGTTGGTATGTTGCTGCATCTGATGAGCTACATAGCCGAGTATTGAGGAGGTGGCAGTAGAGCTCGTGAAAGAATTACTGATTATTCTTCAAAGCTGGTTAGATTCTGGAAAGGATCCTCCAGACTTGAAAGCAGCTATTGTAAACCTAAATATTTAAAACAGGACGGAGAGAGCAAATAGCAAACTAAACAGTGGTTAGCTTGATGCAAGCTGTGAGAAAAAAACATTGGAACCTTTTGTGAGGAATGTGACAACTAGACACTTGGAAAATAATGACATGATTCGGTAGAGTCAATCTAGTGTCAGGAAGGGGAAATGATCTTGATCTTTGATAAACCTGCTGGATATTGTGGAGATTGTCTGTTGTGACATCGACAATTAAGAACCAGTGGGAATTAAGTATTTGAATTTTCAGCAGACGTTTGACATGGTTGAATACAGATGGGTGGGGAATGTTCGAGTCCATGGGGAGGTAGGGGTGGAATACACCGAATGTATTAAAAGTTGGATAATCGAGAGAATGAAGAGAGTAGTACAATTATCTGGAGTGAAGGATTAGTGTTTGTGCAGTAGCTCTTCACAAGATATAAAATATTTCAGATATGAACAACAAATATCATCATTCATATTTATGATCATTAAATAGTGAGAGGTTGGGAAGTTCTGTTGTTGAAACAGACCTGGAGGTGCTTGGTCATAAGTCACAAATAGAATTTTTACGCAGCAGGAAGTAAATGATATGTGGCTCTTCATGCAAAATGATTAAAGTACCAGAGTAAATGTATCTTTCCAAATGATAGTGTTTTGTTGAGAGACTGTTAGGGGTATTGTGTACAGGTTGAATCAGCTTTATAAATAATGATCTTGTCAGCGATTCAGTCCAAAGGGGTTTCACCAGACTAAACCCTGGCATGATGTTACCATGAGGAGAAAGTGAAGAAATTTGTGCTTAATAAAGTTTGTTAAGGTGTTTGTGAGTTTATATTTTTAAAATGCTGAAGCACATTGAGTGTTGAAGATACAAAATTGCCTTATTAGATCAATTAAAGGAATACCCAGGAAAATTCACATTTCCTATGTCTTGAAGTGCAAATATATCTACTGTAAATAAATTGGCTGGTGCCTGTTCTAGTCGAGGAGAGATCTGCACGGTAACAACATGTAGATTGTGGTTTTTGAGGGTGGTGAGAGGTTCAGCCGGTAACAGTATTGCAAACGGACAACGCAACAGAATCATCGAGCCTGCGATAAGAAAACATGCATCTTTCTCCCTCACTACTAACTTCATGAGAGCAATGGCTGATGGGAGATGTTATCAATAGCGGTGTAAATATTCAATCCAGTCCAGTAGTTTTTGTGAACTGAAGGAACAGACTGAAAGGGGTTAAAGGGAGCTGTTTGTTCAGTGACTGTGATTGATGCCAGTCTCCACGGATCCCAGTTGTGTCACTGGAAGTTTTCCATCTCCTATTAGTAAGGGAACTCTTCCAATGATTTATGCCATTGTAGCAGCAGATGCATCAACTCCAACGCTCAAAGGGACACAGCTGCAGAGACACAAAAAGGAGATTTAAACATCTGAGAAAAGTCTGGAATGATCCATTAATGGATCAGCATCTGAGAACATTAGACTGGAAAGCTGCAACAATGGACAGGAGTTTATCCGATGGTCTTTTCTTTTTTTCCTGGTCTTCGTCAACATTACCAGGTCGGATATGGGGTGCACTGATAATTATCCAGGCGGGTTACTATCCTATCCTCGCTATTGTTGGTGTTCCTGGTAAGTTTCTTCATCTCTATCCATTTATTAATCTCTTCAACCATGGCGAACTTCTTTGCTATTTCTATTATCTATATTTGACAAAGACAGAAACTATTGTCTTCAGTTTCAAATGCAAATTCCATTCTGAAATGCAAATTTCAGAACCGCCCTCACAAACATCTTAGAACAAGACTGTTCACAATACCGAAATATCTTTCTTCCCTGAGTTCATTTATGTCTCGGTATTCTGTCCATCACCAAACCAACCCACTATCAGCTCGATTATATGCCCAGTCACCATCTTGGCTTCAATGCTGACGCTTAATTATCCATTATCTATGCTTCAGTAAAATTCAGACGTTATGGTTCCACCTCTCTTCTAAGCACTCTTTCAGTTGCAAATATTTCGATCACATCTTTGTTCTTGTCTCTAAAATAACTTAATGACAGGAACACTCTCTCAGAGCAGTAATGTCGGAAGAAATGTAATTCAGATGCACAGGTTATTACACAGAAATACACTGTTCCACATCCTACCACAGACGATGTCAGAAAGTAAATACACAAGACAGGAATTGGGAAAAAAATCAAGTTTTACTAATAACAACCATTACATCTCCAGCATTTACGTTTATCTATTTAACTGATCTCCTTTGGTAAATAGATCTTGCGTTACTCTCTGGTCTGGCTTAAGATTGATGTGAGACCCACAGCAATGTGCTTGGTTCTGTACTGCCTGAAAGAATGACCTCACAGTAAATGACATTTGGTTAGGACAACAAATGCTGCCCCTGTCAGCGATGCAGACATTCCAAATAATAAGAAACTTAAAGGTTATATAAAACAAAGAATGATGCGACAGATCAGAAACAATAAAGAACGAGAAAGTGCCAGACAAACTGAGCAGATTTGGCAGCCCCCTCGGGTCGAGAGAAAAATAGAATTGGCAATTCGATTCATACATCAGAACTGAACACAGTTGGGAAATAATGTGATTGATGTTGGTGACACCGACATCTGTTATGAAGGGGAGAAGGATTGAGTTGAATAGTTGGAAAAAGAGAGAGATAGAGAGAAAGAAACAAACAAAGGGATTGTTGATGGTCAGCTGTGATGCAAATAAAAACTGAAATTAAACATTACTTATGTTTTTCTTGTTCCCATATTATTGATAATCTTGACCATGTAAGGTATATGTCAACGTCCCTCCTTAAAGTTATTTATGTCTGTTGTTCTCTCTTCCCTGAGTGTGATCATCGTCTTTTATTCAGTAATGGGATGCTGGGCTAGTATTTAATTCCCTTTCCCCATTGTCCTTGAGAAGGTGTTGGTGAGCTGCCTTCCTGACCCACTGCAGTCTGTGGGCTGTAAGTAGTCAGTGCTGAGATCCATTCGGATTCATTTCTTTGAGGCTTTGAAGTTACTGATATAACTGAGTGACTGGCTTGGCTATTTCAAACTGCAACTGAGAGTTAACCATATTGCTGTGGAGTAACATGTAAGCCCGACCAGCTGAAGATGGTAGATTTCCTTTCCTGAAGGGCATGAGGGTGCAAGGTAGGACAATCGACATTGGTTTCATTGTTTCATTTGATTCTTAATTCCTGATATTTTATTGAATTTAATTTTCAACATTTGCCATTGTGGGATTCGGATCCGGTGTCTGGGTCATTACCTGATTCCCTGGATTAATATTCGGAGATAATACAGCTAGATCATCGCCTCCTCAGTATCTCCAATCAACTCGAACGGCAACAGTGACGTTGTTATTGGTTTGACTTTGCTTCATAAGGCAAATAAATGATTGGCAAAAAATGCCATCCTTCTCATTTTGTGTTTATGAGAAGGCGAGATGCTGGGAAGTGCTCTTGGTGAAAAGGAGCTGGATGTCCTTGATCATGAGGCACTAACAGAATTCTTACAGAGCAGTCGGGTACTGGCAGGTGGGACTAGATTGTGTTGAGATATCTGGTTGGCACGGACAGGTCCGACCAAAGGATCTGTTTCCATGCTGTGCATCTCTATAACTCTATGACTCAGCAAGTAATCAGCACAACTTCTGAGTAGTATCGTTCATTACAAAATGATTAAAGAATAGGAGTGAAGACACCGTCCTGCAGTTGTGGAGTATACTTGAGACAGTATTTTCTTTCATTTATAATCAATAGTCTCCTTGCTACAGAAAGACGGTGTAATGGAGTTTCACAAGACTAATCCCTGCGGTGATGGTATCATGAGGAGAGTGTGAAGGAATTCGGCTGCCCTTTCCTTACCTCTCGCCGATAGCTCAAGATGTTTAATTTGCAACTGAATTCTTGCCATCTCAGATTCTGTTGGTTTCTCCAGCAAGTTTAATTGACGAGCTACTGCTGTAATTATCTCTCCTTTCCTCAAAGAAGCAGTCAGTTCCAATTCCAGCTTTTCTGCTAATTCTTCCAACTTGTCTTATTCATTTTTCGTAAAATTTCCAAAGTCACTGCATGCACACCCAGAAAACGTTTGGCGACTGAAATAGCCATTACTATCCTAAGTTTTCTCAACCCAATCAAACTAATACCCAAAATGAAACATTTGACTTTCGATAAAATGCAGAAGAGGGAAAAAAGAAAGCAGCATAACAGAGAGTAAAAAGAAAGAATGGCAAAAGAGAGAGCAATAGGGGAGAGAGAAAGAGAGAACTTTTGAAGAACAAAAACTGACAATTAAAAAGAAAAGTCGGTGTAAAAGGCTGGAGATAACGTCTGAGGGTGCGCTTAGTTAGAAGAGAGTGGGCATGAGTAAGCCCCTGGTAGTCAGAAGCCTAGTGAGAATTTGTTTGAGTATGTTCAAGCGTTGCCTCAATTTGATGAGAAGAATGTGATACCCTTTTCATCTCATTTGAAAAGTTGGCTAAACAAATGCAGTGGCCAGAGGCTATTTGGATTTTGTTGATGCAAACGAAACTTGTAGGTAGGACTGGTGAGGTATTCACACCCCTATCAGAGGAGGTATCTTGGCAGTATAAGGAGGTTATGTCTGCATAGGCAACCGTTCAGGAATTTAATGAGGGATCCTGGTGAAACCTACACTGTGTTTGTAAGGATCAAGCAGACTAATTTCGATAGTTGGATAAGAGCTTTAAAATTCAAGCAAAGCTAAGATGCCCTTAAAGAGGTTAACACTTGGAGGAATTCAAAAATTAACTGCCTGAAGTAGTGCAAACTCAATTGGAAGAGCAGAGAGTGTAAGCAGCCAGGTTTGCTACTGAAATGGCTGATGATTATGAACTGGTTCATAAACTTCGTTTGGCTTCCAGAACCTGTTCTGGTCTCTGAGGGACAGAAATTGGAGCAAACAGATATCCTCACATGCAAAGGGAAAGATAGATCACAGCGTAGATCATAAGGATCATTTACCACGGTAATAAAGAAAACCTTGAGGGGGACAAAGAAGTTAAAAACCTGTCGTGTTTTCATTGTAAAAAAGAGGGCCATACAAAATCACAGTGTTGATGGACTGGGCGAAAACCAGATGTAGGATAACCAAACTAGCCTGGAAGTTTTGTTGGACTCGTAACAAAAAGCATAAGGGAAGGTAGGCAACTGCCTCAGAGTGTACAAGATGATCAGTGGACGTGCCAAATCTGCAAACAAAACTTACATGAAAGGGTAAAGTTTATTCACATAGGCCAGGATTAATAGGTAAGAAGGTTTCAATATTAATTGACACAGGATCTTTTCAGTCTGTAATGCTGAGGGGTGAGGCTTTATGCACTCTTGAGAGACTATTTCCAGAAAATGTGCTGGTAACAGGAATTCATAGTGAGGAAAAAAGTGCTCAGTTATGTAAAGTGAGGTTAGAGTGTCCAGAGAAGATTGGAGCATGTGCAGTAGGTGTACTAGACCCCTAACTTTCAGCTCTAGGAATAAAAATTGTCCTTGCAAATAATATAGCTGCTTCACTGGCAGGCGTGCTGTCTACTCTAGTTGAAAAGCCAGTGGAGATGCGGGCAACTGAAGACCTAGAGAATATGTCTCCAGGAATTTCCCCTGATTGCATCACCAGAAGATCACAGAAGCACAGGTTTAAGCAGGATAAAGGCACAGATAACGAAGCTGACGTAGAGTTATCCAAAAGTTTCTTTTTGACCAGATAAGTGGAAAACAGACGGAGCGAGTAGGAAAATATGAACGTATTTTTTAGCTCTGCTAAGCTGATTGAATTACAGCAGAAAGATGTGGAGTTACAGAAGTTATATCAAAAGATATTTAGCAAGAAAGAGAATGAATGCATTCCTGCGTGTTATTACTTAACAAATGATGTTTTAATGCAGATATGGAGATCAGCACACATTGAAGCAGATCGGACGTGCACAGAAATTCATCAAATTGTTTTGTCTGTTGGGTATAGAGTGGCACGTGAACTACAACTTGGAGATCATTTCGGGGTGAGGACATTACAGGCTGAAATACAAAGATATTTTCACTGGCCTGGACATCACAAAGATGTAGTGAATATTGCTAAATGTCTCAAACATGTCACATACGCAGTAATAAAACCTGCAACTTTAATACCTATTCCAGCATTTGAGGAACCTTTCACAAGAGTCATGATAGATTGTGTAGGTCCCCTTTCGCAAAGACTAAGTTTGAATAAGTACTTCTTAACAATAATGGATGTGTCAACTAGATTTCCAGAGGCAGACCCATTATGCAGCATCACAGCTAAAAGAATTGTAGAAAAAAATACATATTTTTTACGTAGGTACGGATTACCAATAGAGATCCAGATAGATCAAACCTCACATCCGAACTATTCAAGCAGGTGATCGATAACTTGGGAATAAAGCAATTCAAATCTGCTACATAGTATTTGGAATCACAGTGAACATGAGCGAGATGGCATCAAACAGTGAAGACCATGTTGAGGGTTTATGGTCAGGATAATCCAGATGATTGCGATAAGGAAATTACTTTTGAACTATTTGTGATCAGAGACGCATAGAATGAATCGAACAAATTCAGACTATTTGAATTAATTTTTGAGCATGAAGGAAAAGGACTGTTAACATTGGTTAAGGAGAAATTAATAAGGCAGAATTCCGAGAGCACCCATTTGGACAATGTGTCAAATTTTAGGGAACGATTAAATAGAGCTGGAGAGTTGGCTCGACAGCATTTAAAAGTATCGCAGCATACAATGAAACAGGAAGTGGATCAGAAAACACAAATTCGCAATTTTGCAATTGGAAATAAGGTATTGGTGTTACTTCCAGTCACAGCTGAGCCTTTAGAAGCAAGTTTTAGTGTACCTTATCAAATTGGGAAGAAATTGAATGAGGTGAAGTACTTGGTACGGACTCCAGACAGGAAGCAATGCCACACAGTGTGTCATGTGAATATGCTCAACAGGTATTTTGAGAGGGAAGGAAAGCAAGACGAGAAGGTATTAATGATTACAACACTGAAGGAAGACCCAAGTTCAGAGGATTCTGAATTGACATTCCTAATATCAAATTGAACAATGAGAAATTTGTCAAAAATTGGGATAAATTACTGAGTTTCCTTCCACGAGAAAAGCATACTAACCTGAAAGAGTTATTACGATATCTTGGAGAGATATGCGGAAATAAACTGGGAAGCACGAACATAATTGTGCATGATGGCGACACAGGAGATGCTGTTCTGATTAAATAACATCCTTAAAGGCATTATCCTCTAAAGTTGGCACAGGTTCAGAAGGAAATAGAGCACATGCTCCAAGATGGTATAATCGAAATGAGTTACTGTGCTTGGAGCTCATGTATAGTCATGGCGCCAAAGCCAGATGTTACCCAGTGGACATGTGTGGACTATCACAAACTCAACTTCGTTACAAAGACTGATGCATATCCTATTGCAAGTTTGGAGAACTTTGTAAAAAAAGTGGGAGAAGCTACTTACATTTCGAAGTTGGACTTGCTCAGAGGATACTGGCAAGGACCTCTGTCAGAGAGAGCAAAGGCAATTTCGGCTTTCATAACACTAAATGGATTCAGTTCAAAGTTGTGGCATTTGATATGTAAAACGATCCAGCCACCTGTCAGAGACTGATAATGAGGTCATTGTCGGATTCCCCAACTATGTGGTGTACATTGATCACCTGGTAGTTTTTAGTCACTCTTGAAAGGAACATTTACAGCATTTATCAGACTTGTTTGATCGCCTTCAGAAGGCAGGCTTGCTGGTAAACCTAGCTAAAAGTGAATTTGAGAAAGCCAAGCCACGTTCCTGGGTCATGTTATTGGACATGGAGCAATGGCCCCATGAGATACAAAAACGAAAGTAGTTGGGGAATGTTCCACACCGTCGACAAAAACAAATATGTAATACTACGGTTCCTGGGATTGACTGGATTTAACTGAACGTTTGTGCCAAACTTTAAGCGGTGTGGCTGCTCCACTCACCGAATTGTCAAGGGCAAGAACTCTCAGTGGACAGAGGACTGTCAAAAGGCATTTTCCAGCCTAAAACCTGTGTTAGACAGTGTCCCAATATTAGCTACTCTAGATTACACGAAGTCTTTCAAGGTGGCTATCGATGCCAGTGATGTGGGCATTGGTTCAGTTGTTCCTGCAGGAGGGTGATGAGGGAATAGAAAGACTGATCGGGTGTTTTTCTGGCAAGTCGAACGTACATCAACAGAAATGTTCAACAGTGGAGAAAAAGACTTTAAACTTGGTGTTGGCATTACACCACCAACTATGTTTATATTACCAGCAATGCATCTGAAACAATCGCGTACACTGATCACAACACATTGACATTTGTGGAAAAAATTAAAGACAAAAATGCCAGACTGTTTACATGGAGCTTGTTGTTGCAGCCATTCAATGGCAATTGTGCAGGTGGCAGGTCGCGAAAACGTGAAAGCTGATGAGTTGCTGAGAGTAGAATGAGATACGGAGGTGTTCGGTGGTGGGTATAGAGCAGCCTGGTTTTGTATAGGTTTGTGCATGTTTGAATGTTTACAATTAGTACAGTATATCTGTCAGTTTTAAGACTACTAACTGGGTCTGAAGGGTTAAAAATGCAGCCACCTTTTATCATAGTTTTTTTTTAAGGGGGGAAAGATGTGTCACAAAGCAAGTCCCTTTTTGTCTAAAAGCTGTTCCTTGTCTCAAGGAGACTCTGTCCTTGGTTTTTTTTTTCAGAGGAACAATAAAACGGGGCCAAGTTTCAATCAGAGCTGAAAATTGTGTTGCTGGAAAAGCGCAGCAGGTCAGGCAGCATCCAAGGAGCAGGAGAATCGACATTTCGGGCATAATCCCTTCCTCACTTTCTCCAAGCTCCGATCAGTCTGGTTTGGTACAGAGATGAAAAGTACTTTCAGAGCAGTTTTATTTATATGGAAACAGATGAGACTTCAGGCCAAAGTGGTCATGCTTTATAACTGACCAGTAGAATGAACGGAGAGTGGTGAGATATTTTAGTTGAACTCGCTGAGCTGACCAGTTTTCAGTTGAGTCTTGAACTGGAAAGTTCAACTGGGAGCTGTGTGGAAACTCTCTCTCTTTTCTGACCTTCAACTTCAACCTGGAAGTTTGTGTTCCATTTCTACTTTTTTTTATTATTGTGAGTTTGCTTATTGGGACAGTTGTGTGTATTCGGAATAGCATAATTAAGTCTAGCTGAATCGGTTGAATTCTGTCGTGATTTTTTATTCTGTTCTTTGTGTTTCATTGTGTAATTTTATGAATAAAGGTTTTGTCTGTTTCAAAATCTAGTAGTCAACCAAGCTAAATTACTTCCGCTAATTTTCATTGTACACTTACCAAAACAAATTGCAAAGGTATGCTCTGGGCTGCCTGCTTAAAAGTGTTTGGAGTAGTCTAAACTAGTCCATAACATCTCGGAGATGGAAGATGCCTCCTTGGGACTTGGCAGAAACCATTCACTTTCCCTCCTCATGATCAGCAAACCACGTTAACATAGCACGTGTGTACCATTAGCAATGGAGCCAGGAGGAACAACATGGAGCAGTCTGTCTTTGCAGTCTATGGCTCATTGCTTTGTCGTGTTGCAGCAACAATGACATCCTCCAATTTCAGTCTAACAGTTTGGATGGGATGAATGGCCTCTTCTCTTCATGTGTCAGTGTCTGGAGGAACTGAATCTCTTCCTCCTGGCCCGAGGGCAGAGGTTCAAGGACTTCAGTGGGCAACCCTTAGTTCCTGCCTACCAGCACGCTGTGCAGACTAGACTCTAGCTTCCTGGGTTATAGGAGACAAACAGAAGGCTGGAAGAACACAGCAAGCCAGGCAGCACCATGAGCTAGAAAACATTTCAGGTATAACCGTTCTTCAGAACTGGGTTGGGGGGTAGGGGGAGCTGCAGATAAAGAGGGAAGGGAGTGGTTGGGGTGGGGAGATCAGGGGGATGGTCAGTTACGGCTATGTGGACACAAGTGCTAGGTGAAACCTGGTTGGGCGATGGGAGGGATGAATCCGGTTGGGAGCTGAATGGTAGGGTCGTTAGGTGAAATGGAAAATATCCCAGTCACTTCCTAAATCAATTCTCTTTCCCAATCCCTTTCCAACATGGCCATCCTTGACCACCTCCATTGCCACAATGAACCAAACCATAATTTGGAGGAACAAGATCTCATCTGTCACCTCTGCAGCCTGCACCCCGGGGACTCAACATTGAATTCTCCAATTTCAAATAGCCTCCCTTCCAATCCCCCGGACACCCTTCCCAAGCCCTCCCCTCCCGTCCATTCCTCTGAGCCACCTTTTGTCCAGCTACCAACTGGATTCAGCCCTCCCATCAACAACTCGCTGATACCTTTATCTGTATTCACTAATCCCCACCTCGGCACTCTGCCTCCTCCTCCCTCACCTGCCACTTTATCTATAGACCCCCTTACTCCCACCCACAGTCCTAACAAAGGGTTATATCCAAGGCATACACTTCTCAAAGTCTTGATGCTGCCTTGCTTATTCTGTTCATCCAGCTTCCTGCGTGTGTATTTTGGATTCCAACACCTGCTTTTATTTTAAATTGTCTTCTTGTGTAATAGGCAGGAGTGAGTGAACGCATTGCACCTCTTGTTATTCAATAGATCTGATGGGCTGAATGGCTTTCTTATATTACTGTGAAACTAGCTAGATTTGCTGAAGGGGTCCCTCTTTATTTTAACCGTGGAAATGTTTATTCTCCAGTAGTGCTTTGGATTCATGTTACCTATACATTAACAGCACAAGCTTGAATGTTCCCCAGATTTGATACTTTAGTACCTTAGGAGGTGACCCATTGTTCTGAACATTGTATAATCTTCAAAGAATATCCCCACCTCTGATTGCATGAAAGAGGGAAAGACATTGATGAAGCAGCTGAAGATGTTTATGCCGAAGAAGATACCCTGAGGATTGCCCACAAAGATATCCAGGGACTGGGAGGATTGATGTCCACCAGCCCCATTGTGTTCTGAATGACCCAACCAGTGGGGAGTTCACAACTGATTCCCATCAAGTTCAATTTTGTTCAGTCTCCTTGACATCTTGCTCATCAAATACTGCCGTGATATCAGGGCCAGTCACTTTACCCTGTGTTCATAGCTTCTATCCATGCCAATAGGCCAAGGTATATGTGTGGGGAGTGGTTCCTTCTCTCAGGGAATAGTGATGGTTGGGGCCAGACAGTTCGGGGAGGCTACATCACTTAAATGATTGGGGGTAGCGAGTGGGTGTCAATGGGTTTTGACCCGTCAGAGAGTGGAGGGCGACAAAGAATTGGGCTTGAAAGAGAAATTGCAGCCGAGTGCAAATCAGCCCTGAATTACTGAATGGAGGTGCAGGTATGAGAGGCTATGTAGCCTGGTTTTAATCCAGTATACCCCATAGTCCAGTCACTTTTTGGCCTCTTCCATTTCCTGTGTTACTGACTTCAAGTAGCTGAATAGATTGATCTGGTTGATGTGCAACTGGATACTGGTGCTGCATGATCTGGTTACAGTTTTATAGGCCCGAGGGGTTTATTGGCCTCCTCCTGTAATTGTATATTAGGCTCCAGCGGCGAAAAAACCTCATTCTGTTCTGCTGTAACTGAAATCCATATCGACTAAATCTACTTCCAATGGAGAAATTGAGCACGGCAGATGCTGGAGATCAGTGTCGAAAAGTGTGGCACTGGAAATCACGGCAGGTCAGGCAGCATCAGAGGAACTGGAGAATCGATGTTTTGGATGTTCCTGATTAAGGGCTTATGTCCGAAACATGGATTCTCCTGCCCCTCGAATATGCCTGACCTGCTGTGCTTATCGAACACCACATGTTTTGAAATCTACTGCCCCACACAAATCAATCTTCCTGGTCACATCATCCACTTACTTTAAGAGAATTGTCAGGCACAATCTTCCTCGCAAAAAAGCCATACTTACTATTCCTAATCAAAGCCTGTCTTTCTAAATCCATGCACATCTTATCCCTCAGAACCTTCTCAAGTAACTTACCTACCACGGATGTTCATCCTACTGATCTGTCGTTCTAAGATTTTTTTTGTTCAGTTCTTCTTGAATAAGGGCAAAACATTTGCTATCCTCCAGTCTTCCAGGACATTACCTGTGGTTACTGATGATAAACATTAAAAGCCAGGGTCCCCGCAAATTCTTCTGGAGCCCCTTGAGGTGTTCTTGGATATATCAGGTAAGGACCGTGAGATGTATCCATTTTCAAACATTCTAGTATGTCCAAAATCTCCTCAACTATGATATAGATTGGCTCTAAGATATCACCACTAACTTCCTCAAGTTCCCAAGTCAACATGTCTTTCTCCACGGTAAACATATAGTAGAAATATTCGTTGAGGACTTCACCCATCACATAGAGTTCCACACTTACTTGTCCACATTGGTCTTTGAGGGGTCCTATTTTCTATCCAGTTTTTGATTTTTCTTTTAATATATTTAAAGTAACTTTTTGGATTCATCCTAATGTTCTCAGCCAAGACTTTTTCTTGCCCCGCTTTCACCCTACTGCTTTCCTTTTTCAGAACTCCTGCATCTCTAATATACCTCCAGGAATTCCCTTGATCCCAGCGGCCAGGACCTGAGCCACGCCCCAAGTTCAAACATGAACCTGAGGACCAGTTTTGTCCTTCTCCATATCTATTTGAATATTAATAGAACTACGGTTACTGGTCACAAAGTGCTTCCCCACTGTTAACTCAGTCACCTGTCCTGCCCTATTTCCTAAGAAAATTTCGTGTTTTTCCCCTTCCCGAGTAGAACTCTCTGTATATTGCTTGAGGAAACTTTCCTGAAGCTTTTATAGGATTCTATCTCATCAAATCCCTT
This sequence comes from Chiloscyllium punctatum, assembly GCF_047496795.1. Classification (NCBI taxonomy): domain Eukaryota; kingdom Metazoa; phylum Chordata; class Chondrichthyes; order Orectolobiformes; family Hemiscylliidae; genus Chiloscyllium; species Chiloscyllium punctatum. The sequence continues at coordinate 26,181,714 of NC_092769.1, read as the reverse complement.
AACGCTCTGGCCGTTCCAATCTGGATTAGAAAAAATAAAAGCCCCCATTATGATAACCCTATTGCTCTTGCAGGTTTCCCCTCTCTCCCAGCACATTTATTATCTCATTCCTGCTGCCTATTTGGGGGCCTATAGCACATCCACAATCACGTCACAAACACCTTTCTGTTTCTTAACTCCACCCACAAAGCCTCACTGGGTGATTCATCAGTTATTTTATCTCTGATTACTGCTGTGGTACTCCCCTTAATCAGAAATGCAACTCCACTCCCCTCCTTCCAACATCTCTGTCTCACCTAAAGCACCTGTACCCTGGCACATTAATCTGTCAGTCCTATCCATCACTTAGCCATGTTTGTGTCATGACTATAATATACCAGTCCCACCTATCTATCCACGCCCTGAGTTCATTGGCCTTACCTGTAGGCCTTCTTGCATTGAAATAGATGCAATTTAATCCATAAGACATTTCTCTGTGTCATTTTCCAGCCTAAATTTACTATATCCGATTACTCTATCTCCTTCCAGCCTCGCACTTGCCTCCCTGCTCTTGAGGATACCATCCCCTGCCAATCTAGTTGAAACCCACCCTCGTAACACTAGCATAACTGGCCGCCAAGATATTGGTGTCCCTTCCAGTGCATGTCTCGGACGGTAATCTCCCTCTAAAGAGGTTTTTTTTTAATGTTTCTCCAAGCTCTCTGTAATCTTGCTCCAGAACCTCGGCCCTATTTTAACGGGTATCATTTGTGCCAATGTGCATAATGATTTCTGGATGCTCACCCAACCCCTTGAGAATGTTCTGCAGCCACTTGGAGACATCCTGGACCCGAGCAGCGGGAAGGTAACCCACCATCCTGGATTCCCGTTTGTGGCCACAGAATCTCCGATCTGTCCCTCGAACAATCGACCCTCCAATCTTTAACGTCCTGTTTATGTTTACCCTTTCCCGCTGTGCCCCAGAGCCAGTGGTAATACCACCAGCCTAGCTATTGCTGCTTTCCCCTGAACGTACATCGCCCCCAACAATCCAAAATGGTCTACTTGTTATGGAGAGGAATGCCCACGGGATTTTTCTGCACTCTCTGCCTACTCCCTTTGCCATTCCTGGTGATCGCCCAGCTACTCTCTGCCTGGAACATGACAGGAAGCAAGGAACGCCTGTTGGATTAAATTGTGTTTATTTAAATACAACAGGACTGACAGGTAAACTCAGGGCGATGAACGTTGGACTGGAATATTACAGTCATTAAAGAAACATAACTCGGGGTGTGTCCACCACACTAAAGCGCTTACCTATGAAGTCCTCAGTATCTCAGAGCATCCTAAATTATCTTCAGACAACAAGTCCGCACCGATCCTCCAAAGACCAGCCCACTAAGACCCACTCCCCTACACTATAGGCAAGTTAGCATGACCAAATCACCTAACCTGCACATCTTTGAACTGTGGGAGGAAACCGCATCACCCAGAGGAATCCCATGCAGACACGGGCAGAATGCATAAACTCCATACAAGCAGTTGTCCGAGCCAGGATTTGACCCCTGCTCCCTTGTGCTGTGAGGTAGCAGTGCTAACCACTGCGCCACCGTGCCGCCCATCTCCAGCTCCCTAACACGGTCTCCCAGGAGATGAAGCTGGGTGCACAGTCCACACGTGTAGTCATCAGGGACGGTGAAAATCTCCGTGAGCTCCCACATCCCACAAGAGGAGCGTGCGACTGCCCTAACTGCCATCTCGACGGCGATAACAATAAAGTTAAAAGGACTTTATTTCAGTTTCCCTGTACATTTTGCTGAGCTGGAGCTGTCCGAAGCCTCTCGTGTCAAAGCCTTACTGCTTACTCTGCCACAACGTCATGTCTCTCTACCCCTCCACATAGAGCTTTGGTCAGCGAAGGAAGGAGACACGACAGTGAAGCAGTGTTTAGGTGTTCAGCACTCCTTGACACCTGGCCACTGACTACCTGCTCCCCAGTGCAGATCTCTGCTTGGCCTTGAAGGTTGCTTTGCTGAGGTCTTCCTTCTGGTAGTGGTGACTTGTCCATGCAAATCCTCACCCCAACAGGCAATCTGTGTTGTCGCAGCCCTCTCGTGCTTTCTGTCTATTAGTATCGCGTTTATGAATTCCTTGAATCCCTCGAGAGAGGTGATGTTCTTGTGAATACAGGGCTATTGGAAAAGAAGACCATTAGACATAGGGACAACAATATGTCTATCCTCTAACTGAGTCTGCTTTTCCTTCTATTAGGTTATTTTTATTTTGTTAATCCCCCATTCCACTTTTCTGCAATTTCCCATAACACTTGTATAAAAATCTGTCTGCCTCAGCCTTGAAGATATTTAATGATCCAGCCTCAACGGCTCTCTGAATTTTCTACAATTGTTTCCCTCTCACTGATGTGAGACTTGGTGGTCTTTAATCTGGTGATTTACCCACTCTATCTTGCATAAACTTCCAATTCTTCCTCAGCTCCTGTGTCAATTTGCTCAAGGGTCAAACGGTCACTCTCCCTGAATCCAGAAACAGCTTCTCCAAACTAAAGACCGATTCGTAGCTTGTATTTAACATATTCTCTGGCTGCGTAAACAGCCCTTAGTCCCTAACACTCCCATTCTTTCCCATGTTATCGTCTTCACCTTAATATACCAAAAAATGACTTTGGATTCTTGCTAATCTTACCCACTAATGTTTTATCACCCCTCCTTCTGCTCTTCCACTGACTTTTTAAGGTTAGCCCTCCACTTTCTATATTCTTTTAGGACATCCATTGGCCTGCTCACTTGGCACCTGCTTTAAGCTTCTCTTTCCTTTTTCATCCTGTTGGGGATTTATGTCGACATCTGAGGTTCTCTGGGCTTGTTTTCCTAAATCTTATCTTCGGTGTAACATGCGGGGACGACACTGTCATCAATTTGATTTTAATCAAATGATCCTTCAACCTCCGCCCCACCTTGTTCTGCTACACCTTCACCCAGAAGCAACTGCACTTTGCTCAGTTCGTGTCATTTTTTTTCATAAAATCTGTCTACCCAATCCAAAAAGCTTTTATGATTCAAACATTTTGGGGTTTTTGCCTTAGCAAAGTCAAAATGTGTGATATCACAGTCACTGGTCCGATAATGCTTTCCCACTTATGCCTGGAACAACTGACTGGATTCGTTCCCCATACTGAGGCCCAGCACTGCACTGCCCATTGTTGTATCTGCTCTATGTTGATATAAGAAGCTCTCGGGAATAAATTTCAAAGCACCAGTTCCTCTTAAGGAGTTATCACTACCATAATGAATGTTTGGAATTGAAATGCCTGAATATCATGATCCTATTATTGTTTTTACACACCTCAATAACTTGGTTATACACCTGCTCCCGTACTTTCCTTTATCTCGGGTTCGACAGTGTATCCCAAGCAGTGTTTCTGTCATGGTTTTGACAATGAGCTTTAACCACCAAACCTCATTAGATGATCCTTTCAAGTTATCGTTCCTTTTTAAGCCAGTATCTGACTCCATAATTTATTAGACAAAACTACCTCATCTTTTACTCTATCTCCTGTCATGACAATAGTTCTGGTACCACAGAATATTGAGTTGTCAACCATGACCTCCCTCAAACTCATCTCTGTAATGGTAAAAATGACACACTTCCACATGTCATCTCATTTCCTTGTCATATCTGTCTGTCTGATTATATTCCTAGCATAAAGGTAAAGCACATCCAACCTGGAATATAGTACCTGGAATACTCTGTAACTCGGAGTTCTTCAGTCATTCACTTTTCGTTATCAAGCTGCCTAATTCATGAACCAAAACTGTAACTCTGGGACTGAATTAATATTTGTTGAATTGTAATTTCGTTTTCAATAAAAGTGTTGATCAAATGCAGCTTTCCAGAACTGAACAATCAACTCTAACTACAACTGGTTTCTGCTGATTAGTTCCCTGCTCAGTGTGCAGAGGGAACAGCCCTCAGTAATGGGCAACGTGAGGACTGCAGATCCTGGTAATCAGAGTCGAAAAGTGTGGCGCTGGCAAAGCACAACTATTCAGGCAGCATCTGAGGAGCAGGAGTGTCAAAGTTTTGGCATCTCCCCTTCATGAGAAAGGCATTTCTGCCTTCCTATGTTTTCCATTCCATAATACACAGGATATTGGGATCCATATGCTCAGGAAGGCAGCACTGTACAGAGCCCTGAAATGGAAAGCAGTCAATCAGTTTGTTCGACAGGGAGTAAACAAGTTGAGGTGAAATACAGTCTGATTGAAGTACAAACATAAGGATAGATAAATCCCTCATCCAGACAGGAAACACCCTAAGTTACTACAGGAAGAGAGGAAAGAGATTTCTGTGATTTTGGCGATGGTCTTTGCGTCTTCACTTTCCATTTGAGTAACGTCGATTGATTGGAGGGTGGCGAATGTTAGTCCCTTTTCCAGGCAAGGGAACAGGGATTGTCCTGAGAATGACAGAGCAGTCAGTCTTACATCAGTGTTGGGCAAAGTATTGGAGAGGATTCTGAAAAATCATAGTTTGATTAGAAACAGTCCACATGACTTTGTGAGGAGCTGGTCATACCTCACAACTCTTATTGGATTCATTGAGGATGGGATTAAACACACTGAAGAAGGTAGAGCAGTGAATGCGAAGTGCATGGATTTTAACAAGGTGTTTCATAAGCTTCCCCGTGGTAGTTTCATTCAGAAAGTAAGGAGGCATGGCGTCCAGGGAGTCCTATCCGTCTGGATAGAGAATTGGATAGCCCTTAGAAGACAGAGGGTGGTGGTAAATAGGAAGTATTCAGTTTGGAACGAGGTGAGCAGGGGTGCTCCGTAAGGATCGGTTCTGGGACCTCTGCTGCTTGTGATTTTGATAAATGACTTGGATGACGAATTGGAAGGGTAGGTTCGTAAGTTTGATGATGTAACACAGGTTGGTGGAATCGTGGATAGTGTGGAGGGCTGTTGTAATTTGCAACAGGACATTGACAGGATGCAGGACCCAGCTGCTTAGTGGCATATGGTGTTCAGTATGGAAAATTGGGATACGCTTCATTTTGGAAGGTCGAAGTTGAATGCAGAATACAGGGTTATAGGCACGATTCTTACATTGTGGAGGAACGGGGGATCATATGGGCCATGGCGTAGCTCACACAATGTTTCTTCACAGGTTCATAAGGTGGTTAAGAAGGTATTTGATGTGTTCATTAGCCGAGGGATTGAGTTTTAGAGCTGGAAGATTATGCGCCAACTATATGCAGCCCTGGTGAGACCACACTTAGAATATTGTGATCAGTTCTGGTTGCCTCGTTGGAGGAAAGATGTGGAAGCTTTGATGAGAGTGCTGAGGAAATTAATCAAGATGCTGCCTGGACTGGAGGGCATGCATTGCAAATAAAATTTGAGGGAGCTGGGGTGTTTTCCTCATTGGAACGAAGAAGAATGGAACGTGACTTGACAGTAGTGTACAAGATGATGATAGGCAAAGATAAAGTGGATAGCCAGAGACTCTCTCCCAGGGAGGAAATGGCTATCTGGAGTGGTTATGACTTTTAGGTAATTGGAGGAAGGTTTAGGGGAGATGTCAGAGGTCGGTTCTTTACACAGAGAGTGGTGGGTGTGTGGAATGAACAGCCAACAGTTGTAGTAAAATCAGCTTTATTAGGGATATATAATTGGATAGGCACATGAATGATAGTATAATGAAAGGTATGTAGGTTAGTATGATCTTAGAGTAGGATAAAAAGTCAACAGAACGTCAAGGGCCAAAGGGCCTGCACAGTGCTGCACTGTTCTATGTTTCCAGTTTCACCCAGCTTGTGGATTCCCCTTAAATTGTTGAATGTGTGAGGGAGTGACGTGTGCGCGATCAGGAAGCTTTGGAGGGGTGTAAGGCCAGAACCTCCAGTTGTAGCGTGCATTGTCACAGTCACCTGAAAGCCAGTATAATCTATGTGGTTACTGAGACCAGACAGAATTCGCCAAGTTCAGTTATTAATGTGATTTGTGGATTGCCATTTGCTGCTGGTTACTTCACATAAATGCTACTGTGTGATCCATGTAGTAACTCTGACCAAATAGAGATGTATAATTTTATTTTGATACTGGAGAATGTGAAGGTGACATTTAGTAGATACGGCTTTAGAGACACAAGGCACTGCAATAGATTATCAGCATGTTAACGTCTTCACCCATGCCTGGTCCGAGGTGCAGATATATGGGGTCTGGGAGTCAGGTCAGGTTTCATCACCATTGGTAGCTTGTATGGTGTGATTCTGGCTCTCAATGTCAACACGTCTGCTCTCTGGGCCAGGCTCTGACTGAAGATGATTTTCAAAACCTGGTTGCTGGTCAGCCATTAGTATTTAAACTGGACAATATTTGTACCTACACTGAGACCAGTGATAGCCTGTTGGCGGGTTGTCCCCCTGCCCAAGGAAGATTTCAACTTACTTGCTTTGATGTAATGTTTGACTGACTGCCCTGAAGCAGGTTAGAAGCTCTATGCACAGATTTTGGAACAGGCCACTCAGTCTCTCTGTAGCACAGACAGCTGTGAGTTCCAATACCACTGTAAATGATTTCAGATAAATTGGAAGTAAGTTTCAGCGTAGCTCACTGCAAGATGTTGAGTTTACTGACCCCGAACAATAACTGGATATTTGCTATAGTTCATGAATTGGGCAACAGTAAGATGAGGTAAAAACAATGATGGCAGATGCGGGAAACCAGATTCTGGATTAGTGCTGCTGGAAGAGCACAGCAGTTCAGGCAGCGTCCAAGGAGCAGCAAAATCGACGTTTCGGGCAAAAGCCCTTATCAGGAATTAAGGCAGTGAGCCTGAAGCGTGGACAGATAAGCTAGAGGACGGTGGGGGTGGGGAGAAAGTACATAGAGTACAATGGGTGAGTGGGGATGGGATGAAGGTGATAGGTCAGGGAGGAAAGGATGGAGTGGATAGGTGGAAAAGGAGATAGGCAGGTAGGACAAGTCCAGACAAGTCATGGGGACAGTGCTGAGCTGGAAGTTTGGAAGTAGGATGAGGTGGGGGAAGGGGAAATGAGGAAACTGCTGAAGTCCACATTGATGCCCTAGGGTTGAAGTGTTCAGAGTCGGAAGATGAGGCGTTCTTCCTCGAGGCGTCTGGTGGTGAGGGTGTGGCGGTGAAGGAGGCCCAGGACCTCCATGTCCTCGGCAGAGTGGGAGGGGGAGTTGAAATGTTGGGCCATGGGGCGGTGTGGTTGATTGGTGCGGGTGTCCCGGAGATGTTCCCTAAAGCGCTCTGCTAGGAGGCGCCCAGTCTCCTCAATGTAGAGGAGACCACATCAGGAACAACGGATACAAGAAATGATATTAATGGATGTAAAACTTTGATGGATGTGGAACGCTCCTTTAGGGCCTTGGATAGAGGTGAGGCTGGAGTTGTGGGCGCAGGATTTACAGTTCCTGCGGTGGCAGGGGAAGGGGCCAAGATGGGAGGCAGGGTTTTTTGGGGGCGTGGACCTGACCAGGTAGTCACAGAGGGAACGGTCTTCGAGGAAGGCTGAAAGGAGTTGGGAGGGATGTATATCCCTGGTGGTGAGGTCTGTTTGGATGTTACGGAGATGTCGTCGAATGATTTGCTTTATGCAAATGTTGGTAGGGTGGAAGGTGAGCACCAGGGGCGTTCTGTCCTTGTTATGGTTGGAGGGGAGGGTCTGAGGGTGGAGGTGCGGGATGTGGACGAGATGCTTTGGACGGCATCTTTAACCACGTGGAAAGGGAAATTGCGGTCTCTAAATGAGAAGGCCATCTGATGTGTTCTGTGGTGGAACTGGTCCTCCTGGGAGCAGATATGGCATAGGCGGAGGCATTGGGAATAGGTTACAGGTTCTTCCCCCACTCCCAGCTCCACACCCACACCAGATCCCAGCTCCCAGCCCTGCCGAGTTTTCACCATCCCTCTCGACATTCCCCTCACTGAGGACGAACGATCAGCAAAAAAATCACTTTCATCCCCCTCCGTCCACGCATCAATGAATTTAATACACGCTGTGACGTCAAACAATTCTTCTGTCGCTTCCGTCTCCGAGCTTACTTTCACAATCAGGATTCCCGCCGACCTTCCAAGGACCCCTTTGCCCACCTCCAACACACTGCTCCCACCTGGACACCCCACGCTGACCTATTACCGGCCCTCGACCTCTTCATTTCCAACTGCCACCGGGACATTAACCACCTCAACCTGTCTATACCCGCCCCCACTCCACCCTCTCACCCTCACAACGCACAGCCCTCCAAGCCCTCTACTCCAATCCCAACATCACCATCAAACCAGCGGATAAAGGGGGCGCAGGGGTAGTCTGGCGCACTGATCTCTAAACCGCTGAAGCCAAACACCAACTTGAGGACACCTCTTCCTACTGCACCCTCGACTATGACCCCACCCTCCATCACCAAACCATCATCTCCCAGACCATACAGAACCTCATAACCTCAGGAGATCTCCCACCCACAGCTTCCAACCTCATAATCCAGGAACCCCGCACTGCCCGGTTCTACCTCCTTCCCAAGATCCACAAGCCTGACCACCCTGGCCGAACCATTGTCTCAGCATGCTCCTGCCCCACTGAACTCATCTCTACCTACCTCGACACTTTCCTATCCCCCCTAGTCCAGGAACTCCCCACATACATTTGAGACACCACGCACGCCCTCCACCTCCTCTAAGACTTCCGTTTCCCCGGCCCCCAATGCCTTATCTTCACCATGGATATCCAATCCTCCATCCGCAATGACCAGAGCCTCCAAGCCCTCCATTCTTTCCTCTCCAGACGTCCCCAACAGTACCCTTCCACCGACAGTCTCATTCGTTTGGCCGAACTGGTCCTCACCCTTAACAAATTTATCCTTTGAATCCTCCCACTTCCTCCAGACCAAAGGAGTAACCATAGGCATACGTATGAGCCCCAGCTGTGCCTGTCTCTTTGTTGGCTACGTAGAACAGTTGATCTGCCATAATTATACCGGCACGACTCCCCACCTCTTCCTCCGCTACATTGATGACCGCATTGGTGCCACCTCGTGCTCCCGCGAGGAGGTTGAGCAATTCATCAACTTCACCAACACATTCCACCTGACCTTAAATTTACCTGGACCATCTCTGATACCTCCCTTCCCTTCCTGGACCTCTCCATCTCCATTAATGACGACTGACTTGACACTGACATTTTTTACAAATCCACCGACTCCCACAGCTACCTGGATTACACCTCTTCCCACCCTACCTCCTGCAAAAATGTCATCCTGTATTCCCAATTCCTCCGCCTCCACCGTATCTGCTCCCAGTAGGACCAGTTCCACCACAGAACACAACAGATAGCCTCCTTCTTTAGGGACAGCAATTTCCCTTCCAAAGTGGTTAAAGATGCCGTACAATGCATCTCGTCCACATCCTGCACCTCCGCCCTCATACCCCACCCCTCCAACCGTTACAAGGACAGAACGCCGCTGGTGCTCACCTTCCACCCTACCAACCTTCGCATAGAGAAAATCATCCACCGACATTTCTGCCACCTCCAAAATGACCCCACCACAAGGGATATATTTCTTTCCCCACCCTTTTCCACCTTCCGCAAAGTCCGTTCCCTCAGTGACTACCTGGTCAGGTCCACGCCCCTTAAAACCCACCCTCGCTTCCTGGCACTTTCCCCTCCCGCCGCAGGAACTGTAATACCTGTGCCCACACCTCCTCCCTCACCTCTATCCAAGGCCCTAAAGGAGCCTTCCACATCCATCAAAGTTTTACATCCACTGTTATCATTTATTGTATCCGTTGCTCCCGGTGCGGTCTCCTGTACATTGGGGAGACTGGGCGCCTCCTACCAGAGCGCTTTAGGGAACATCTCCAGGACACCTGCACCAATCAACCTCACCGCCCCGTGGCCCAACATTTCAACTCCCCCTCCCACTCTGCGAGGACATGGAGGTCCTGGGCCTCCTTCACCGCCGCTTCCTCACCACCAGATGCCGGGAGGAAGAACGCCTCATCTTCCGCCTCTGAACGTTTCAACCCCAGGGCATCAATGTGGACTTCAACAGTTTCCTCATTTTCCCTTCCCCCACCTCACCCTAGTTCCAAACTTTCAGCTCAGCACTGTCCCCATGACTTGTCTGGACTTGTCCAACCTGCCTATCTCCTTTTCCACCTCTCCACTCCACCTTCTCCTCCCTGACCTATCACCTTCACCCCTCCCCCACTCACCCATTGTACTCTATGCTACTTTCTCCCCACCCCCACCGTCCTCTAGGTTATCTCTCCACGCTTCAGGCTCTCTGCTTTTATTCCTGATGAAGGGCTTTTGCCCGAAACGTCGATTTCGCTGCTCCTTGGATGCTGCCTGAACTGCTGTGCTCTTCCAGCACCACGAATCCAGAACAATAAGTTGAGAATGATAATCCTTCAACTGGACTATAATCTCTTAAATCAATTTTGTTGATTCTATATTTATGGAACTAGAATATAATTCCTGTCAAGGTTTCCTAACACAGAAATAAAGCATGTACATTCTATTTTATCGAAGAAAGAACATAACTCTTGTGGTAATGAATTACATATTCAATATCAGGATTCCGAGCAATGTTTTGCCACTCCAATATTTTTAAAGTGATTGGTTTCTGGATAATTCCATGTTCAAAGTAAGCAGAAGATTGAACATACAAATAGAATTAGCGTTCTTATACCCTGAAACTCAGACCCTGAGTTTCCAGTTGACTGCCAGTTTAATACCCCATCCTGCTCCCTGGCCAATATCTCTGCGTCAGGCTTGCTGCAGTGTTCCAGGACATTTCAACGCAAGCTGGAAGAACAACACCCCATTTTCTGCGGGCGGACCCTGCAGCCCTTCAGACTCAAAATAATGTTCAATAATTTTAGGGACTGGACTCCTCAATGCCCCATACCCATACCACCAGGCCTCGTACTCACCCCCTATTGTTAGCTACTAACAGTCTCCATTAACAGCTATTCAGCCTCTTCTGTATATAAATCAACATTTTCAGGGCTACCATCCGTTCTGAGGAAGGGCAAGTAACCTAGAAACGTTAATTCTGATTTCTCTGCACAGAGGCAGTTAGACTCGAAACGTCAGCTTTTTTCTCTCGTTACGGATGCTGCCAGACCTGCTGAGATTTTCCAGCACTTTCTCTTTTGATTACAAATTACTCGAGATTCAACTCAGATAGCAGCTTTGCTTATATCATTCAGATCAGTCAATTTGTCACGGTTCAGAAAGAAAAGAAAAATCGATAGAGGGTAGCTCAGCAGGTCCGGCACCCTCTGAGCAGAGACACGCAGAATTAACCTTTGATTCCAATATGACTTTTTCAGAACAGTGTCACATCATATTAGATATATTAACTTTGTTTATCTTTGCATACTTCCTCATCCGTGGCGCTTCTTCACCATTTATTATTTGTTTTTCATGTTTCTGTATCACTATATTTCATGTTCCTTGGCAGGGCTACATGCTGAATTTGGTTATATGTGGGCAATGCAGTCCTTTCCTGTTCCTATTATAGTTGTTGTGTCTGTGACACCTGGGTTACGGCCGAAATCTGTTTCTTCTTACAGATTCAAAGGAAAAAAAAAATATTTTTCTGAATATCATGTAAATCTCATGAACTCCACTTTGATGAAATGACATTTTCGAGGCAGCTGAAATTTCATGAGATAACAGGAATAAATTATTGATGGTGGAGCACTCTGTGTCCTTCATTGAACTAGCTTGTCTACCCCTCCCAAAGGCTTTGATTACATAACACAGAATTATTTACAGCAACAGTGGGGGAAACTCAGTCACTTGTCTCTTCCAGTTTGGAACGACTATATCTCTACTGTTAGTCTCCTGCATTGTCCCCAGAGCCCTCCACATTTTGTTATTAGTGTTTGCTTTTAATTTTAAGTATCCTGCCAGATATGAACAATAAGATCAAGCTCAATTAAAAAAAAAGCAGAACTTAGAGGGCAAGCTCAGCAGGTCTGGCGGTATCTGTAAAGAGAAATCAAAGTTAATGTTTCTGGTCCAGTGATCCTAATCGAACTGTATTCCCAATGATTAAGTGGTGTGTATATTAAATATAGTTCACTTTATCACATTTAAAATGATCCTGTTCAGTTCATATTGTCATTCAGCATTGCATCTCTCAAATGTTGGCTGTTTCCTTGTTGTGCATTAGATTTAATTCTGTCTGGCAGAAAGCGTGATGATGACTGTGGAATATCATTGTACCCCCCCCCCCCCCCCTCATGCAGTCTCCACAGCCACTATCCCATTCCGTCCTCTCTCCCAGCGATTGTCATGTTCATTCGAACCTGACTCATTAATTCATAAGTCTTAATGAATACGTTCATTGTAATTATCACTTTTGGTTTCGACTGAGGCCAAAATGCGTAAAAAAGTACGGTTTTACACAAATAAAACTGCATTTAGAAGTTTGTCAATTTGTATAAATAAATTACTGAAGCATATTCCCTAGTTGCCTTATTAGAGCAGTGAGAGGAACATTCAGAGAAGTCCACACTTCCTATCTATGTTCAAGGCGGCTGTGCCCAGTGACAGTGTGTAGGCGTACGGTTGTTCCCGTGGAGGAGAGATCCACACAGAAACAACATCCTGGTTGTGTTTCTTTTGGTGGGTGGAAGGATTTGGGGAGAGATGGTAACAGCATAGTAAATGGACAACCGAGCAGAATCATCTAGCCTACGAAAAGATAACATTCATCATTCTCCCTCACAAGTGACTTCACTAGAGCAATTGGTGATGGGAGATTTGACCAATCTTCAGCAATGTCGACATGTAGTCGAGTCCAGTTATATTGTGAACTGAATGTGCTGGATTAAAAGCTGGGACTGATTACTCAGTGACTATGATTAATGTCAGTCTCCATGCAATGTAACTGTGTCACTGGAGGGTTTCCCTCTCCTATTGGTGAAGGGCTTCATTCAGTGCGCTATCCCAGTGTAGGAGCAGATGTATCAGCTCCAACAGTAACAGAGATCCACAGCTGCGTAGACAGAGAGAGGACAGATCTGAATCTGAGAATATCGGACTGGAACGTTACAACAATGGAGAGGAGGTTTTTCTTGAATCTTTTCAAGTGTGACTCCTCTTCAGAACAGAAAAGGGTTGAAAAATGGGCTTTTAAATTCCTTGACCGCGGTAGAGGAGGGGTAACGGGAAACAAGATGATGTAGAGGAGCAATGCCACTGACAAATTGACTTTTTTTCTGGTAAAAGAGAATCAAATGTAAAATGACTATTAATTAGATTGTGAAGGGGGAAATGGGTTCGTTAATTAACTGCAAGACAAACGATTCACAAACAGGGCAAGTTCATTGGGAGACCAGGAGAAAGAATGTGTGAAGAATGGAGACCAGCCATAATGCGGTCAGGCTGTGCTAGTATGGAATTGAATAAAAATTCGATTAGGATAGAACGTTCCAAGGTCTAAAGTGAGGTGTTATTCGAGCTTGGGTTTTGCTTCATTGGAGCATTACAGCAACCCAGGACTGAAATGTTTGCATGACAGCAAGGTAAGTTTTTGAAATGGGAAGCAATGAGAAGGTCAGGGTTATTCCCACAGACAGAGTGGGAGTATTCCTCAATACAGATTCTGTCTGGTCTCCCCAATATAAAGGAGACTGCATTGTGAGCAGCAATGACAGGAGACTGGATTGAAAGAGTACAAATGAAATGCTGCTTCTTTTGGAATATGTGTATTGGGTTGTTAAGAAATAACAGATGTGTCCGCCATTTTTTCAAATGTCCAAATTTATTTCTTCTTATATTTAGACCACCTAGTTCCTCAGCGTGTAAAGTTTAAGTACTATATGTGCGGGAGGCTAGAGTTAATAAACTTGGATCTGGATAAACACAGCAGACCAGACAGAATCAGAGGAGCAGCAAAGGCAATATTTTGATCTTGGACCTTTCGTCAGGACGGGTGAGGGGGAGGCGAGCCCAGAAATGGAGTGATGGGAGATGAAAGGGCGGCGGGTAGGTATGGTGGTGGTAGTTACATGCAGGCATGAGGTTACTGTGATTGGTCAGTGAGAAGGGTGGATCAGATACAGGTGGGTCTGGTCAGGGAAAAGGGACATGAGATAAGGCAGCAGCCGGAGGGTTTTTGAATTGGCTTCAGTCAATATTGAGGCCATTGGGCTATCAGCTTCAAAGGTAAACTGTCTGGTGGTGTATCTCTGATAGTGGTCTGGCTAAGGATGGCCATGTTGTCGGGCGAGTGGGAGTGGGAATTAAAATGAATGGTAACTGGAAAGTCGGGTAGGTTGTTTCGTACAGAGCACTAATGCTCTATACAGAGCCTGATCCTGGCCCACCGAGTTCATCTCCAAATCCCAACATTGTCTCCTCTATGTTGTGGAGACCAAAGGGAGACTCAGGGACATATTCATGGAGCATCGGCTCTCTGCACGTTTTAACAAATTCAGTATTCCAGTTGCCATCCATTTCAATCGCTCCCCTCCCCTTGCTCATCCAGCGACAGGCCTCCTCCACTGTCAGAGTGAGGTCAGACAGAAACTGGGGAACACAACTTGATATTTCAGCTGGAGACCTTACAGCTTAATATTGTCTTCACTGGCTTCAAAATCTCTAGACCAACAGCTTTACCCCACGTCCCCTTTCCTAGACCTCACCAAAGCTGTGCATCTTCCCATTCGCATATCTATTGCACCCTTCCCACTGACCAATCAAAATAATTCCCTGCCTGCATCCCCCTATCGCTAACCCACCTAGCCTTCCACCAGCTCCTCGCCCCTCCTTCTATTTACTTCCCGGCTCCCCTTTCCCAGCCCAATCCTGATGAAGTCTTTCAGCCTGAAACGTTGACTTTCCTCTTCCTAGGATGCTGTCTCACTTGGTTTGCTTTTTCAGCTTCATATGTATTGGCTACATAGTTGCACGTTGAGACCTTATCAGCAACAGATTTTGTTGTGCTTTTTATACATTCCTTGTCTGTTTACTGACAAGCTTATCTCAACATTCTCACAAAAGGCTCTCGGAAACAGTTTTTTTTGTCACTAATGTTCCTGTCTGCTTCGAACTGATTTCCTTTGTTTTAACCGTACTTTCATCACTGCTGTTCGCAATGGCATTGTAATTTTAACTCTTATTATGCTGTAGCTTAACCACACCATTTCCAATATGCTTCACAACTTCCTTGTTCTTCTACTCCACACATCTATTCATAAATCCAAATATCCAATAAGTCCTTCTATAATTTCCGGTCTTCTGTG
Source organism: Chiloscyllium punctatum (assembly GCF_047496795.1). Lineage (NCBI taxonomy): Eukaryota > Metazoa > Chordata > Chondrichthyes > Orectolobiformes > Hemiscylliidae > Chiloscyllium > Chiloscyllium punctatum. The sequence continues at coordinate 26,166,423 of NC_092769.1, read as the reverse complement.
TCCCTCTCTCCTTAAACGGGGAGATTACATTTACCAGTCCTCCCTCACTCCAAAGTTTGCTGAAAGAACACCAGCAATGCCTCTACAATCACCTTCAATATCTCTTTAGAACTACGAGCTGTTGTCCAACTGGTCTCGCTGATTGATTCAATTTCACCTACCCCAGCGCCTTCTCCTTACTGAAGTCAGTATACACACCTCTATACCCTGACTGTCTTGATACATGCACACACACAGAGAGACACACATACACAGATACACACACTCTCTCAATCACAGGCATACATACAGACACACACAGTCACACGGACACACTCACACAGACACACACACAGACACACACTCACTCACACACACAGGCACGCACACTTTCACACACACAGACACACACACTCACACATACAGACACACATACACACTCACACACACGCACACACACTCACTCACACACACACACTCACACAGACACACACAGACAAACACACACACTGACACACACACAGACACACACGCACTCACACACACAGAGACAAACACACTTTCTCAAACTCAGACGCACACACAGACACGCACACACACACACACGCAGACACACACACACTCACACACACACTGACACACACACACTCTCTCTCTCTCTCACACACACACAGATCAATCATTGTTCGGCCATTCCATTTCAAATTATCCTGTTTCATTTACACTGTCACTTGCTATTCCTTCTTCCTAATATATCTGTTTCTTTCTCTACATTTGATTTTATTCTCTCCGTCAAGAAGACATGGGGGACAGGGGGGATGTCACTTTACTCCTTATCAGTCTCCACAGTCACTGTCTTCTATTCCTTTCTGTTTCTTAGCCCATGAAAAGTACATACTGTGTCTGACCCTTGAATCCCGATAAACATGTTTTTTTTAAGATTCCTACAGTATGGAAACAGGCACTTCGGCTCAACAAGTCCACATCGACCCTCCGAACTGTAACCCACCTAGATCCATTCCTCTACCCTCGATTCACCCCTGACACTGTGGGCAATTTAGCATGGCCAATTCACCTAACCTGCATATCTTTGGACTGTGGGAGGAAACCGTAGCACCCAGAGGAAACCCACGCAGACACGGTGACAATGTGCAAACGCCACACAGACAGTTGCCCAAGGCTGTTCAGTAAACAAAACATTTACTTTTGGGCTAGGGCTACAACAAACATAATAAAGAAATGGCATACAACTGTGCAATAAGATGTTTGCACCTTTGCAAGTAAATTATTGAATTACATTGTGTAAACGATAATTAACTGATAAAAGGTATAAGAGTATAATCCAGCAAAATCCGTAGCACTTCAAGAGAATAACATTCAATTACATTAAAACGTGATGATTATGGACTAACATTTATTATGTCCGGAAAAAAGATGATGATTTTGTGAGAAATTGCATTTTCCCCATGATATGTAATTCCCAGTAGTTCACGTACCAGTGTGGAGACCCCATGTTGGTTGAGAGGGAGCGCCAGGCTCTGAATGAATTCTCACTGTCTCAGTGTGCAGTTGGTGTGTGTCTCTGCACTGTTCATAAATCTATCAGCAGCCTTAATGCCTTATTCCTGAAATAGTTCGCTATTCCCACCACCTTCTGTCCTCTATAGGAGTGCAATAATGTCTTCTTGGAGATAGAAGGCATTTCCTTGAGACTTCGCACAAACTTTTCACTTCTCACTTTTCCCTCTCACGTTCAGCAAACCAAGTTAAAGTGACACATATGTACCACGAGCAAAGGAACCAGGTGGAACAACATAGAGCAGTCTATCTGAGTAGACTCTGCTTCACTATTTGTCATGTTGGGGCATCAAAGACATTTTCCTATTTCTGTATACGTAGTTCGATAGGCTGAATGGCCACATCCTGTTCATCTGGAAGCAGCTCAAGGACCTGACTTGGCGACTCCGGTTCCTGTTTAACATTTCGATGTGCTGACTACACTCCTTCACTCCTTGTGTAATAGGCAGGAGGGTTTGAATGGGCTATCCCTATTCTTGTCCAATAGTTTCAATGGATCGAATGGCGTCCTTGTATTCTGTTGAAACCACGTTTAGCACAGAAGTATATGCTCAGAAACGGCGATTCTCCTGCTCGTTGGATGCTGCCTGAGCTGCTGTGCTTTTACAGCGCTATACTCTCGAGTCTTCAGTCACTGAATGGTCTCCTCGGTTATCGGAGTAGATGAATTCCAAACGCTCCTGTCTTGAAGTTTTGAGGAACTGAATGGAACGTAGGGACGTAGGGCTGAGGAGTAGGAGTGTGTCATTAGACACATTAAGCCTTCTGAACTAGGCAGTAAGATCGTGGATGATCTGGATGTGTTCTCAGCCCCATTTCCATATCTGTAGTTCATTGTCCTTTACTGTCCAATATCTGACTGCCATTGCTTTGACTAAATGCAAACACACAGGCACCACAAACTTCTGGGGAAGAGCATTCCCACGCAAACAAACTTTTCTGAAATTATCGTCTTCCGTGTTCAGACTGGGGTTGGACGGATCATTGTTTCATTTTCTAGTCCCGTTCCTCCATTTATCATGATAAATGTTAAATGTAACGAGGTTGGTGATATGACCAATGATATAGGTCTCAAACTAGGTCAGATTCTTTGCTGGGAACAAGTCAGTTCGATATCTTACATTTGCAAAAATGATTCACCAAAGCAAAGTTACTCAAAGCTAAGATGAAAAAATACATGGCAAACAGTTTGGGCAAATATGTACATTAATATTTATCTTTCAATGCATACTGAGATGCAGTCTGTGCATATACACAGACACACACACTAAGACACACACAGTGTCACACACACAAGTGCACACAGACACATGCATACACATGCCTAAAGACAAGCAGGGAAAAAACAAAATTCTTCAAAACATCAGCTTGAAAGAGCTTTGTCCAAGCAATAGTTAAATGTAACAAGACAAAAGTAAAATAATTAAATGTTATTCTGCCTCTGAGGTTGTTCTGCTTACACAAGCAGGAATTATTCCTGGAACAGTTGGATTTGACCGAATTACTTTTGATTTTAGGCAGTGGGCAGATGCCAATGATTCCTCAACAGTAATCCTACATGAATGATAAAGATGACTGAACAGTTTTCATCTCTCATACATTGCTGCGAGAAGGAACAAGGAAAGAGAGGGAGCAATAAGCAGTGGCTTCTGCAGCATGTTGCATTTTCTCCAAATCTCAACAGAAATATGCAGTAATGTTATCTGACCATGAAACTGGACCACGTGAGGCCTCGTTGAACATTCTCAGAACTGTATGACTTCGTCCCTGTTCTCTGTTCCATGTTGGAGTTTTAATGAAGATACGTTTGTATATGTCCTCATATTTTTGTCCAATAAAATCATGTCTTCATAGTATTTGTTTTCTTATACTATGAAAAGAGTATATAACATATGCATGTTGTTTTCTTAAATTGAATCCTCAGTTGTAGACTCCCATACCAGAGAAAATGTCCAGAGGCTAGGCATCAAATACACTCTACTCAATATCTTATGCGGTTCAATATGAACGCCTCTCGTTCTCAACCCTGAAGTGCTCTCGCCTTATAGAGGTTTGTGTCATCATGAGGAGCAAGTAAATGGTGAAGATCCAAGAACATTTTCCTAGCTTAGGGCAGTCGATAACTAGAGCACATAGATTGAAGGTGAGGGGAGAAAGATTGACAAGGATAAAAGTGGTAAATTTTCACAGAGTATATGGAATGAACTTCCAGAGGAAACGTTGGAGGCTGGGACAGCTACAGTATTTAAAGCCATTTGAATGAAGCCATTTGAGCGAACACAAAGGTTTTATGGGATATGGGCCAAGTGCTGGCAAATGGATTGTGATTAATTTAGGACATCTGGTCGCATGGACATGGTGCACCGAAGGGTCTGTTTCCGTGCTGTTTGACAGAATAAGTCCTTCTTTCCAGGAGCAAGTACAGTGAAACATACTCGCAAAGCTTCTAAAGCGATTGAGTATATTTATTTTACAGTTTATGGAATCATCACAGCCCACAATATATCAGATGTTGACTCGAAAATCCCCTGTAAAGATGCAGTAAATCCTGATAGCCTTTTCATGAAGTAATCATTCAATATACCTTCCTAATTACTTGCTGCATATGCATACTAACCCCGTGTGATGTATATACCAGGGTGAACAAATGCCTTTGTACGACTGAGTTTTGTGCTCTCTCTTCTTTTAATTAGTTTACTGTTGTTTTACCCGTCTGCCACAGCACAAACTTCGGTAGCCCATGTTATCCTGTTTCTGCTGAAGGTTTGCACACTAACCTTCCCTGTCTGTATCACATTACAGACTCTCTACATCCACTTGACATCGTATCGAATGATTATCTTCGTGGTTGAGCCAACTGAGTTCCATCCAATTAGTTCCCACACGCAAATCATTGACAGATTGTACATAGCTTTTGATATTGCACTGATCTCTGAGGCACTTCACCAGGTTAAAAATTTCCAAACCGAAAATAAACATTTCTCACGACTATCTATTTTCTGATAGTTACCCAGGGCTCCCCTGTTCCTGTGTAGCAACCTAGAAAGTAGGTGTGACCTCCTCTTGTGCTGCGTAATGTACTGAGATGGCTGAAAAACGTCATCCTAATCCTGTGTAAATCATTAGAGGGGCAGAAAGGTCTCCTCATGTCTCATTGAATCTATCCTGAATGGATGAATACGATCTTCCTCACCTTCTGTAACATCATCGCGCGGTTGAGTGAGTGAACAACACATGAAGCAAGAGCAGCAGTTGGCCATTCAGCCCCTCGAGTCTGCTGCACAATTCAGAATGTTCATTGTTGATGTGATTATAACTAAGCATCCCTTTCCTGTATGTTCCTGATAAACATTGATTCTCTTGTTCATCAAAGATCTATATAACTCTGACTTGAGTGTTTTCCGTAACCCAGTCTTCACTGCTCCTTGGGAATGAGAAGACCACAGACCACACAATCCTAAAGAGAAAGGAAGATCCCTTTCCCAGTCTGAAATAGGACTGCTCTTATTCTCAAAATGATTTCCCCTCAAATCAATCATTATTCTTTTGACACAAGGACACAACGGTTAGGAACAGATATAGACCACTCAGCCCCTCAAACCTCCCCAAATTTCCATTAACCTTCGACAATCAAACACTGACCATGTTAACCTCCACTGAAGTTAAAGGAATTCCAGGTATAATGTTTTCACAAGAGTTCAAGAAATTAGAACAGCGAATATTGAACAGTACAGCACAGTAAGAGCCCTTCAGCCCTCAATGGTGTGCCGATCTTTTATCCTATTCTAAGATTAAACTAAACGGCAGAGCCTTCATCCTATTATCATCTATGTGCCTATCCAAGAGTTACTTGAATGTCCCTAATGTAGCTGATTCTACTACCAATGCTGACAGTGCATTCCACGCACCTATCACTACCTGTGTAAACAACCTGCCTCTGACATCTCCGCAAAACCTTCCTCCAATCACATTAAAATTATGTTTCCCTCGTGTTAGCCATTTTCACCCTATGAAAAAGACTCTCCTCATCCATTCTATCTCTGCCTTTCATCATCTTGCACGCCTCTATCAATTCACCGTTCATTACTTCTCTGCTCTAATGAGAAAAGCTAAAGCTCCCTCAAACCTTCTTCATAAGATATGCCCTACCGAACAGGCAATATTCTGCTAACTCCCGTCTACACCCTCTCTAAAGCTTCCACATCCTTCCTTTAATGGGGCGAACAGAACTGAACACAATATTCCAAGTGTGGTCTAATCAGGCCTCTATGGAGCTGCAGCATAACCTCGCAGCTCTTAGCTCAATCCCCCAGCTTATGAAAGCGAACACATCATGCACATTCTTAACATCCCTATCACCTTGAGGGCTTTGGCAACTTTAAGGAATGTATAGACGTGGACCCCAAGATCCCTTTGTTCCTCCACACTGCCAAGAATCCTACCTTTAACCCTGTAGTCTGCATTCAAATTCAACCTTTGATAGTGAGTCTCTCCTGAAAATGGGAACATGGAGCAGAATCAGGCCACTTAGCCCATTGGATCTGCTGTGCCATTTGATCACAGCTGAAATGTTTCTCACCTACATTCTCCTGCCTTCGCCAAATGATCATTAGTTCCCGAATTAATGAGAAGTTTATTCATCTCTATCTTAAAGAAACTATGTGCAGGAGTGTGCATGTGTTTGCTTCTGTGTCCATATCTGTATGTATATGTGTTGTGTGTTTAACGTGTCTGTGTATGTTTGTGTGTATCTCTGTGAGACGAGGTCATGCCTATTTTGGGATAAATCCATTTAAATTGCGAACAACCCCTTACCACCTCCCACACCTCTATGTCTGTCCCTGTTAAGATTATAGTTATACAATGCCACCCCCTGCTCGCCTCCCCATTGCCTTTGCACGAGTGTCAGTTTTTTTTTCAGAGGACATCAAATACTGTCAATCTCTCACATTGCATGGCTGTTTTGTTTTTCAAATAATGTCATTGGAAGCACAGAGCAGTTTCGTCTGATACCTAGCGATTTCGTTCCTGAGATATTATCACCACCTCTGTGACAGTTTCAGGACTTTTCAATATATTCTCATTTGTCATTTGTAGGAGTGTATCATAAATCATTTCAAGATAATGAACGTGCAATATATTCATTGCATCAACTTACAACCGTCAACCTTGCTTGGACGCATTTGCGGTGGAAATACTTTTTAATTTGTGATCTCTGCGTCATGAAAAATCTTCAAAGACAAATCACTTCCACATTGCAGAGCGAGCATAGGCATTACTTCACATGAACATGCTCCACTCTAAGGTTCCTCAGTATGATTACAATCCTCCATATACCAAACTGTGTGTGTGTGCGTGTGCAGATGGTTCTATCAGTTTGGATGGCGCTATGAGCTGCCTTCCTCCCACTCCCTCCCAGACTGAATTCCCTGATGGTTGTCACCCTGCGGTGCTGTCAACGCAGAGGAGTGTGAAGGCCAGCAGAGGGGGACATTGCATCACTTTAAACACCAAAGAGGCTGACAGATCCGCTGTGCACAAGGACACACAGATACACACAGAGACGAATATAGTCATGCAGACAAAATGCAGAGATGAAAACAGACACACAAACACACAAGAGACAAATAAAGGCACACAGAGATAAATACAGATGCACAGTTGCACACAGAGACAAACACAGACGTGCAGCGACACACAGAAACAAATACAGGCACATAGATACACACAGAGACAAATACAGACAGGCAGATACACAACAGAGATGAATACAGGCACGCAGATACAGAGATGAATACAGACACGCAGATACACACAGAAAAATATAGACATGCAGATATACACAATGACGAATAGACTCACACAGATGCCGACAGGGATGAATACAGACACAAGGATGCATCCAGAGATGAACTTAGACACACAGATAAACACAGAGACAAACACAGGCGCGCAGATACACAGAGACGAATACAGACACACAGACACTCACACATGAATACAGGCATGCAGATAGACATAGAGACGAACACACATGCAGATACAGATATGAATACAGGCATGCAGAATGACAAAAAGATGAATACACACACGCAGATACAGACATGAATGCAGACACGCAGATGCACACAAGACGGATGCCGACACGCACAGACACACAGAGACATGCAGATACACAGAGAGATGGATAGAGACACACAAATATACGCAAGATTAATACAGACATGCAGATACACACAGAGACAAACACAAACAGGCAGATAACACAATGACACGCAGATAAACACAGAGACGAATACAGTCACACAGATGCCCACAGAGACAAATACAGACACAGAGATTAAAACAGACACACAGAGACAGACACAGACGCGCAGATACTCATACAGACTCGCTGATACACACAGAGACGAATTTAATGATACACACAGATGAATACAGACACGCAGATGCACACAGAGACGAATACAGATACAAATACACAGAAAGACAACTGTAGACACACATAGAGACGAATAAAGTCACACAGATACCAACAGAGACGAATACAGATACACTTATATACACAGAGTCGAACACAGATAAACTGACATACACAGAGACAAAAAAGACGCGCTTATAGACACCGAGATACGCAGATACACACAGAGATGAATACAGACACGCAGATACACACAGAGGTGAAGACAGACAGTCAGATACACACAGTGACGAATACAGACATGCAGATGCACACCGACACAAATACAGGCACGCAGATACACACAGAGACAAATACAGACATGCAGATAAACACAGCGATAAATGCAGAAACACAGATACACACAGAGACAAAATCAGACATGTAGAGGCACACAGAGATGAATATAGATGTATAGCCACACACGGAGACTGATGCAATAGCACATATACTAATACATGCCCGCAAAAACAAATACTGATACACAGATACACACATGCACGCGCGCGCGCGCACATACACACACACACACAAACACAGATACCCAGTCATCAATGCAGACGCACTACACCCACTGCCACACTGACGTATATGCACACTGGAATCTGCCAGTGTTTATTTTTCACGTGGTGACTTTCTCAACACTTCACTCACTCTGTGTGGCTTGTGTCAATCTTTCTGCTGTTCCATAGGTAATTCACTGCACCCTGTCGATAGCTTCCACCTATTTCGTTAATGAGGTGACTAGTACACGGTATTACAAGTGTGTGTTATGACACGGCGATGAACCCTTCTGCTAATTAAACTAAACACTGAGAAAAACTCACCTCGCTCAGAATCTGTTAAAGTCGAGTGATAGAGAGCTCGCAAATTCCACTACTTAATAGAAAATAATATCAATGTATTCCTTAATTCTAAAAGTGAACATTGACAACAACAGTTATTCCCAACTCTAAGCTTCCCTTTCTCTGAACTGTTTGTTATCTTCCTCCATCTTTAACAACATACTTTTCCAATTAAAGAAAAACTGCATTAAAATTACATAAACCAGACAGTGGTTGTAGTCTCTAATGCCCTCCTTCTTTCCACTGAATATCTCCCTGGGTCATGTTCTGTCTTTTAATGCAAGGGTCTTTTGTCAAAAAAAGGTATCTTGCACAGAGAATGTTGTTCATGGCAGACTCTCACAATGGTATTTTACTCTCTGTCTAACTTTCAAAATGCGTGCCTCTTTATTCCCTCAACATCAGCTCATCTCCTTGGTTTGATGCTGGCAAAACAATAAATTTAAAATTGATTGGGTTTAGTATAGTGGGGCATAATTTCAACTTGATTGTTTAAATTCGAATAGTTGTCAAAAGAGCAACCAAAGCTCAACATATCTGTTTCACAGCCAAATGTTACAGATGATTAGGGGTTTAGATAGGGTTGACCATGAGAACCTTTTTCCACGTATGGAGTCAGCTATTACGAGGGGGCATAGCTTTAAACTAAGGGGTAGAAGGTATAGGACAGATGTTAGGGGTAGATTCTTTACTCAGCGAGTCGTGAGTTCATGGAATGCCCTGTCAGTAGCAGTGGTGGACTGTCCCTCTTTATGGGCATTTAAACGGGCATTGGATAGGCATATGGAGGATAATGGGCCAGTTATAGGTTAGGTGGGCTTGGATCGGCGCAAAATCGAGGGCCAAAGGGCCTGCACTGCGCTGTATTTTTCTATGTTCTATGTTCTAGTTTAAATTGTCAAGTACAGTCTGAAAATATTAGCTAGTCATATGACAAGTACTTGCAAGCTCTCAATGCAGAACACATTCAATTTTATCACAGTGGGTTAAACAGTGGGATTATAGAGCTGCAGCATAACCTCACCGCTCTGAAACTGAGCTTCCCGGCTGTGAAAGCCAATACATCATACGCCTTCTAAACAACGGCATCAACTAGATGGCAACTTTATGGATCTATAGACATGGACCCCAAGATCCCGCTGTTCCAGTTTTATCTCGATCTGTCACTCATCAGCTCAGTTCTGTCAATGTCTGTTGGAACCTACAAGAGCTATCCATACTAACCACCAACTCCACCAAAGTTCGTGCCATCGGCAAATCTACGAACCCACCTTTCCAATTCGTCATCCAACTCTTATTTGAAAAAATCACAAAGAGCAGAGGTCCCAGAACAGATCACCAAGCTGGTCACCAAGCTCCAGGCTGCATCTGTTCTATCTACCACCACCTTCTGACTTAGTGGGCCAGACAATTCTGCATCCAGACAGCCAGATCTCCCTGTAAGCCATGCCTCCTTACTTTGTGAATGAGCTTACCGTGGGTAACTTTGTCAAACGCCTTGTTAAAATCCATATATACCACATCTATTGCTCTAATTCATCAACGTGTTTTGTCACATCCTTAAGGAATTCAATAAGATCTATGAGACATGGCCTGCTCCTCACAAAGCCATGCTGACTGTCTCTAATCATTTATAATTTTCCAAGCATTCATGAATTCTGCCTCTCAAATCCTCTCCAATACTTTGCCCGTGACTGTCGTAAGACTGATTGGCCAATTATTCCTAAGATTATGCCTATTCCCTTCCTTGAACCAGAGAATAACTTTTGCCAGCATCCTGTCATCTGGCAAGACTCCAGTGGACTGTAAAGACGCAAAGAACATCGCAAAATGTTTCTCTCGCTTCCTATAGTATCCTAGGGCATATCCTGTTTGGCCAAGGAAATTTATCTATCCGTGTGTTTCTCAAACTTTTCAGCACATCCTCCAGTTCTAGCATATCCGCCTGTTTCATGCTGTCCCCAGAAACGGCAATGCCCCTTTCGTTAATGAAAACTGAAGCAAACCATTCATTAAGAACCTCCACTATCTCCTCCAATTCCTGGCGCAAGTTCCCTCTATTATCCCTGATCGGCCCTACACTCACTCTGACCATCCTCTTGTTCCTCACATAAGTGTAGAACGTCTTAGATTTTATCTCAATCCTACTCGCCAAGGCATTTTCATGCCCATTTTTATCTCTCCTGATTTCATTCTCCAGTTCCTTCCTGGTTATATTTCAACCTTCTAACCCTGTCTAACCCTTGCCTCCTCAACCTTAAGCAAGCTTCATCGTTCCTCTTGACTAGATGTTCTAAAGCGCCTGGCACAATGAAGATATGGAGCTGTAAATGGATGGGAGTTGCACATCCTGTCACTTCCAGCATGGACTGCAATTTTCCCGACATGGGCAGTGTTCAAACACAGTGTTATGAGTGATGCTCTGGGATGATGGACACAGCTCCACATGCTGGAAGGTAACAGCTCCAGGTTTACAGTTATTCACTGCACAGCTCCCCGTGGGCTGATGTGGTCTGCACAGTCTGTACAGATTGCTGGGTTGTATTGAGCGGTACGCTAGCCTGGTCTGCACAGTGCTTCCCGTTGAATAGGTATCTCATCTGGATTATGATGTCTGATTCTTTGAGGTGGATTTGGTATCTGGCATAACTGACCATTTGAGCTGATCTGTCAGAATATTTATTTTATGTTTTTATTCTTGTCATTGGACCCGCCAGTGTCTGACCCCTCCATCTAATCCCCTTTCGCTGAGAAGAGCCATATTTATTCAACTTGCTGATCAAGTAATCATCCAAATATAACACGAATATCCGTCTTTCTGTACCTTAACCTGGCCGTTGGTTCTCATATCCCTGAATGCCCGGGGACGTAATTATGAATTTCAGAAACAATGTGCAAAGTGCACGGCTCATGCTCTTCTATACAACACGGCTGTGGATCCCATTTGGATCCTTAATGTATCAAGAGCTGGCACTGTGAAGCTCAGAAACAATGAAATGGTGTGCCTCGGGCTGTTCACTTCCTGGTGTGTCCCATGTAGTGCTCCATGGTGGGCAGGGGGGTACCAGCAGCTTTGTGACCCGTCTTTGAACCTTGTCCTGTGTCTGTTCACTGAACATCTGTGTTTGCCCCTCTCAGCTGATCATGTGGTCAGTTACGCGAGGAAGCCCCTCGAGTATTATTGTTAAGACCCAGGCATCAAACTTGTAACTGAGGGGCTTCTGACCGACTCTTGTTATTGGAAAGTGAGTGGAGGTGCAGGGAATGGTTTTCGGGAGGCTGTGCTATGAGCTGCCTCAGACATTCAGGGAGACCTGTGCATTTAGAGACCCAACTCTGAATGGAGCATGGGGACGATACTAACAGCATCTGGGTCTGTAACATGAACAACAAATGGAACAGAGGCTGCAGAGAGGGGAATCTCTGAAACCAGTCATTGCGTGTGTCTGGAGAAAGGGATCTGCTAGATCCACCTCGGGTTTTCCAGAAATAGCTTCCCAAGCTCCACTTAACCCAGGAGCAGAGTTTGAGGGGACACTGATTGAATACGCAGTTGGTCACAGAGCCGTGTCACCTCCTTCAACACGACCTGCAGCTTCACACCAGGAGGAGGGCGGTGCTATCAGTGGCTTTTACGGTCAAAGTTTCATTCAGCTTCTATTTTCCTGAACTTTCCAGGCAGGAGTGGGTGACTCTCCATCATCCCTCCGATCTCAACATCAGTGTCAACATTCAGTGACAGAGGATATATTTGGTGGATGAGAGCCCGCTGGTAACATCAGGCAGCAGGCGAGCAGGGTGATGGACCAACACTTGCCACCTCTCAATGGCTCAGAATGAACCCTCCAGTACACACGGTATCACTAAGTCCTGTAATCCCTCTGTATTTCAGTAACATACTGCTTGCCGTTCCTCCTGGAAGAAAATGACAGGTTATATATGACGTTAAATCCCACCTGCCAAATTTTTATCCATTGATTAACCTGTCCATATCCATTTACAAACTCTATAACTTCCATTGATAATTTAAATTTATGCTTATATTATTTCCATTGGCAAACTTAGTTGTAGTACATTTGTTCCACTTCTCTCGATCATTGATATCGATGGTAAATAGTTAAAGACCCTGCACTGATCACTGTGTGACCCTACTGGTTGCATTCTTTAAAACTGATTATAACTGATTTATCGGGAGTGCCTGATTTCTGTTTAATAACGAGCCCTTCCCCATTCCTGTGTTCCCCCATTCGAAGGGCTGAATAAGGACGAGGAACATCAGTCAGCAATCCAGCCCCTCCAGTCTGCTCCACCATTGAATACAATCACGGCTGATGTCATTTCGGTCTCATTCCCACTTTCCGGCCCACTCTCCATAATCCCTTCAGTTATTCAATATCCCAGCATCCACTGCACTCTGGAACAGTGAAATACAGAATTTACAATCCTTTGAGAGAAGTTCTCTCATCACTGTTTTAATTCCTCTCCACTTATCCTAAAGCTATGATCTCTTGTTTAGATTGTCCCACATGAGGAAATACCCAATGCATATCGACATTATCAATCACCTTTAGCATTGTCCAGTCCTCAGTGACATCACCTCCCACTTTTCTAAACTCCAGAGAGTATAGACCTGAACTGTTCAATCTCTCTTCAGAGGACAAACTCCTTATCTCTGAAATCAGTCTAGTAAACCTCTTCTGATCTGCCTCCATGGTAATTACATCCCTCCTGCAGTCAGGACACCAAAACTGTACACAGTACTCAATTGCGATCTCACAAATGACTGGCATTATTGCAGCAACACGTCCCTCGCTTTATAATCTATTCTTTCAGAAATAAATGCCAAATTTGCAGTTGCCTTTCTCTGCTATACCTGCATATGTGTCTTTTGCGATATGGACGAGGATACCAGATCCCTCTGTACCTTATCACTCCGTAGTTTCCCTCTGTTTGAATAGTAAGTTGCTCTTCTGTTACACCGCCCAAAACGGCAACATACGTTTCATTGTTTCATTTCATCTGACAAATAATGGCCCAACCTATCCGTAACCATTCATTACACTTTCTCATCTGAGTCACTGTATTCTGAAAAACTGATTATAGCATGTCCATCCCCTCAAATAAGTGATAGCATTGATTGCTATTATTTGGGGCCTGGGGACTGAGCCCTATGGTATTTTTTGGAAACAGAAAATGAACCATTGTTCCATCTCTCTGCAGTTCTTTGCTTCATCAATCCTATATCCAAGCGAATAAATTACTTCTAACCATACGCGATCTTATCCTGCAGATTAAATATTAGTGCACACCTTATTCAATGTCTTCTGCAAGTCCTGATTTTACATCGCCAGGATCACCATTATGCAGCTTGCTTGTCACATTCTTAAAGACTCAAATAAATAATGAAAATACGATTCATCCTTTGTAAAATTATGTTGATTCTGATGGATTGTGGCTTGACTCTGCAAATGTCCTTTCATTAATTCCTGAATAATCGATTTTAACTATTTTCTTAAATTCCAGCGGTTTTCTCACAACTTTATATACCATGCTGTCGATGATAAGCTTGCCTTCTCACCTCTCTATATTCTCTTCGTTCCCTCCAATCCTGTATAATTGACACATGGTGTGAAATGACCTACTCTGGTTGCCGTGTAAGAGGCATGAGTGGCTGAAAGGACTCATTCTCTTCCCTGTGCACAAAATCAATGGGCTGATGTCAAAACAAGATCAAAACAAAACATAGATTAAACCGAGCTGAACCAAGGCAAATTAGATTAAATTACATGAAGTTATAACACCAGCACAATCTTACCAAAGCTCCCCATCACTGGTAGCATGAGTTGCCATACTCGTATTTGTTCAGAATTATTCCTCTTAGAGGCCCCTGGGCCCCCAGACATAACCCTCACTGTTACACAAATGCACTGACCAATATAGCCAATACAACCATGTCTATATGCCGCCACGTCCGAGAACCATGTTCCTTTTTCTGGTGCCCATACTCGTAAGGAAGTCCAGGACATGGGTTCCATAACACTATGATCAGAGTCCTGTGAGATTTCCTGGAAACCAGTTCATCAGAATGCTCTTCCTCGCACAAAATTAAAGAATACGATACAATTTTTTCCAAATCAATTCCAAAGAGGGAAGGTTCAGCGAACCCAAGAGGAGGGGCACCAGAGTTGCTTTGACCTCGGTTCCCAAAACCCCTTCCAAACTCTTGCTATAGTTCACCAATACCTACGAAACCTGTGGCATGATCACAGGTAATAAGTAAAAGCACCAACATCTATTGTACATTTGGGCACATTGGTGAAACTCCTGTCTTGAATTTGACAAGCTGCTTTGGTGTCAATTAAACCCTGCGGAGTACCTTAAACTGCATAGCCTACATCCTATTGCAAATTGAAATCTTCCTTATGGTCTCCCAAACATCTTCCCACTCCTCTGGTGCGATCTCCACCCACACTTCATGAGCCCAGATTCCATAGAGCCGCTTTATATCCTTTGAGATACTATCTCATAATAAATGATAGAGGGTGCTGACCGAGAGAGCACCTGTGGACAGAGCACTCTTCTCACCATCTCCGACCTATGGGGACTGACCAGTAATGTAGTCTTTTTTACTGTATAAAATTCCTCATCTGAAAATAACGAAACAGGCCCCTTCAAAATAACTCATATTTCTGGCTCAGCTACGTGAAAGCCATCCTGACCACCACGTTAAATAATTCTCCCGAACAGGAAACTCCTCTGATCTCCCAAAGTCGAAAGTCATAATCCATCAGTCCTAGCTGGGATCCTACTAATCCTACAATGGGAGTAAAAGGGGAAGTTTATTTTTGTAAATTGCCCTCAATTTGTCGCATCATTTTACAGGCCTTAACTATGTTAAGGGCAATTGGATTTCTGCGATGGTCCATAACAGACCTCATATTGTCCATGAACAGCAGATTAATGAGGGGGCATTTTGCCTGGGATGCTTCAATGTCCAGCCAAACTAACAGCAGGTCTTTGCAAGCTCAATCAGCCACATGCGATTGCAGGGATCTTAGTTGGTATTTGTTGAAGTCGAGAAAATTCACACCATTCATCTCCTGCAGAAGCTGCAATTTGGCGAGATTCATAAGAGGCCACCTGTGGTGCCAGATAAACAAGCTTAACCAACTTTAAAGCCTCCATAGAACCGACCTGGAGAGCATCAAAAGGACCATTCCCATGGGACAGAAGAAACGAGGAAGTACATTCATTTTAACTGGAGATATTCTACCCAACCAGGATATTGGAATATCTTCCCAGAGCCGAAGGTCCTGTCTTATCTTCTCGAGCACCTGCACGAAGTTTGATTTATATAATTGACAGAAGGCAGTTGTGATAAAAATGCCTCAATAGAGGAAACCTCCTTGTGACCATCTGAAAGGGAATCGGATTGCACTCCCCCCCATGATCAAGTACTCGAATAACACCCCAACAGCCATGGCCTCCGATTTCATAAAATTGATGTTATACCCCGAGAAAGATTCAAAGAAATCAATCACTTCTATTCAACGGGGCATAGATATCATCGGGTTAGTTAGAGAGAGAAGAATGTCATCTATGAAAAGGATGATGTTATGCCTTCATGACCCTTCCACCCATTCAGCTATATTGGGACCCCTCTGGGTGGCCTCTGCCAACGGCTCAATCACCAATAAAAATAATACCGGCTGCCTCTGCCGATGCTAAAATTATGCCATTAGACCTGACACCATTCGTGAGAACCGCTGCTGCTTTAGCGTCATATATAATTCTGCCATCCACCAGGCAAAGACACCTCCAAGGCCAAACAGTTCCAAGACATAAAAGAGGTATGGCCACTACACCCAATCAAATGCTTTCTCTGCATCCAGCGGGACTACCAAGCCTGGAATCGAGCTTGATGCCACACCTGAACCATATTTTGCACTCTCCTAATATTAACCGGGGACCTGCGAATCCTAATAAAACCTGTCTGGTCCTCTTTCACAATGAAGGAAAATATCTTCTCCAGCCTCAACGCTAGAATTTTCGACAAAATTTTAAAGTCCATATTTTTAATAACAGTATAGGTCTATGCGAATAGGCAATCCTCTAGTTCTTTCCCTCTCTTGAGAATAAGAGAAATATTTGCTTCTCTCTGAGTTCTCGGGGTATAACATCAATTTTATGAAATCGGATGCCATGTCTGTTGGGGTGTTTTTCGAGTACCTGATCGTGGGGGTGCAATTCGATTCCCTTTCAGATGGTCACAAGGAGGTTTCCTCTGTTTAGGCATTTTTTATAACACCAGCCTTCTGTCAATTATATAAAGCAAACTTCTTGTAGTCCTGTCTACAAAAATAATTGAATATATTCAACATTGGCCCAGCCATCATGTCTATGAACTCCTTATAAATCTCACTCTGCAAGCCAACTGTGCTGGTCGGTTTTCCACTCTGGAGCTGCCTTACCGCATCCTGTTAGATTGTCAGAGGGGCATTCAAAAGACACACCTTCTCTAAAGTTACACTTGGGAGGTCCAGGGTCTTAAAAAGGACTCCGTCTTCACCAATCTGTCTGCACAATCCTCTGACTGGAGCAACTCAGAGTAGAACTTACTGAATGCTGCATTAGCCATTTTGGGATCGCAGGTGATAGTACCAGCACCCTCTCTAATGGATGTAGCAGATTGGGGGCACTCTTCCTTCTGGCCAAGTAGGCCTTCTCAGTTTAGCACCAGATTCGAATAACCTCTGTTTCGCAAAGGAAATCTCCCTCTTTGCTTTC
Source organism: Chiloscyllium punctatum (assembly GCF_047496795.1). Lineage (NCBI taxonomy): Eukaryota > Metazoa > Chordata > Chondrichthyes > Orectolobiformes > Hemiscylliidae > Chiloscyllium > Chiloscyllium punctatum. Next base: position 26,148,774 of record NC_092769.1, on the reverse strand, counting down.
TGGGTGAGCGCAGTGTTCAGAGCAGCCCGGAGGGCTGTAATCTCATGCAACTTCGTTACAGACAGTCTGTCAATGTACGCTGTCTCAGCTGCCTTTAGCTAAGCCTTAAGCATAAGCTACTGCTTTCCCTTCTGCCGCTTCCGAGTCACCAAGTAAGAAATAATCAAACCTCTTGCATAGGCCTTGGCAGTCTTCGAGAACACCGATGGATTACTGGCCGTACCCAAGTTAAGGTCCCAATAAAAACTTAAATTGCCGCGAAAAGTGCTCAATGAATTTGTTATCTTTCAGAGGGCAAGGATCCATGCGCCAGTGCTGTGAGCCTGTCCCATCACCATCGGCCTTGACATCTACATACACTGCTGCCTGATCAGAATTTTGCAAAGAAGCATCGAATTCTTAAAGGCCAATGGGGCAAAAAATATGTCAATCCTGGTATAGCACTGACGTGGGTTAGAAAAAAGGTGAAATCCCGACCTTCAGAGTGAAGACATCTCAAACGTACACCAACGCAGCTCCCTGTTCAGGTCCACCAGCTGCCTTGATGGCAGGGAAATACCCGCAAGACCCCTTGACATCCTAGCCATTTCGGGATCCATAAGTGGGTTAACGTCTCCCCTTTAATTGAATGATGTTCCCCAAGGGTCATCAACCTGGAGAGCACAACCATTAGAAATTTGAGGGGTGGTGCTGGGGGCAATATTATACAAGGTCCCATATTCTTCTCCATGTATTAAAGCTTTAAGGATAAGAAAATACTCACGATCATCCTTAATTTGGTCAAACAACTGAAGCGGAAGGTTTGTATGAATGAGTGAAGCTACTCCTCTCCTTTTTGAATTAAAAGATGAAATAAACACCGGGCCGAATCTTCCCTGCTGTAAGTTTAAGTGCTCCTTATCAGTTAGATGTGTTTCTTGTAGCATGGCTACATGAACACCTTCCTTTCTGAGGCTTGAAAGTATGTTTTCTCTTAATCGGTGAGTGACTCACCTTAATGTTCCAGGTGCACCATTTAAACGAGCGGTTAACCATCGCCATCCGAAGCAGCCCATGACCCATTAGGAGAAGAACCCCATTTATGGCACGTCAAGTATAAGCAGTAAACAGTTCATAAAAACTTGAAACTATAACTACAATAACACCCAAATCAAAACTTCTAATAACTATTTCTACAATGAACCAACATATAACAAAAATCAGTGGAGACTTTCCCCCTTCCTGCAGACGGTATTCCTATTACCCACTAATCCCCCATGGCTCCTCCTAGCTGAAGCTGCTTCCCAAATCCAGACAAAAGAAAGTTTAAAAAAGTTGCACGCATCTTACAACAAGAAAATTAGAAGTGGGAATTCAATCCGTCCCATCCATACTTTGATCTGAGGCAGTCCTGGTGAAACAAAATGTAACCAACCCCACCATCCCCAAACCCCCTTTCCCATTCCGAGCTAAGGGAGAGAAGCGAAAAACAAAGGATAATGGGAATGGAGGAAGAAGGGAGAAGAGAGGAAAGGGGAAAAATGGGACATCCACATACTAAAAAAAAGAGGTAAACCAGGCAAACCCCAGAGAAATCAAAGAGAGCATAATTGTCCATATTATTTGAACCAGCCAGTCTATTTTAAGTTGTACAGGATGTCCTTTGCGTTTTCTGGTGAGTCAAAATTAAACACAAACCCTCCCCATGGTTGAAATATAAGATTGCCGGATATCCTACCAGATTATTCACATCCCTCAACCTCCTTTTTACCTTATCAAAGGCCTGCTTCTTGCGGATCAAAGCCATAGAAATGTCTTCGAAAATTATTATTCGTGATCCTTTGTAGGTCAGAGCCTATGGATCCTTCCCCAGAGCTCGAGAAGCTGACAGGACTTTTTTTTCTCTCTGTGCTGGACTCGCAATAGGACCGGGTGGGGGCGCTGCTCTGATCCATGCTTGCACACTGCGACCTGCTGGGCCGACTCGACGCGCGTCCAGTCTGCCCTTACTTCCAGCTTCAGATATTGTATGAGCCATTGCTCCAAGAAGCTGACGAGCTAGCCTTCTTCTTCTCGTTCCTGCAGCCGGACCAGGCTGATGTTCTTCTGACTGTCCCGATTTTCGAAGACGTCGACCTACTATTAAGACCGTAACCTACCACTCCAGGGCATGTACCCGACCCGCCGAGGATTCTGCCACTGTTTCCGAAGCCGCGGTCCGCTGTTCCACCTCAACACTGCACGGCCCGAGACTCTTCGTCTCCTGGTCCTGCTTCTGCAGTTTCCAGCCTGGTTCGGGTCTCCTCCATCGCTGAATCAATCTTCTCTCGCAGGCTCTGAACTCCGAGACCAGGCTCTACTTCACAGATAAGTCTCCTGAAGCGTTTGCAGAGGTTGACGTCACAGTGGCGGATGTATCCATTGCTGCTGTGCCCTGCTGGCTGTGATTCTCGTGGTCCTTTTCCCTTAGTCATTTTCCTTACTCACTTCAAATGGGAGAGAGCAATACTGGGAAACAAAAACAATCAATTTTATCACAATAGGGAAGAAAGAGAGGGTGAATGCATCACTTTGTCTGGCTTCAGGTGCAGAGCTTTTTGAATTAGTCTGAAGATTTTTTTGAAGAGGGAGACAGTGGAGAACTATTGGATTTTATATGGTTAGATATTCAAGTGGATGTTCAAGAGTTCAGAAAGTGAGTAGTAAATAAAATTGAACCAACGCGGTTCGGGGTGACTTTTGGAAATGGAAAGGTAAAAGTGAAGTTGGCCTTCAGTTAACAGAAATTGGAATATCGATGTAAAGACGTTCTGCACAGACTGCATGCAGTGTGGATGAGATTGTACCTGTGTTCTGGACTGTTTCAAAGAATGAGAGGTGATCTCAGGAAAACTTAGAAATTTCACCCACAGCAGACTGACTAATACAGGGGCATGGAGAAGTGCAGCAGGCAAAGATAGGGGGAACCCAAGATGTTCTGCAAAAACATCAAGCAGAACAGAATAACCAGGCAAAAATTAGGATTCATTTCGAAACCTAGGGGGTAATCAGTATGCGAAACTGGGGCACGTTCATAGACTGTGACATGAGAGCTTCACATCTGTTTTATTTGGGAGAAGGAAGATGCGGGCACAGAATTCAAAAAGTTGGACTGGGAAGCTCTCGAACAGTTTGATATAAGATGCAAGTTGGGATTGATGATTTTGGATGATGTAAAGTCCAAATGTGTTGTATCGCAGGATGCTGTTAGACACAAGAGAGGAAATGTCCTGACCTAAATGTTTAAGTCGAAACTGACCACAAAAGGGAGGCGCTAGAGGACTGGAGAACAGCTATGTGGTCCCAAATTACTGGAAAGGAGGTAGAAATAGACCAGAATCTGGCGGTGTACCACAGCGAGCTTTGCAGTATATCCAATTATTTGTGGTATACATAAATTATGTAAGTGTGAATGTGGAGGGGATGGTCGGCGGGTGGGGCTGAGCGTAATAAGTAATTTTGTGTTTGATACAAAGATTGGCCAGGTGGTTGGCAGTGAGGAGGAAGGCCTTATGTTACAGGAATATACATGTGGAATGGTCAGATGGTCAGATCAATGGCAGATGGAATGGAACCCTGATAAATATGAGGTGATACACTTTGTAAGAAGTAACCAGACAGGGGAGAATTCAATGAATAGCAGAACACTAGGGAGGTCAGAGGGTGTTTCTCCACATATCCGTGAATGTGACTGGACAGTGTAATAGCCAGTTAAGAAATCACATTGTACTGTAGGCATAGTGTTCATTCATCGAGGCGACATAATATGAGTTAAACATGCCATTGGTTAGGCCATAGATAGAATACTGTGTGCAGTTCTGGCAGCCACATTACAGCAAGCGTTTTGGTTTCTCTGTAACATCAGAAGCTATTGGGGTCACCACAGAGTTGGAAGCTTCAATGGAAGTCTCCTGGCTGCAACTATCTCTAAATTTTCACTTGATTTGTTTTCCATCCTCGATTGTAGAACTGCATCTGAGAATCTTTCCTTTTTGCCAAGTACATATTTTTTGGGATATTACTGTATCAGAACAGTTAATTATTAATAGAGGCTAGGCCAACGCCTTCAAATATTTTCGAGGAGCTCTGCTGTCGTCCATAACACGTGACTCCTTCTCTTCCCGTATAATTGGTTGGAGGCACTAAATGGGCTATCTCTACACTTCTCCAATATTTTAATTAAGCTGAATGACTTCCTCATATTCCTGTGAAGCCAGCGTGAGGAGCTGAATACTCTCCTCCTTTTAACTGTGGAATTGTGCACTGTCCAGCAGCACTGTTACACGAATGTTACCGATACCTCCAACAGCACAAGCCTGAATGTTGTCCTGGTCTTGTTGCACATGGACACAGACTAGTTCAGGAGCTGAAGGGGGACATTTTTTCCTGAATATTGTGTGACCTTCAGTGAACACCCACACTTCTAATCTTATGATGGGGGCAAGACATTTTTAAAGCAGCTGAAGATGTTTGTGCTGAGGATGCTACCTTGAGGATCTTTTGCAGATATGTCCAGGACTGCATGGATTCATGTCCACAAACCACAATCATTGTGCGTTATGCTTTAAATCACTCTAGCCAGGGAAGTTTACAACTCATTCCCATTAAGCGCAATCCTGTTCAGGCTCCGTGAGACCATCCTTATTGAAATGATGCCTTGATGAAAGGCCGGTCACTCTTCCCTGAGCCCTTGTGTTCACATCTTTTTGTCATATCAATATGTCACAGTGTGGGGGCAGGGAGTGCTTTTTGACCAGAGTTGACCGCTATGAAGAATTGGAGGTTTGTGATGGCGTGGCGTGTGGATGAATGACATATCCCTGTTTGTGGCCTTCTCACATTCTATTATTGGAAAGTAGAGGCTGTTATTTTCCTGGAAGGTCTGTTATTGAATATTACCAGATTGTCTGGACCATCTCTGGGTGAGGAGTGGGGGTTTTACTCACAGTGAAACTAGGTCTACAACTTGACCAACAAACGAAGCACAAATTGCAGAAAAGGGAAGCTCAGTTATAAGTGATGAGGAGCCTCTTTCATACCGTAGCCTGGGTTTTCCAATTACACTTTCCAAACCATCCCAAACTGGGTTTGACAGTTTTGAGGGGTTGAATGGTCCCCTCCATTTCTGTGAAAGGAGTAGCTAGCCTCTAATTGCTGCGGTCTAGCAGGTTTGATGGGCTGATTGGAACACAGAAACATGGGACTGAGGAGCAGGAGTGGGGCATAAGGCACTTTGAGCCTTCTCCACCAGGGACTAAGATTGTGGCTGATCAGGTTGTGGTCTCAGCTCCACTTTCCTGTCTATGTGCCGTTATCCAAGAATCACTTCTCTCTCCAATATTTAACTAACTCAGCGTTGAATAACTATAAACAAAGAGACATCACAAACTTGTGGGGAAGAGAATTGCCTGTTTAGAATTTCTGCTCATCCCTCTTATGGAGTCATATAGCATGCAATTATGAAAGTGCTGACCAGATATCCCATTCTGATCGAATCTGATTTGACAGCATTTAGCTCATATTCCTCTAAACCTCCTTATTCAGATACCGATCAAGATTAGATTAGATTAGATTACTTATATTGTGGAAACAGGACCTTCGGCCCAACAAGTCCACACCGCCCCGCCGAAGCGCAACCCACCCACACCCCTACATTTACCCCTTATCTAACACTACGGGCAATTGAGCATGGCCAATTCACCTGACCTGCACACCTTTGGACTGTGGTAGGAAACCAGAGCACCCTGAGGAAACCGACGCAGACACGGGGAGAACGTGCAAACTCCACACAGTTAGTCGCCTGAGGCGTGAATTGAACCCGGATCTCTGGCGCTGTGAGGCAACAGTGCTAACCACTGTGCCACCGTGCCACCCACAAGATGCCAGACTCCACCACTTCCTCTGCCAATTAATTACATATGGACACCTCCCCCTGTATGAAAACATTGCGTCTAAGTTCCCTCTAAGCTATTTCCCCTCGTACCTTAAAATAGGCCTCCAGTCTGAAATGCAATCCTCTACCAACCTCTGATTCCTCCCTTCAATCTAATTTGTATTCAATTGGCTTGGGTGTTCTGGTTCCCATGTGTCTTAACCTTACTAACTTACCCAATCTGCAGAACATTGTCGAACAACTTGGTCCAGTCTGTATGGAAAACATCTACAATACTGCCTTCATCAATCTGCTTTGTCACCTCTTTAACAATATCAGTCAAATCAGTGCGCCACGATTTCTCATGCAAAAAGCTATGGTGACTATCCCCAATAAATCCTTGCCTTTGAAAATGCATGCAATTGGCTATCCCTCAGAATCCCCTCCAACAATTCACCCATCATTGATGTCAGGCTTACTGGTCCAGAGTTCCTTGGGTTGTTGGGTAACTGTTTTCTTTTCTACTGTTACTCCCCCATTGGTCACAGCAAATTATCGGTGTAACCAGGTTGATGAAATGGCCAATGATATAGGTCTCACATTGCTCAGGGTCATCCTCAGCAGAGGTCAGGTTGATTTCGTTCATTTGTTAAAATTTCAAATTCATGTCGAAAATAAGGTTCCTAAAACTGTGATAGAAAGGTGAATGTCAAAAAGAATAGAAATTACAAAAATTTACATTGGTTTTTCCATTTCTAAAATTACTGAGGTGCACAAATACACACAGACACACACAGATACATCCACAGAGAAGCACACTCAGATGCACTCAAACACACACACTGACATGTACACACAGGCACACTCAAACACACAAAAACACAGACACAAAAACACGGACACACACAGACACATGTACATACAAGTATATGTACAAGCATAGACAAATGCATGTACTGTAACTGTAAAAAATTAGAGCAGAGAAAAGGCCATTTGGCCTATTCAGTCTACTGAGCTATTGACCATGGCTGACATGCTTTTCAAGCGAATTCTCCTGCATTCTCACAACAAGCCTTGATCACATATTTAAGCATAACTTATCGAGTTATATCTTAAAGACGCTAATGTGTCCTGTGTGCATGAGTTGTTTCTGTGTGTGTCCCAGTGTCCTGCCCTGTGCTCCATGTTGGAAGGTGCGGATTTAGCAGTTTTGAGGCACATCTTTATAACTTGCTCTGTGCCTATCCATTGAACCCCTGCGTTAATCACTCTCTGCTGCTCAGGTGGTCAGTAACATGAGGAATCCCTACAACTGTTAGTGATTCAGACCAGGCTTCACATTTGCATTTGACTGACATTTGAATTAACTCTAGTTTTTGTACGTTCGTGGAAATGCTGGGGATGGTTTCCTGGAGGCTGCACTTTAAGCTACTGTGGAAATTCAGGAAGACCAGAGGCTTTGGTGACACAACTCTGGATGAAACATGGTGACTGTAGTTACAGCATCTAGATCTGAAACATGACCAACAAATGGAGGAAAGGCTGCGGAGAGGGGAATCTCTGTAAAATGGAATGAGGGAATGAAAATCAGATCAGCCATGGTTTTGAAGAATGTTGGAGCAGGATTGAATGGCTAGCTCATGCAACTTATTCAGATATTTCTGTTAGTAACAAGCCAATTTCCCTTTTTTCCCCCAGTGTCCCAGATTGGTGGGTAGTGTGTCACCTCCTCCAGTTCCTGGGGAACAGAAATCTGGTTCCTCACTAGCCTCCAGATTTCTCTGTATCCCAGTCTCGAACAGTTGAGTGACTTCCTCCTGTCCCTGTGTCCCAGTCTCGAACAGTTGAATGACTGTCTCCGGTCCCTGTGTCCCAGTCTCGAGCAGTTGAGTGACTACCTCCTGTTTCTCCATGCTTCTGCAGTTTCAAAGCTCTGAATGATATAACAAGGTTAAGAAAGGACTTGATAACAGGGAAGTTCAAATTGGAGCAGCATTACACAAAGGTATCGAGAAAATTCTCCACCATACATTTTATGGAGGTCGTCTGCTATCTTATTCCTGTCTCCTTTTATGAACTGGGTGAAACATATAAAACAGTGCATTGTTCCGACAATACACCCACATACAGCGAAAACTGATTTAAAGATTGAAAAATTTATGGTCTATCCCTCAGCAACCCTCATCCATTCCATCCAAACCGAGTAAATGTGCCCTTTCATTGTAAAATGATGTAAGGAACTGGTCTACTGAACCTGTTTATTTGGTGACTGTGACTAATGTCAGTCTCCGTGGATTCTAATTATCCCAGTGGAGGGTTTCCATCTTTTAATGACAAAAGGGCTACATTCAATATGTTGTCCCATGGTATGGGCGGGAGCATCACCGATAGCACTAACAGGTATCGGCTGCTCCAGAGAGAGGGAGAGATCAGAAACTGAGAAATGAGACTGGCAAGTTCCAACAGTGGATCAGAATCTGAGAACAATAGACTGCAATGTTCCAACAATGCACAGGAGGTTATCCTATTACGTTGGGATTCTTTCTACTTATTATCCGCGTTAACATCGCAGATCAAATATGCACTTTACATTATTCAATGTTTTTATTATCCTATCATAGCTATTGTTGGTGTCCCTGGTAAGTTTCACTGTCGATTTATTATTTGCATTAACCATGTGCGACTGTATTACTGTTCTTTTCATTTACCCTACTCTGTAAGTATTCACGCCCCAAACCACAACAAACAACAGTGAACTTGTTCATTCTTTCTCTCCTTCTTTACTTCTGGTACTGGGCCTTGTTGGTTGACCTACTCACTTTATGGTGTGAACCAGGATTCATTGCATCACTGCCCTTGCTATTTAAATATTGAGAGCTTGGAGGTCACTGTCTTATGTTCTGGAGGCAAACTCCATTTCCTTCATCTAACTCCATCTCATCCCTGGCCAATAACTGCGGCTGAAACAGACGAGTCACAACTACGGTGATCCCTTTGGCCACAAGCTGATTACTGACACCATATCCTGACCATTCCTAATTTTACCTATTGAGAACTGCAGAATATATTTCACTGGTTCATCCCATCTGCTGTTTGAACCTTCAGCTATGAACGCAGTCTTAATAAAGCCAATAATCTGCTGCTGCTTAACCAAATCTGAATCGGTATTCCATGGCTTGTATCTAAACGCAGACTAAAATCCCATCATTCCTGTACGGATTGCTTTATATTGTGGTTGGGTCTGGCAATGCCTTTACTTTAATATTCAAAAGCACATCGTCACCTCTGTCTATGACACAGTCCTCAGTCTCCCTCTGTTAATGACACAAAGCCCTGTCAGTTGTTCACATTTAAGCTGATATCCTCTGTGTCTATTCTCTCTCAAATAATAAATTTCATATCTACTGCCATCAATACACACACACACACACACACACACACACACACACACACACACACACACACACACACACACACACACACACACACACACACACACACACACACACAATTTCGGCAGTGGAGACATAGAGCAATACATTTGTGGGATCCCATTTTCTGTCACCCACTGCATGGGTTACAAATCGTCCCGTGCAAGACATAGTAGCAATATACAGGCAATGGTTTGCAATGGTCCCCCTGCTGGACAGGTAGTCCAATTTATAGATTAGACCGCTAGCATGGTCTGCATCGCTCTCCATTCTGGCTGGTACCTTGTCCCAGTTTATGGTGTCTGAGATGGTTCTGTGAGGCAGATTCACGATATGATGTAACCAACAATTTCAACTGTTCTGGCAATAATTTCAAATAATGCTCTCACTCTTGTGATTGGACCCACCATTGCCTCACTTCTCCAGTTACTCCCACTCCACTGTCTCCTGATCCATAGTTTCACAACATGTTATCAGTTAATTCATTGTTTGTTTGTTTTTTCTGTACCTTTCCCTGGTGTTGTTATTTGGATCCCGAGGGTATCGAGTGCTGGCATTATAAAGCTCAGAAACAATGCAATGGTATGTGGCAGGCTGTCGCTCCAAGTTGGAAAGGGGGTCCCAGCAGCTTTGAGAAACATCTTTGAAACTTGGTCTGTGCCTGACCACTGAAGGCCTGTGTTTGTCCCTCAGATGATTGCACAGTCCATAACATGAGGAAACCCCTCGAGTATTATCGTCAAGGAACAGGACTCTAACTTGGAGATGAGGGGCACATGACTGACTCCTGTTAAGGAAAGGTTAGTGGAGGTGATGGGGAAGATTGGCTGGAGGTTGTGCTGTGAGCTGCTCAGATATTCAGGGAGACCTGAGGATTTGGTGACCCAACTCTGGATGAGTCATGGTGACTCTTGTTACAACATCAGGGTCTGCAGAATGAAGAGCAAATGGAGTACAGGCTGCAGACAGGGGAAGCTCTGAAACCACAAAGTGTGTGTGGGGAAAGGGATCTGCCAAATCTGCCTGTGTTTTAACGAGGAGACACACATCATTTCCCTCTCCCCTTTAAATACATCCATGCAAATTCATCCTCTCCTCCCCACAACCAAACACCCCCCATCTCTCACATGCACATACACACACACTCCCCTCTCTCTCATGCACGCACACCCTCTCTCTCCCTCAGAAAGACACACATACTCCCCCTCACTTTCTCACAAACACACACTCTCTCTCTCTCCCTCCCACAGACACTCCACCTTGTTTTCAAACACACACACGCACGTGAGCACAAACACACAGATACACACACACATCTAATCTGTAAATTGAATTTTCATTTGCCGGTTTATATTTCCAGATGCATTATATTTTCTCAAACAAATATGCCATTTGTAGACAGTCAGTCAATGCGATATTTTATGAACTCCTACTTTGGAAATAAAGCCAAACTGATTCCAGGTAAAGACACATACAGACCCCAAACAAGACCGCATGCCTAAAATACGTTGTATGACTGGAGGGGTCACGTCCTTTACATCGATAATACCTGAAGGTATCTCCAGGCAGGAGTTGAAATGAACTGTTGGATTTGCATACTCATCAATCAAATCCTGTATCTCCATTCTAACCGATGAAAGATTTAGCTGCCATTTTAGATGTGTTCAATTCATGTGCATATATTGCACAACCCCTTCATCTTTTCCTTATAAATTTTGTGCTTAAGGTCTTCTCTCTCTAACACCTAACAAAGGAGCGGTACAATTAAAACTTGTGCTTTCAAATAAACGCGTCAGACTATAACCTGTTGCCATGCGATTATTGACCTTACTCAACCCAGTCCAAAACTAGCACCTCCATATCATGTTTCTTATTGGTTAGCCAATTTTGTCTCCAAGCAAATAAATTGACCCAACCCCGTGTGCTCTTGTCTTGCATATTAATCTTTTGTCAAGCATGTTATGCATTGCCTTCTTGAAGTCCAGATATAATACATCTTTCAGATCCCTGTTATTCAACTTGTTTGTCACACTTTTTCATAATAAAGTTAGAAAATCGTTCAAACATGATTCATCCTTAATACAATCATGTTGACTTTGATGGAATGTAGTTTGACTTTCAAAATCTCCTGTTGTTAATTCCTTAATAATAGATTTGAACAATTTGTCTTCAGTCCCAATTGGTTGCTCATGCCTTTTCATTGCCGAGTGAAGTTGGTTATTCTAAGTTCTTCCCTTTCCATAACCTCGACAGTCCGTTTCAATTCCAGTGAAATAGGCACAAAGCTGTAAACGATCGGCCCCAATTGCTGTGTAAGAGGCATGGGTGGCTGATTGGACTCATTCTGTTCCTGCTTTATACACACGATGGGCTGAATGTCCTCCTGATGTTCCTCCACTCTAGTTTCGATGGCTTGCATGTCCTGCACTTGTTCCTGACCAAGCCGTTCAAGATCTCAATGTCCTCCTCCTGTTGCTGAATGACAAGTTTGGGGACTTATGGAATCTCCCTACTATTTTGCCACATTTCGAGTGTTGAATTGTACAGGCAAGTTGCGTTGCCCACAGTGGGTAGCTCAGTGGTTAGCACTGCTGCCTCCCAGCACCAGAGATCTGGGTTCAATTTCAGTGTTGGGTCACTGTTTGTGTGGAGTTTGCACATTATCCCTGTTCATGCAATCAATACCATGGACTAAATACATCTTTAAACCGTTAATTGTAATGAGTTAGTACAGTAAATATCACACTTGAACACCACAGTCACTGACTACAGCACTGTACCTTTCACCAAGATCTTCACCAGAAAGTGCGCAAGTTGACTGACCACGTGATGCCGATGCGGAATTCCAATTCTCTCCAAGATATTCCCCTCCCGGTTTGAAATTAATCTCCTTCTAAATGTAGACTACAAATACCACATTCGGGCCCAGTTTCAAGGCTTGCAGAACGGATTACATTCCTGCTTTAGCTGAGTACACTCAGTGTGCATTTGGCAGACAGAGGGATCCTGAGGCTGGGATTTGCTGTTCAGCTGGTGCCAGAGACGGAATCCCATAACAGTGAACGGGAACTCGCTTTATAAAGAAAGGGGCACAATTCACTAATTGTGTTGCAGCGAAATTGCGATTAATAAACACACCTTTATTGGATAACTGCCTGTATATTGACTGGAGGATCAAAATTGTTGGACCAACGCGAATACAGTAGATCCTATTTTATATGTTCCGATGTTTAAACATACTAAAGGATACGAACACTGTGTGGGGGAAACTGAATTGAGAAATTTTCACCATGAACTAGAATGGAGGATGCTCAGTGTTTTGAATGACCTACTCCTTTCCCGATGATTCTGTGCAGTCTGTGGGAAAGCTCTGTAAATCCTGCCACCTGCTCTCAAATGTTAGGAAGGAGACCTTGCAGGGTCAATCGGGTAGTATTTCCGGCTCCAATACTGAGACTGGTGCCGGGTGATCTGTACGGTTTTATCCTTTAGTAGCCCCAGAACAGTTTGATACAATAGAGTGTTTGCTTGTCCGTTTTCGAGATCATTGAAGAGTTTATCACGTGTCTGTGTGTCTGGAGTCACGTTTAGGCCAGACCAGGAAAGCACGGGAGATTCACCTCCTGAAAGTACATTGAGGAAGGAAATTGGTGTTTACAATTGACATTGGCTTCAAGGTCACTGTTAATGACTCCAGGTTTTACATCTCGATATTTCATTAATTATAACGTCCACCAGCTGCCAGAGCATTAGCCTGGTCTGGATTAGTAATCCAGTGATATTTCCGCAACAACACCATCTCCACATGGGGACCTATCTGAAACCACACTGAGCTGGTCATTTCTGTGCTGCTTGACAGCTCTGTCAAAAAGAACTCCCACCAATGTGACTATCGCGACGGGACTCAGGGCGTGGTAAATGGTCAGACTGTAGTTATTTCCGTGTTATGAGATTGGATACAGCTGAGTTATTTTCCACATTGCCATGGAGATGTCAGAGTTGGAGCTGGAATGAAACAGCTTCCCCAGGGACACGGCTTGTTGTGCAGCACAAGTCTTCAGTTCTATTGCAGGAATGGTGTCAGGACCCATTGTCTGTGTCGTATCTACTGTGTTCACCTGTTTCTTCATGTCACATCCAGCAAATCAGATTGATTAAAGACTGGCATCTGTAATTCTGCGGACAGCATGGCGAGGGTGAGGTGGATCATCAACACAACACCTCTGAATGAGGACGGTGCAGATAATACAACCATGTCTTTTACACTGATGTACAGGGCTGTCCCGTGATTTAGGATGGCGATATTTATGGAGTCGTCCCCTCCAGTGAGTTGTTTAATAGTCCATCAACATTTATATCTGGATGTGGCAGCACTGCAGAACTTCGAACTGATCTGTTAGTCTTGGGATCATTTTGTCCTCTGTATCAGATGTAAGTCCTGCTGTTGCGAATGTAACCAGTCAAGTGCGGGAGCTTTAATGGATTGTCATCAGGTTTCGGTACACATGGTGCCGACCATATCATGTTGACCCGCGCTCGTTGCTGAACCATAGATCAGCTTGATGTTAATGGTAGGCTGAGGGATTTTCCTGGGGAAAATGTTACAGATTGTATTTGAATACAATTCTGCTGCTGTTGTGTTCCTACCTCACCACATGAATGCCCACTTTTAGCTCCAATATGTTCACTTCAATTCTACTGACTAACCCCCAGTTTACACCAAGACCCATTCACCCATCAGCCCTGTACTCAGAGTCTTAACCTGGTTTCTGATTTGGTAACACTTCCATTTTCCTATTCTCATTCTGCTGAGGGTCTCTCCCTGGTGTCACGCCTCCAATTTGATACTTTACTCAAACCCCGTAACGTTTGCATCTGGAACTTTTCCATTCCCCAATGCCATCTTCTGTGTTTGATGAAATGTGTTCCCCTCTGTTTCTCTCCCTGAGCATGATTAAGAGCTCTGCAGTGTCAGTGATGCTAGCCTTATGCAGTTTCAGATCAAGGAATTTATGCTCCTTGCATTATCGGTCACATCTCTGTGCATTCCGTGTGAGACAGAGCGTTTGAGCAGCTTTAACACACGTCTATGGAACTTGTTCAAAAAGAGAAAATGCTGAAGAAACTCAGCAGATCTGGCAGCATCTCGTGGAGTGAAAATAGAATAAAACTTTCAGGGCTAGTGTCCCTTCTACAAAGCTCCCATTTTCTCCAGCATTCTTTGCATTTTCATTTCCAGTATCTATAGTTATTTGTTTAATTGAATTTTTTTTCTGAGCCTATTCATTTCTAGAGAAGCTCAACAGCTCTGGCATCTTCTGCAGAGACAGAAACAGAGTTAGCGTTTCAAGTCCAGTATGATACTTCTTCAGAACTGAAAAGGCTTGGAGATTGAGGTTTATAATTCCTTGACAGATGTGGGAAGGGGTTGACGAATAAAAGAGGATGTGGTAAATGATAAACATGCTTTTAATAGTGGTGAACGAGATGATCATGTGAGATAGCTTTAAATTAAGCTGTGAATGGAGAAAAGGGGGTCTATCTATTGAGTGAAAGATAAAGATACAACCAGACAAAGGTCATTGGTACGCCATGAGGGAGATAGTATGGAAACAGGAGAATAGCTATAATGGGGTCAGACTGTGAAGTTATGAAATTGTACCTTAACTCCTACAGGATGTTACCTATGAAAGATGAAAGTGAGTTGTTACTCGAGCTTGTGTTGTGCTTCCTTGGAACATTGCAGCAGCACAGGGCCGAAATGTTAGCATGAGAGCAAGGTAGGTTATTGAAATGGGAAGCAATGAGATTGTCAGGGTTATTTCTACAGACAGAGTGGGAGTGTTCCTTAAAGTAATCTCATGTTTGGTCTCGTCAATATAGAGAGACCGCATTGTGAGCAGCAATGATAGGAGAGCAGATTGAAAGTTTACATGTGAAATGCTGCTTCACCTGGAAGGTATGTTTGGTGCCTTGAGCAGTGAGGAGTGAAGAGGTAAATGGACAAGTGTTGCAGTTTCTGCAATTGCATGGGAAGGTGCCATGGTGGAGTGGAAAGTGTTCAGGGTGATGGAGGGGTCACTGAGGGAACGGGCCCTCTTAAATACTGACAGTGGGCGGGAGAGGCACATGTGTGTGATGGTGCTGGCCTGCTGGAGATTTTGGAAATGGTAATTTTGATCCTCCATTCTCGGAGGAAGTGTGGACAAGGAGGAATCTATCATTGTTCTTGGATGAAAGGGACGGATTGAGGTCAACATCCTGGGTGATGGGACAGTGACAGCTGAAGGCCCTGGCCACCAGGGTTAGGGGGTTTCTGGTTTGAAGGAAAATGAGGTCACGTTAGATGCAGCTCACATGAATGTTGCATCATCAAACAGAAATAACAGAGATGGAGAAACTTGGAGAATGGGGTCAGCCTCCGCTGTTCATGTGTTCAGCCACATGCAGAAGCTCCCTCTGAATGATTGAAAAGAACCAGGAATCTAAATTGAGGGTTTCTGCCTCACATCGGGTCTGAAGCAGAATGTGAAAATAGATCCAGAGGAAGGTCAGTGAGTGTACATGAGCAGACATTCAAGCAGATATCCCAAACTGCTCAGTAATTATTGTTTCTGTTCAAAAGAAGACCTCGATAAGCAGGTGAACAACACATGGTGAACAAAAGCTCTCAAGGATACAATTGATGAGCATTAGTGGAGGGCAAGATTTATAATGTTTATTGCAGAAACCATAAGCTGATGTTAGGCATGAATTTCAGCTGTGTTTCCTGATTTAGCCCGCAGAAAACCTTGCCATTGCTGCTCCATCCTCTTCCCTGTCCGTCTCCCCTTCCTGATTCCAGGATCTTCCTCTCAAATTAGAGACTACATTCGCTCACATCACGGTCCCTACCCACTTCACCTGAAACTCTTTGATCAAGTCCACCTACTCTGCTGTAGCATCAAGCTGCGTTTTGTGCTGCCACTTTGCTCTGGTCTCAGTATGGCTCGGCCTCTCCATTCAAACTGTTTTACACCTCCCACTCACATCTCGTTCTGGAAAGTTTCCTTCTTTGCGCAAACCTTATTGAAAACACCTCTCCCCCTTTGCACTGAATTCACACTGTGATCCAAATTTCAAAATGTATATTCAGTCTTCATCTCTCTCTGCTAAAGGTAGACGCTTACTGTGTGGTACAAGAATTCCCCTTCTTATATGGTTCAATCCAGAGATACGCTTTCACTGTAGAGATCATCACACAATTTGGACAAAGCAATTCACATGTTTGACCTCATATTGGTACTCATAAGAGTTTCCAGCTGCCCGAGTATTGTAATATGGAGAAAAACAAATCACAGACGGAAGGTTTGGCTGAGTGTTATTTACCTGTCATTTGAATACTGTTTCAATTTCGCAGTGATTATCTTTAAATGCTTGTGCGTGAGGCTGGTGTCAGATATCGTGTAGGAGGTTGAGGGATGACATTGTAGAAGCTTATAAAATTATGAGAGGTATGCATAGAGTGACCAGCCAAGGTCTTTTTTTCCACGAGATGGGGGAGTTCAACCATAGAAGACAAAGGTTAAAAGTGAAAGAGGGAAGATTTGAAATGGACGAAGGGTCAATGTTTTCACACAGAGGCTGATGTGTGTATATGGAATTAGCTGTCAGAGGAAGAGTGGGAGATGCAAGTACAGCGACAACATTTAAAACTCATTAGGACAAACATATGAATGGGAATAGCTTAGAGGCATATGGACAAAATGCAATTAGATGGTACTAGTTTAGTTTGGAAAACCTGGTCAACATGGACAAGTTGGACCAAAGAGTCTGTGCGCTATATGACTGTATGAATATAGAAAGCGAGGAAAAGTGGAGAAAAGACATGATGTAGTAAATTGGCAAGAAATACAAAAACAAGAAGCATGAACCTTTCCGCGCATATAAAAAAAATCAAGATGAATGTGTGACCTTAGGTAGAAATTAAAGCAGGAAAGAATATTGCGCATAATTGGAGTGTGTGACTGAGGCATTTGCTACAGGGAGCAGACGGATAATTTACACCCATGTTTTACATTTTTCCTCACAGGGGAAGGAACAGTAAGTATTTCAATGATGTAAACAAAATGGTAATAGGAGGGAAGTTCTTGAACCGTCTCTAACACAAGGGACAAGGATTGTTCTAACAGACAAGACTAAGAGTAGACAGGTCAGCAGTAATTCGCAACTGGTTTTAAAAGAAATGGTCAGTCTTGGGGTCATGGCGCCCTCTGTACAAGATGTTAGTTCTGCTGTTTGTTAATGTAAGCAGTAATTGCGGTAGCTTGAATGGATTGTCATCAGGTTTAGGTACACACGGTTCTGACCATGGCATGTTCAACCACACTCATCACTGAAACAGAGATCAGCTTCATCGTAATGGTAGACTGAGAGATTACATTGTGGTTGAATATAATTCTACTACTGCTGCTGCTACTATAGCTGCTATGATTTGCAGCATCACATGAAAGTCCAGTTTGAGCTGCAATATCTGCACTACAATTCTGCTGCCTGTCCTCAATTCGCACGGGGACCGTGTCACCCTTCTCCCCTGTACACAGTGCCCTATCCCGGTTTCTGATGTTGGAACGCTTCCATATGTTTTAAGTTCTCATTCTGTTAGGGTATCTTCATGATGCCATGCCTCCAATTTGTCACATTCATCAAACGCATTTAATGTTTTCACCTGAATATTTTCTCCTCCAGTAATGCCATCTTCTCTTTAAAGCGAATGTGTTTCCCTCTGTTTCTCTCCATGACCATGGTTAAAGGCTCTGTAGTGTTGGTCATGACCGCCTTATGTAGTTTCAGAACAAATGAATTTGTGATCCTTGCATTATCATTCACTTCCCGGTGTATGGCACTCTATGTTGGACAGGGTGTGTGAGCAGCGTTGACACACATGTATGAAGCATATTCAAAAACAGAAATTGCTAAAGACCCTGACATTCTGACAGCATGATGTTCCCACGATGTTGTCCCGAGATTTAATCCTCATGTAAAACATAGTAATTTAACCTCCGCACCCCTCAACTCACTGCTATCCATGTACATGTCCAACAGTCGCTTAAATGTCCCCAATGACTCTGCTTCCACCATCAGAGCTGGCAATGCATTCCATGTATTCACAACTCTCTGCGTAAAGAACCGACCTCTGATGTCTCCTTTATACCATCCTCCTAATATTTTCAAACTATGACTTCTTGAACTAGTGAATCCTGCCCTGGGGTAAAGTCTCTGGGTATTGACTCTATCTATTCCTCTCATTATTTTGTACACCTCGATCTGGTCTCCTTTCTCCTCCTTGTCTCCAGACAGAAAGGTCCAAGCTCTTTCAACCTTCCTTCATAAAGCAAGCCCTCCAATTAAGGCAGCATCCTGGTAAACCTTCTTTGCACCCTCTCCATTACTTCTCTATCTTTCCTGTAGTAGGGCATGCACAACTGGACACAGCATTCCAAGTGTGGTCTCACCAGGGACTTTGAACAGCTGCAGCAAAACCTCACGGCTCTTAAACTCGATCACCCTATCAATGAAAGCCAAAACACCATATGTTTTCTTGACACTCTTTCCACTTGAGTGGCAAATTTGAGGGATCTATGCACTTGCGCACCCTGATCCTTCTGTTCTTCAACACTGCCAAGAATCCTGTATTTATTGCTATAATCAGGAATCGAATTTGACCTTCCAAAATGCATCACTTCGCATTTATCCAGGTCGTACTCCATCTACCATTTCTCAGCCCAGCTCTGCATCCTATCTATATCGCGCTGCACCCTACACAAGCCCTCTATACTATCGACATAACCTCCAACCTTTGTGTCATGAGCAAATTTACTAACCCACCCCATAACCTCCTCATCCAAGTCATTTATAAAAACTACAAAGAGCAGAGGCCCAAACACAGCCCTCTGGGATCCCTCTCAACACTGTCCTCCAAGCAGAATACTTTCCATCTACAACCACTGTCTGCCTTCTGCCAGCCAGCCAGCCAGTTCTGAATCCAGATAGCCAAATCTCTCTGCATCCAATACTTACTGACTTTATGAATGAGCCTTCCATGGGGACCCCTATCAAATGCCTTGCTGAAGTTCACATGCACCACATCCACCGCTCGACCGCCATCGACCTGTCTTGCCACCTTCTCAAAGAACTCAATAAGATTTGTGAGACCTTCCCCTCGCAAAGCCATGCTGATTGCCTTTAATCACACTACGATTTGCCAAATCGTCATAAATCCTATCCCTCAGAACTTTTTCCAAACGTTACTGACCACAGCTGTAAGATTGACTGCTCTCTAATTGCCAGGGATTTCCCTATTACACTTCTTGAAATGAGGAACAACATTCGCTTCATTCTAATCCTACGGTACGACTTCTGTGAAGAGCGAGGAGGTAAGTATCCTCGCCAGCGGCTTAGCAACCTCCTTTCACGCTTTCCGGAGCAGTCTAGGATAAATCTGGTCTGGCCCTGGGGACGTAGCCATCTTAATGTTTTCCAAAATTGCTAGCACATCAACTTCATCAATCTTGATCTGGTCAAGACTGATCTGGCCCAGCTCCTCTAAGTTTTCATTTACAACAAGTTCCCTTTGCTTGGTGAAAATCAAAGCAAAAAACTCATTTAGGACTTCCCCCTAGCTGCTCAGACTCCATGCATAAGTTCCCTACGCTAATCCTGATCATTCCTACCTACTCCCTGATTATTCTTCTTTTTCTCACGTATGAGAAAAATGCATTTGGATTCTCCCTCATCCTTCTTGACAAGCCTTTTTCGTGCTCCATCATGGCTCGCATCAGTCCATTTCTGAGCTCCTTTCTAGCAAGCCTGTAATCGTCTAAAGCTGTGCTAGATCCTTGCTTCCTCCAGCTTATGTAAGCTAACTGCTTCTTTTTTACAAGACGTTGGTCTGTTCTCGTCATCCAAGGTTCCCTAATCTTACCCCTTCTTACCTGTCTCAGCGGAACAAATTTGTGTATCACTTGCAACAACTGCTCCTTAAACAGTCTCCACATGTCTGCTGTGCCCTTTCTGTGGAACAATTGCTCCCAGTCTGTATTTCCCAACTCCTATCTGATAGCATCATAATTTCCTTTTCCACAATTAAATATCTTCCCTCGGAAACTGCTCCTTTCACTCTCGCAGACTATGCTGCATGTGAGCCAGTTGTGATCACTTTCACCAAAATGCTCTCCCACCCTGAGTTCTGACACCTGACCTGGCTCGTTGCCGAGCACCAAATCCAAAATAGTATCTCCCCTCGTCGGCCTGTCAACAGACTGAGCAAGGAAACCCTCTTGAACACACCTGACAAAAACGACTTCATCCACACCATCTGCACTTGGGAGGTTCCAGTCGATGTTGGAAAAGTTGAAATCACTCATAAATATAACCTTGCTCCTTTTGCATTTTTCCAGAATCTGCCCGCGTATGGGATCTTCAATCTCTCTACTGCTATGAGGTGGACTGTCGAAAATCCCCCAAATGCGATGACTTGCTGTTCCTAACGTCCACCCATAGTGACTC
This sequence comes from Chiloscyllium punctatum, assembly GCF_047496795.1. Taxonomy (NCBI): domain Eukaryota; kingdom Metazoa; phylum Chordata; class Chondrichthyes; order Orectolobiformes; family Hemiscylliidae; genus Chiloscyllium; species Chiloscyllium punctatum. Next base: position 26,127,906 of record NC_092769.1, on the reverse strand, counting down.
AGTAGACAAACCATCCTCAACAACCTTCATTTCTGTAGCTGTGATGCATTCTCTGATGAGCAATTCTACACCCCCTCCTCATTTTTCACCCACCCTGTTCTTTTTTAGATTAAATTAGATAACTTACAGCGTGGAAACAGGACCTTCGGCCCAACAAGTCCACACCAACCTTCCATACAGCAACCCATCCAAAACCATTCCCCTATATTTACCCCTTCATCTAACGCTACGGGCAATTTAGCATGGCCAATTCACCTAATCCGCACATTTTTGGATTATGGGAGGAAACCGGAGCAAACCCACGGAGATAATCTGCAAACTCCGCACAGACAGTTCCCTGACGTGGGAATTGAACCCGGGTCTCTGGCGCTGTGAGGCAGCAGTGCTAACCACTGTGCCACAGTAGCGCCCCAAAACATTTTTAAACATTCTAAACCCTGGAACATCAAGCAACCATCCCTGCCCCCGTAAAACCTAAGTCTCCGTTATGGCCACGGCATCGTTGCCCCAAGTACTGATCCATGCTCTAAGTTCGTCACTTTTTTTTCGGACATTCTTTGCATTAAAGCAGATGCACTTTAACTGATCCCTTTGTTTCATCGCGTGCGAAACCTTCCTGATAGATTCAATATATCCTGTCACTGTTCCGTCTGCAACTAACCCCCTCTCAGACATGTGGTCTGATTCCTACCCCCCTGCAAACTAGTTTAAACCCGCCAGAATCACACGAGCAAGCCTCCCAAACAGGACATTTGTGCCCCTCCAGATCAGGTGCAACCCGTCCTTCATGTTCAGTTCCCACCTTACCCAGAAGGTATCCCAATGGTCTAGGTATCTGAAGCCCTCCCTCCTGCACCAGCCTCGCAGCCACGTGTAAAGCTGCATTCGCTGACTGTTCCTCATCTAACGAGCGCGTGGCACTGGGAGCAAACCTGAGATCACTACTCTACTCGTCCTACTCTTCAGCTTCCAAATTAACTCTGTGGCTAAAGACGTTTCATTTTATCTCCGTTCTAATGGGTTTCCCCTTTTGTCTAAGCCTGTGTCCTCCTGCCAGTGCAAACGTCCTCCCAATTTTGTCTGCATCCAGGTCATTCAGTATTCTGTAAATTTCACTTAGATCCCCCACCCCCTCATCCTTCTAATCTCCATCGAATATAAACCCAGAGTTTTCCAATGTTCCTCACGTGTTAAGCTTTTCATTTCTGATGAACCTTCTCTTGACACACGCCAAGGCTAATACATCCTTCCTGATGTATGAGGCACAAAATACTGGAAATGTCGTCTGTCCAGAGCCTTAGAAAGCCTCAGAATGCCCACCATTATATCCTACTCCTCTCGAGATGAATGACAACATTGTATCTGCCTTCTTAACTACTAACTCAACCTGCAACTTTATCTAAGGCGAATCCTGCGCTTGGAATCCCAAGTCACTTTGTTACTCAGATTTCTGTTTTTTTTTCCATTTAGTAAATAGTCCATGCCTGTATTCTTCATACCAAAGTGCATGACCTCACACTCTCCTACATTGTATTCCATCTGCTACTCCTTTTCTCACCCTCCTAAAATGTCGAAATCTTTCTGCAGGCTCCCTGCCTCCTCAATACTACATGCCCCTCCACCTATCTTAGCATCATCTGCAAACGTAGTTAGAATGCCTTCTGTCCCACCACTCAGATCATTAACCTATAAAATGAAATGTTGTGGTCACAACATTGACTCTTGTGGAACAGTGCTAATCCTGAGAGGGACAAGTTTATTCACACTATGCGTCCTGCCAGACAGCCAACCTTTTATCCATGCTAGTACCTGGCCTGTGACACCATGGGTCCTTATCTTACTCTGCAGCCTCCTGTGCAGTACCTTATCAGAGGCCTTCTGGAAGTTCAGATAGGTAACTTTCTCTGGTTCAACGCGTCGTTACCTCCTCAAAGAATTCTCATTGTCCTGACAGCAATGTAGGTTTTTGAAATGGGGAGCAATCAGAAGGAAAGGGTCGTTCCTACAAAGTGGAGATGTTCCTCAAAGCAGTTTCTGTTTGGCTCACTAATGTAAAGGAGACTACATTGTGAGCAGCAATGGAAGGAGACTGGATTGAAAGAGTGCAACTGAAATGCTGGTTCACCTGAAAGGTGTGTTTAGGGCCGAGGACAGTGAGGAGGGAAGAGGTGAATGGTCAAATGCTACAGCTTTTGCATTTACATGGGAAGGTGCAATGTGGTTGTGGGGAAATGTTCGGGGTGATGGAGCGTGCCACAGAAGTGAATAGTCCCTGTGAAATACTGACAGTGGACAGGAGGGGAAGATGTGTTTGATGGTGCTGTCCTGCTGGAGGTGGTGGAAGTGGCGGAGGATGATTCTGTGAATGCAGATTCTAGTGCAGTAGGAAGTGAGGGCAAGGGGAGAACTTTCATTGTTCTGGGATCGAGGGCGTGGACTGAGGGCAGAAGTGAAGGAGACGGGACAGGCACAGCTGAAAGCTCAGTCCATCAGAGTGAGGGGATTTTTCGTTTGAGAGAAAAGGATGTCATGTAGGAAGCTTCCCACTGGAATGTGACATCATTGAACAGAAATCACAGATCCAGAAAAACTGAGAGAATGGAGTCACTCTCCATGTGTTCAGCCACATACGTAGGTTCCCCCTGAATGTCTGAAAACAGCCAGGCGTTTCAAATGCAGATTTATGTAATATATCTGATCAAATACGGAGCGTGGAAATAGACACAGGTGAAGGTCAGCAGATGTGTTGGGGGGTGGGGGAACATTTAAGCATGTACTGCTTAATAACGCTCAGCTATTATTGACTGTGATCAAAAAGAAGCTGATATGAAGATGTTGAGATGAACCACCCATGATGCACAAAGGCTGTGAAGAATACTCATCAATCACAAACTAACGAATTCTGATTGGTGAGTTCTAGCGTCGGCCACATTTGAGAAGTTTACTTTTGGAACCAGAAGCAAATTTTATAAAACAAAATACAAAGGAAATATTCCAAAACTGGCCAGAAATATGAAAAAAATATAACCACCAGAGTTTTCCCATATCGAATAAAAAACGTTCATGATGTGTGTGTGACCCTTGGAAGAAAGGCAGGAAAGAATACGTGGGACACCTGGAGGATGTGGCTGGGGAACTGGTTTCAGGGAACAGGCAGAGAATTTAAAACAGTATTTTGCCTCGTTCCTCACAGGGGAAGGCACAAAGAATTTCAATATTATAAACAAAATTGTAGTCAGATGAAAGTTTTGTACTGTCTCTAACAAAACGAAGAAGGCTTTACTCAAACAGAAAAGACCAAGGGTAAACAGTTCAGCAGTAATTCATAGCTTGTTTTAATAGAAGTGGTTGCAGATTGACTGGTGGCACTATGTGAAATATTTGAGTGTTGCAGTGAAACTGGAGAAACTGCAATGCGGCGCCTGTCTTTAAGAAGAGAGCGAGTCTTCAAGTGTTTAAGTGCTCCCTTTGTCTGAATAGCGGAGCATATTTGAGAGGCTTCATGGCCTCATGATGCACTTTCATCCTGAGTGATTTTAAAAAAAAGTAAAACTCTGCTCCTTCCTCTGATGCGTTACACACTGGGGGATGAACATTTTGCTAAAGTTGGATTATTTTTAAAATTATCTGGAACATTGTACAAACGATATCATCTAGAGAATTCTAGAAACTGTGCTCATAAGAACATTTTATAACCATATGGGGGTATTGCGTAGATAAAAGAGACAGAGAGAAAGAGAAGGTGCTGCATTGCAGTGGTGAGAGTGATGGAGCCTTATTCTGGGGAAGGCGCTAACAGATATACAGTGAGCGTGAGACAGTAGAGAGAAGAAGGTGACCCTGATCCTGACAGAGTGGGAAGGTGCTTTTCCAGTATTGCTGGACTTTTCTTCGGACCGCAGATACTGTTCTGAGCTGGGTGGTGTGCTCAGACCATGCTCGGTGTGTCTGGTGGTGCGGCTCCCTCTGGGAAGTGAATTGTCCCCCTCTATACTAGACTATTCACCAGGAACTCCGTGCCCCTGTCGACAAGCTGTGGTGTAATTTCCCCTTGTCTGCCTTGCTCGGTAAACTATGCAGGGCAGCCCCAAACTGAGAAAGCGCAACTGTGTGCCCATTGACCTTTTAATGATGGCAGCAGTACCAGGAATCACTGAATATCCAGGGGCATCTGGGAAATGGTGTGTACCTCCAACCATGATGGGTGGGAGAATCGGGATGGCATTGAATGAGAGGGACACCATGGAGTGGTGTGTATAGTTCATGAGGTGAGTTCGATAAGCTAACACGAGGAAACAAGCTCTGCCTCGTGCAGACTTTCCTTCTGTCACACTCAATGAAAATTGCGCTGACAACAAATTATTGTTCGATTCAGCCAAATGCTGGACAGACAAAAGTCAAAGTTAAACATAAATAAATAAAGCAAAAAGATGCAGCGGGTCTAGTGATCAGGCACAGACGGCCTCGGGAGCCCAGCAATTCCTATATTGCCAAAACACGGCAGAATCATCGAGCTTGTGAAGAGAAAGAATTATCTCTCTCCCTCACCTCTATGTTTACAACGGGAGATGTGCCATTAGACCAATAGTCATCGATATCAAAATCCCACCCGCACCAACAATGGATTTTAATTTGAGAACATTAGACTGGAATGTTCCAACAATGGATCCGAATCTGAGAACATTAGATTTGAATGTTCCAACAATGGACAGGAGTTTATCCTTGGGTCCTTACTATCTTTCTCAGGATTGGCCATGTTTAGAGTTGCGGATACGAGCCATACTGATGATTATTCAAACTGGGTACTCTCCCATCCTCGCTATTATTGGTGTTCCTAATAAGTCTATCTCTATCAATTCTATGAATGATGCTGAATGTTCTTGCTATTCTGGTTGATTATATTTAACAAAAACATAAACTTTCAGTCACAAATGCCACTTCCTTCTCATGCATTTCCAAACTACTTACTCATAAACATATGAGAAGGTAAAAGACTGTTCGGAATCTTGAGTCTTCACTTACCATGAACTGTTTTATGTATCCACATTCTCTCTGTCATCAAACCTGCCGACGCCCACCTCCATAATATCCCCAGTCTCCAGCTTTGCCTGAGTTCTGTTGCTGACTTCCCCATCATCTACCCCTTCGTTAATGACAGATTTTATGGTTCCAGTTCTCTTCTGACCTCTCTTCCAGTCACAAATAGTTTGACCACAAGCTTGTTCTTCTCTCTACAGTTACTTCACAACAGGGACTCTTAAACAGAGTAATAATGTCACTGTATGTGTAATTCAGAGGCACAGGTTATGACTCTAAACGCATTGTCTGAAATCCTATCACAGCCGATGACTAAATTTAAATTCCAATATCAAAAATTGGAATGAAGCCTAACTTCAATCATGGCAAGCATAAACCATCAGGATTTCTTTTCTTAATATTTTGAGAACCTTTGGTAAAGAAGCCTAACATTTTTGCCCTGTCTGAACTAAGTGTCACCTCAGATCCACAACAATATAGTTGTCTCCATATTGCCTTGACAATGGCTGCATGGTCAAGGGTAGTTATGATGGACATCAAATACTGCTCTTGCCAGTGATGCTAACATCCCGCAAAACAACAACAACAAGGAAATGTGGATGCGAGCGATCTGAAATAAAATTCCCCACTGTCTGAAAGAATGTTGGAGAATCTCAGCAGGTATGGCAGCCTGTCGGATAGAAAAAACACACAAATGACGTTTCGAGTTCAGTGAACCTATCAAAACTGAATGTAGCTGAGAAATTATATTATTATATCAAGGATGGATGGAAGGGTGAGCGGGAGGTTTGTGTTGAGTGGATGATGTCCTGCAAGAGAGTGAGAGAGAAAGAGAGAGAGAGGAAAATCAAGCAAAAGGATTGCTGATGATGGACAGGAATGAAAACAGAATGGGAAGTTATTCTACCATTTCCCATTTCCATATATTCCTGAATATCATGATTATTATGGGATGTCCCTGCTTAACGTGAGTTATGTTCCCTCTATCTCTCGTCTCTGATTGTGGTGATCAACTCCATCAGCAACACTATATCTCAATCGCTGAAATATAGAGAAATGTAATGTTCCATTGTGAACTGCTTCTTTGGATAGAGGAACTGTTACTGTGCGACTGTGTGGAGATGTAAGAGATTTCTCAGCCCGGAAGAGAAACTGAGGAGACCGAGGCATTTTCTGTAGTGAATGGATGCATTGTAGGTGTGGGGCATTGACTTGCTGCTGTCATCTGGAAAGTCAGTGGAGGCTCTGTGGATGGTGTTCTCAGGATTGTGATGTCAGCTACTGGGTTCATTCAGGGAGCCCCGAGGATCTGGGGACCCCACTCTGAATACTGCATTTACAGTGTTTCTGGGTCCATGATAAACAAATGGAGCTGAGACGACACAGAAGGGAAGCTGTGTAAACAGGGAGGAGTGAGGCATTATATTTTCCTCTCTGGGATATCCAGGAACATTTGTCTCAGCTGCACCCATTCAGGTGTAAAGTGTAAAACCAGCTTGTCTCAAAATTGAGATTATCACTGAGCTGTATCCCCTCCTTCAGTATAACCTCTGTTCTCACACCAGGGAAAGGACTGCACTGACACTCACGATGAATTAAACTGGATTGATGCTGGAACTTTGCAGGCAGCAGTGGGTAATCTATCCACCATCTCTGAAGTGCAGTACTCCAATGTATTCACGAGCTGACTGAAACCATCTACCTGCTGAGAGGAATGCATTGGTTCCATCTCCACAGGGGAAGGTACAGAAACTAATTTCCAGAAATATTAGCGAACAGAATGACTGGTAAAAATTGGAAACTGCAGGAAATCAGAAGTAATGAATAGTATGTTATTGAAAATCTAATTGAATTGAAGCTTCATAAGTTGCTGCATCTGATGAGCTGCATCTCAGAGTGATTAGATGAGAAAAGAGCTAGTGAAAGAATTACTGATTATTCTTCAAAGCTAGTTAGATTCTGAAAGAACTAACTGGAAAACAACTACTGTCAACCTAAATATTTAAAACAGGATGGAGAGGGAAACAGAAAACTAAATAACTTGATGTCAGCTGTGAGAAAAAAAATATTGGAACATTTTAACTGGAACGTGACAACTAGACACTTGGAGAATAATTATATGATTTGGTTCATTCAGCCTAGATTCAGGAAAGGGAAATGATCTTTGATAAACCTGTTTGTGGAGATTATCCATTGTGACATCGACAGTTGAGAACCAATGGGAGTGGAGAATTTGTATTTTTAGAAGACGCTTGACATGTTTGAATACAGGTGTATGTGGAATGTTAGAGTCCATGGGTAGGTAGGGGTGGAATATATACCACATGGATTAAAAATTGGGTAATGGAGATACGAGAAGAATACTGTTTTTTCAATGGACTGAAGGATTGATGGGTGGCAGCAGGATCAGTGTTTGGGCAATAGCTGTTCACAAGGTATAAAATGATTCAGATGTGAACAACAAATTCCATCATGTACATTTATATTTATTAAATGGTAGGGAAGTTGCCGAGTGCTTTTGTTGAAAAAGACCTGGATGTCCTTGGTCATAAGTCACTGACAGAATTCATACAGGGGCAGGAAGTAAATGATATGTGGCTCTACATGCAAAATGATTGATGTACAAAAGTTAGAATATCTTTCCCAATGATCGTGTTTTGTTGAGATAGTAGTTGGTGCATTGTGTAAAGGTTCGGTCTGCTTTATAATCAATGATCTTTTTGTCACTGAGAGAGTGCAAAGGAGTTTGACCAGACTAAACATTGGCGTGATGTTACCATGAGGAGAGAGCGCAGGAACTATGTGCTTAATCTGTAGCGCTGTCAGAGAATAAGAAGTTGAAGTTGATGGGTATGGACAGAAACTCATTTTGTCCCAAATAGCTGAATGGGGTGGAACTGTCATACTTTTCATTGGATGTTTGATTCACGACAGTTTACATGTATCTGCAGAACCCTCACGTCGATTGACAGAGAGGTACAGGCTCTGAATGAACTCTGAACACTTGAATGCACCGTTACTGTGTGACATTGCATTGAATGTCACTTTGTAAACAACCCTGCCAGTCGCCAAAATACCATCATTTTGAAACAGTTAGTTATTCCCCACCGGCTTCTGACCTCCACTAAGACCATGGGTCTGCCTTCTTGGAGATGGAAGGTAACTTGGAGAATGGATAAAAAATGTTGGTTTCATTCTGACTGCCAGAAAACCATGTTAAAGTAACGCATATGTAGCATGAGTAATTAAGCCATGTGGATCAATTTGGAGCAGTCTGTCTGTGTAGCCCCTGCTCCATTTGTTTGTTACGTTGGAGCATCTCTGACAGTTTCCTGTTCCTGTGTTAGTGGCTTGACAAGCTGAATAACATCTTCCTGTTCCTTTGTAAATGACACCGGGTGTGAAATGGTTCTTTCTGATCCCATGTATGTGACATGTGGGAGAAAGCAGACTCCCACCTTCCTGTGCAACAGGCATAGGGAATGAATGGTCTATCCTTCTTCTTGTCCAGTAGTTTTGATGGGATGAATCTCTTCACCACATTATTGTGAAACCAGATTGAGCTGCTGAATGAACTCCTAATTTTACTGTGGAAGTGTACTGTGCTGTTACATAAACGTTACCCAGACTTTAACAGCACGATCTTGAATGTTTTCCAAGTCGTGCTGCATATGGTTACAGACTGTTTCAAGAGCTGAAGAGGGACAACTTTTTCTGAAAATGTTGTAAAATTCAGTGAATGCCCCCTCCTCTGTTGGCACGGTGACTCAGTAATTAACACTGCTGCCTCACAGCACCATGGTACCAGGTTCGATTCCACCTTTGGGCAACTGTCTGTGTGGAGTTTGCACATTTCCAAATTGTCTGCATGAGTTTCCTCCGAGTGCTCTGGTTTCCTCCCACAGTCCGTAGATGTGCAGGTCAGGTGAATTGGCCATGCTATATTGTCTATTATGTTAGGGGCATGAATCAGAGGGAATGTATCTGAGTGGGTTACTCTTTGGAGGGTCGGTATGGACTGGTTGGTCCGAAGGGCCTGCTTCCAAACTGTAGGAAATACAATCTGCTCCGTTTAGACTCAATGGGCTGAATAGCCTCCTTCCCCACACCGTTGGGATTGTATGATGACAAACTGGAGGTGCCGAGGCTGAGGAAGCTTCGCTGAGGATCTCGTGCAGATGTGTCCCACGGCTTAGATGATTGATGCCCATCAATGATAATCATCTTACCTTGTCCGTTGTGCCGTGAATGATACCAAACACGGGAGAAGTCACAATTAATTCTCATTAAGTGTAATTTTGTTCAGGTTCCTTGATGTCATCCTCAGTCAAATACTGCCTTGAGTTCAGGACCAGTCTCTCTTACCTGTGCCCCTGTGTTACCTCTTTTGTTCGTATCAATAGGTCATGGTGTAAAAGCAGAGAAGGTTTTCTTCAAACAAAGGGTAGTGAATGTCAGGAATTCTCTTACACAGAGAATTAGGGGAGGTAGATCACTGAAAGGGACCAGTGGTGACCGCAGGGATCAGTCCTGGGACCTCTGCTCTTTGCTACTTTTATAAATGATTTGGATATGGGTTTTGAAGAGTGGGCTAGTAAGTCTGCCGATGACACAAAGGTGGTTGGAGTGGTACAGAATGTGGAGAGCTATTGTAGGTTGCAACGGGACATTGACAGGATGCAGAGCTGGGCTGAGAAGTGGCAGATGGAGCTCAAACTGAAGTGATTCATCTTGCAAGCTCAAATGTGAATGTAGAATACATGGTTAAAGGCAAAATTCTTGGCAGTGTGGAGGAACAGAGGGATCTTGGGGTCCGTGTCCACAGATTCCTCAAAGTTGCTACCCAGGTTGATCGGGTTGTTAAGAGGCGCCTGGTGTATTGGCTATCAGTTGCAGGGGGATTGAGTTTAAGAGCCGCGAGGTTATACTGCAGCTCGATAGAGCCCTGCTCAGACTGCACTGGGAATATTGTGTTCACTTCTGGTCTCTTCATTATAAGAAGGAGAAGAAAGCTTTAGAGAGGGTAAAGAGGAGATTTACCAGGATGCTGCCTCGACAGGAGGGCAGGTCTTGTGAAGAAACCGTAAGTGAGCGAGGGCTTTTCTAACTGGAGGAAAAATAGATGAGAGGTGACTTTATAGAGGTGTACAAGATGATGAGATGCATCGAACATAGAACATCGAACATTACAGCGCAGTACAGGCCCTTTGGCCCTCGATGTTGCGCCGTCCTGTAATACTAAGCTGAACCCCATCCCACCTACACTATTACATGTACGTCCATTTGCCTGTCCAATCACGACTTAAATGCACATAAACATGGCGAATCTACTTCAGATGCAGGCAAAGCATTCCATACCATTACTACTCTCTGAGTAAAGAAACTAGCTCTAACATCCGTCTTATACCTATCTCTCCTCACTTTCTAGTTGTGTCCCCTCGTGTTTGCCGTCCCCATACTTGGGAAAAGAGAGAGTGAATGGCCAGAAACATTTCCCGAGAGCAGAAATATCTATCACTAGGTGGCATAATTTTAAAATAATTGGAGGAAGGTTTAGGGGAGATACCAGAGGTAGATTATTTACACAGAGAGTGTTGGGTGTGTCGAATGCACGGTCAGCGGTGGTAGTAGAGTCAAATACGTGAGGGCAAATTAAGAGACTCTTGGATAGGCACATGGAACAAATTGAACGGAAGCATGTAGGTTAGTCTGAACTTAGAGAAGGATAAATGGCACAATATTGAGGGCTGAAGGTCCTAACTGCTTGCATTCATGTAGAATTCTGAGATCAAAAACTGCATGAATTAATGTAAAGCTCCGTTATCTCACTTTTTAGATAAGAATCAATCAAAAAATCAGTGCATAGACAGAGAACACGGAGGCTAACACCTTTAACATATTGTCTAGCTATCACCATTATTAACAGCTAACCAGAGAATGCAACTTTTAACAAAAACATTTCTGTGAATTACACATGAAAGAAGTGAAACTATCATGGTATTCCAACAGATGAAAGGCTTAACAAACATTCAATTTTTCATTATATAATTTCAGTTACATCGCACTGTAAATTTCTGTATTAGTTCTGTGTTAGGCTTGAGCCGTCCACTATCACCTGATGAAGGAGCGACACTCGGAAAGCTAGTGTGCTTCCAATTAAACCTGTTGAACTATAACCTGGTTTGTGTGATTTTTAACTGTGTACACCCCAAACCAAAAGAAGAAAGTGAGGACTGCAAATGCTGTAGATCAGAGCCAATACTGTGTTGCTGGAAAAGCGCAGCAGGTCAGGCAGCATGCAAGGAACAGGAGAATCGTCGTTTCAGACATGAGCCCTTCTTCAGGAATGAGGAGAGTGTGCCCAGCATGCTGAGATAAAAGTTCGGGATGAGGGACTTGGGGGAGAGGCGTTGCAAATGCGATAGGTGGAAGGAGGTCAAGGTGAGGGTGATAGGCCGGAGTGGGGGTGGGGGCGGAGAGGTCAGGAAGAAGATTGCAGGTTAGGAAGTCGGTGCTGTGTTCGAGGGATTTGACTGAGACAAGGGGGGGAGGGGAAATGAGGAAACTGGAGAAATCTGAGGTCATCCCTTGTGGTTGGAGGGTTCCTAGGTGGAAGATGAGGCGCTCTTCCATCAGCCATCGTGTTGCTGTGGTCTGACGATGGAGGAGTTCAAGGACCTGCATGTTCTTGGTGAAGTGGGAGGGGGAGTTGAAGTGTTGTACCACGTGGTGGTTGGGTTGGTTGTTCCAGGTGTCACAGAGGTGTTCTTTGAAACGTTCCGCAAGTAGGCCGCCTGTCTCCCCAATGTAGAGGAGGCCACACCGGGTGCAGCAGATGCAGGAAATGATGTGTGTGGAGGTGCAGGTGAATTTGTGGCGGATATGGAAGGATCCCTTGGGGTCTTGGAGGTAAGTAAGTGGGGGGGAGGTGTGGGTGCAAGTTTTGCATTTCTTGTGGTTGCAAGGGAAGGTGCCGGGAGTGGAGGTTGAGTTGGTTGGGGGTGTGGACATGACGAGGGAGTCACGGAGTAGTCTTTTTGGAACGCTGATGGGGGGGGGGGAGGGGAGGGAAATATATCCCTGGTGGTTGGGTCGGTTTGGAGGTGGCAGAAATGACGACGGATTATACGATGTATATGGAGGTTGGTGGGGTGGAAGGTAAGGACCAGTGGGGGTCTGTCCTTGTGGCAACTGGTGGGCCGGGGCTCAAGGGCAGAGGAGCGGGAAGTGGAGAAGATGCGGTGGAGGGAATTATCGATCACATCTGGGGAGAAATTGCGGTCTTTGAAGAAGGAGGCCATTTGGGTGGTACGGTTTTGGAACTGGTCCTCCTGGGAGCAGAGGCGGCGGAGACAAAGGAATTGGGAATATGGGATGGCGTTTTTACAGGTGGCAGGGTGGGAGGAGGTGTAATTTAGGTAGGTGTCGATCAGTTTATCATAAATGTCCGTGTTGATTCTGTCACCCGAGATAGAAATGGAAAGGTCGAGGAAGGGGTTTATATTGACTATAAACTGACCGACACCCACAGCTACCTAGACTACACCTCCTCCCACACTGCCCCTGTGAAAACGCCATCCCATATTCCCAATTCCTTCTTCTCCGCCGCATCTGCTCCCAGGAGGACCAGTTCCAATACCGTACAACCCAGATGGCCTCCTTCTTCAAGGACTGCAATGTCCCCCCAGACGTGATCGACGATGCTCTGCACCGCATCTCCTCCACTTCCCGCTCCTCCGCCCTTGAGCCCCGCTACTCCAATCACCACCAGGACAGAAACCCACTGGTCCTCACCTACCACGCCACCAAACTCCATATACATCGTATCATCGGAAAAGACCACTCCCTTTGTGACTCCCTCGTCAGCTCCACACCCCCACCCAATAACCCAACCTCCACTCCCAGCACCTTCCCCTGCAACCGGAAGAAATGCAAAACTTGCGCCCACACCTCCCCCCCTTACTGACCTCCAAGGCCCCATAGGAATTCTTCATATCTGCCATAAATTCACCTGCACCTCCACACACATCATTTACTGCATCCGCTGCTCCGGGTGTGGCCTCCACTATATTGGGTAGACAGGCAGCCTACTTGCGGAACGTTTCAGAGAACACCTCTGGGACACCCGGACCAACCAATCCAGCCACAACGTGGCTAAACACTTCAAATCCCCCTCCCAATCCACCAAGGACATGCAGGTCCTTGGACTCCTCCATCGCCAGACCATAGTAACACGACGGCTGGAGGAAGAGCGCCTCATCTTCCGCCTCGGAACCCTCCAACCACAAGGGATGAAGTCAGATTTCTCCACGTCGATTCTCCTGCTCCTTGGATGCTGCCTGACCTCCTGCGCTTTTCCAGCAACACATGATCGGCACACCCCAGTCCAATACCCGCACCTCTAACTCCGTACTTTTCTTTGTTCTGTGTTCTATGGAAGTGCTCAAGAAGACTTTAACATTAAGGAAGATTTGAGACTTGGAGCAGGACATCCTTGATTTTAGTGAAGGGCAAGGCAGGCTTCAGATGTGAATGATGACCTGGCACTGTTTCTGATGTTCTCCCATTCTGTTATTGGAAAGTTAGTTGGTGTTATTTTCCTCGATGGTCTTTTATGGAATGTTGCAATCAGGGAGACCAACGGATTTTATGAGGCATCGCTGGGTGAGATTTGGGGGCTGTATTCACAGTGAATCTGGGTCTCAAACATGATCAACAAATGAAGCACAAATTACAGAGAGAGGAAGCTCTGTAAAAAGAGATGAGGAAACTCTTTCATATCCAGCCTGGGTCTTCTAATGACATTTTCCAAAGCTCCAAAACCGTATGCGACAGTCTTGAGGGACGAAATGGTCTCCTCTGTTTCTGTGCACCATGCTATAACAGTAAGTAGACTCCAACTGCTCCTGTCTATCAGGCTAGAGGGGTTGAATGGAACACAGAAACATGGGATTGAGGAGCAGGAGTGGGTCATTAGAGAATTTGAGCCTTCTCCGCCAGGGTTTAAGATTGTGGCTAATCAGATTGTGGTCTCAGCCTCATCTTTCTCTCTGTGTCCTATGATCCGTGACTTATTTCTCTGTCAAGTCTTTAACTAACTCAGCTGTGAATACTTGTAATCAGAGAGGCACCACAAACTTCTGGGTAAGAGAATTCCCATTCAAATGGTACTTTTCTTATTTTTTCTCATTCGCTGTGAGAATAAGAGAGTCGTATAGAGTGGAAACAGATCCTTTTGTCCAAATTGTCCTTGCCAATCAGGCATCTTAATCAGATCTCGGCCCACTAACCAGCATTTGACCCACATCACATGATCCATTCCTATTTATGTACATATCCAGATATATTATCAGTGTGTAATTGTACCCGCTTTCACCACCTCCTCTGACAGTCCACCCACCAGCCTCTGTATGAAAATGTTTCCCCTCAGGTCCCTTCTAAGATTTTTCCCTGTCACCTTCACCCTATGCTGTCTAGTTCTGCACGCCCCCACACTGGGAAAAAGATCTTGCCCATTCAGACTATCCATGCCTCTCAGGACATTTTTAAACCTCTATCATGTCACCATTCAGCCTCTGACAGTCCGGGGAAAAAGCCTCAACGTGTTCATCATCTCCCTGTAACTCAAACCCTCAGGTTCCAGAAAATCCTTGTAAATCTTTTCTGCACCCTTTCAAGCTTAACAACATCCATCCTTTAGCAGAGTCAACTGACATGTACGCAGTATTCTTAAAATGGCCTCACCTACGTCCTGTACAAGCGCAACACGCTACCCCCACTCCTATACTCAATGTTCTGACCGATTAAGGCAAGCATGTCAACTGCATTCCTCACCACTCTACCGACCTAAACTCCACTTTCAAGGAACTATGAATCTTCACCCGTCGGTTTCTTTGTTCAGAAACATTCCCCAGGGCACTACCCTGCTTTAACTTACCAAAATGCAAAACCTCACAAATATCTAAATTAAACTCCATCTGCCAGTCCTTGGCTCATTGATCGTCAAGGATCCCGTTATATTCTGAGAAAATCTTCTTTAATGTCCACTGCACCACGTTGGTGATGTTATCTGTAAACTTACTAACCATGCCTCCGATAATCACATCAAAATTGTTTATAGCCGTGATGAAAAGCAGTGAGCTCAGCACTGATTCTTTCAGCACACCGCTGGCCACAGGTCTTCAGTCTGGAAAACAATCCATTACCTTCAATCCAATTTTGTATCCAAATAGGTTAGTTTTTCCTAGATTACATATAACCTAATCTTAGTAATCTGTCTATGATGGGGAACCTTATTAAATGCCTTGCTGAAGTCTGTGTAAAAATTGTACACCACAGTGTCTTCTTCAATCTTCTTTGTCACCCCTTCATAATACTCAATCATATTAATTAGACATGATTTGCATCACACAAATCCATATTGACTATCCCTAATCAGTCCTTGTCTTTGTAAATAGATGTAAATCCTATCCCTCAAAATCCCCTCCAACGAACTCCTTGACACTAACGTTCGCTGATTGAGTCGATAATTCCCTGTGTTGTTTTGGCTTACTGCTCCCTTTTCTAGCCCCACTCCTCCACTGGCCACCAAAAATAATTATAACAAGGTTGGTGATATGGCCAATTATATAGTTCTCAGAGTGTGTCAGTGTCAGTGTTAGGAACAAGTCAGGCAGATTTCTTTAATCTGCTAAAAGAACACGTTTATGACCAAAACAAAGCGACTCAAATTATGATGGAAAGAGGAATGGCGAAGGATATTGCAAATATGTACATTGATATTTTCCCTTTGAAAAATGCTGAGAAACACCCACACACACACACACACACACACACACACACACACACACACACACACACACACACACACACACACACACACACACACACATACACCCACACAGACACACGCACATGCACACACACACTCGCATGCGCACACACACACATATTGTCGATAATAAACTGAAAAGCGAAATATCTGCAGAGTTAACTTGAAAGAACATTGTCCAAATACGATTCGAACTCATGACCAAAGTAAAAATCAGAGTTTGACCCAAATGCTGTTCTATTTGTAGAGTCATCAAGTCCTACAGCATGGAGAGAGGCAGAGAGGCCCTTGGCCCAAAATCGTCCATGCTGACCCAAATATCCAACCACACTAAACTCATTTCCCAGCACTTGGCCCATTGCATTCTCGTCCTTTCCTGCCCATGTACTTGCCCAAATGCCGTTTAAATATCGTTAATACAAATGCTTCAATCACTTCCGTTGGCAGCTCATTGCCTTTGTGTACCACTCTCTACGCAAAACAGTTTCCATCAGTTTCCCTTTTATTCATTCCCTTCTCACCTTAAATTGATGCCCTCTCCTCCTCGATTCCCCAACTCGAGGAAAAAAAAGGCTGGATCTATCCTTTCCATGTAAACTTTTATAAGATCCCTCACAGGCTCCTATTCTCTAATGAAAAACGTCCTCGCTTGTCCAACCTCTCCCTATAATTCATACTGTTGAGACCTGGCAATATTTTTATAAATTCCGTCTGCACACATTACAAATTAAAAACATCCTTCTGATCGCAATGTGACTAAAACTGAACACAGCACGACAAGTGCAGCCTCACCAACGTCCTGTAGAACTGCAACGTAACTTCCCCACTGCTCTCCTCCATGTCCTGACTGATGCATGCTAGTGTGGCAAATGCCTTCTTCACTACCATGTCGAACTATGACCCCACTTTCAGAGAATGGTGGACCTAAACTCCATGGTCCC
This sequence comes from Chiloscyllium punctatum, assembly GCF_047496795.1. Taxonomy (NCBI): domain Eukaryota; kingdom Metazoa; phylum Chordata; class Chondrichthyes; order Orectolobiformes; family Hemiscylliidae; genus Chiloscyllium; species Chiloscyllium punctatum. Next base: position 26,111,097 of record NC_092769.1, on the reverse strand, counting down.
TCTGCTCAACTACACTCCTTAAGGTCCTACCAATCACCATGTAACTCCTACCTTGATTTAACGTTGCCAAAATATTCCTCGGCCCACTTCTTCAGTTTGATCAAGGTCCTGCTGCAATTTCTGATATACGTCCTCACTGTCCACGATACCACCTATTTTCGTGTCATCTTCAAGTTTCCTAATCATGCCTTGTACATTCGCAAGAATATCATTGATACAGATAACAAACAGCAATGGGCCCAGCCTCGACCTCTGAGGCACTCCATGTGTCACAGGCCTCCAGTCCGAGCATCCTTCCACTATTACACTCTGCTTACTACCATGAAGCCAATTGTGTGTACAATTTGCCATATCGCACTGGGGTCCATGCGATTCCAACCTTCCAGAACAGCCTATCAATGGTAACCTTGTCAAAGGCCTTAGTGAAAACCATACAGACTACGTATACCGCCCGACCCTCATCAACATTTCTGGTCACTTCATCAATGAACTCAAACAAATTTGAGAGGCATGATCTCCCACTCACAAAGCCATTCAATCTTTCCAGTCTAAACACATCCATTAATAATAATTATTAAAATAAATAATAACATTCGAATTAGTAAATAATACTAAGATGACATTTTCAGTGGAGAATAAATTATCCATGGTATGTGATATTGGAACATGCATCATGGGTGAAGGGCAGAATAGATTTTGTACCTGTGTCATTGAACTGTGTTGAAAGAGGCAAGGGTGGCATGGTGGTTCAGACGTTTGTTCTACTGCCTCATAGTGCCATGGATTCGGGTTTGGTTCCAGCTTGGGTGACACTCTGAGTGGAGTTTGCACATTCTAACTGCATTTGTGTGTCTTTCCTCTGGGTGCTCCATTTTCCTTCCACAATCCAAAGATGTATAGTTCAGGTGAATTGGCCATGCTAAGTTACCCATAGTGTTATGTGCATTCGTCAGGGGTAAATATCGAGTCGGAGAATGGCACTGGGTGGGTTACTGTTTGGAGGGTCGGTATGGTCTTGTTGGGCCAAATGGCCTGTTGCCATACTGAAGGGAATATTTCAAAAAACTATTCCTAAACAAACCTTATCTTGCCAAATGCATGTATATCTCATCCCTCAGAGTCTTCTCAAGTTACCTACCTACCACATTTGTTAGGTTTCCTGGTCTATAGAACCCAGATTTTGCTTTGCTTCACTTCTTGAATAATGGCACAACATTTACTAATCTCCAATATTCTGGAACCTAGATTGTAGCGAACGCTGATGCAAAAATATCGATCAGGGTCCCCGTAGTTTCTTTTGTCGCCTCTTGAAGTGTTCTTGGATGCATCTGTTTAGGACCAGGAAATTTGTCCACCTTCATGCATTCTAATGCATCCAACACGTCTTCTCCTGTGATATTGACTCACCCCAAGATAACACTACTACTTTTGTTAACCTCCCAAGTCTTCATGCTTTTCTCCACGTTAAAGGCAGAGGAGAAATATTCATTGAGAATCTCGCAAATCTCTTACGGTTCTGGACATGCATGTCCATTTTGGACTTTGAGGGGTCATATTTTCATTTAGCTATTCTTTTTACTTTAATATGCTTAATGAACCTCTTTGCATTCACCCTAATCTTCTCAGCCAAAGCTATCTTGTGCCCCCTTTTCGCCCTCCCGATTTCCTTCTTTAGTAAACGACTGTATCCCCTGTACACCTCCAGGGATTCCCTCGATCCCAGCTGCCTGGACCTGAGCCACGCCTCCTTTTTTGTTGGTCAAAGCCTCAATATTCCCTGACATCCAGGGTTCCCTCTTCCTACCAACCTTGCCTTTTACCCTCACAGTAACATATATACGTTGTACTGTAGACATTTCACTTTTAAAATCCTCCCACTTGCAGGAGGTCCCTTCGCCTGCAAACAAACTCCTCCAACCAACCCCTACAAGCTCCTGTCTAATTCCATCAAAATTCGCCTTGCCTCAAGTTTGAACTTGAACATGTGGAGCAGTTTTTTCCTTCTCCATAACTATTGAAAAATTAATACAACTATTGTCACGGTTCCCAGTGTGCTCCCCCACTGTCACCTCAGTCACCTGCCCTGCCCTAGATCTTAGAGTAGGTCAAGTTTCGTCCCTTCCCGAGCTGCACCCTCTACGTACTGCTTGAGGAAACTATTCGGAACACACTTAATAAATACACCCCATCTTCGTCCTTAATACTATGTCATTCCCAGTCTATGTTAGGAAAATTAAAATTTCCTACTAATGCAGTCCTATTGGCCATGCAAGTCTTCCTCGTCTGTCTACATATTTTTGTTTCCCTAAATCCTCGTTTACTATTTGGGGGCCTATAGAACAATCCAAATGCTATCACCATTCTCTTCTTATTTATTAGCTCCCCAGACAAACCCTCACAGGATGATCCATTAGTTATTTTATCTCTGTTTACTGCTATGTTACTCGCCTTAATCAAAACTGAAACTCCCTGTCTCCTCTTTCCACCATCTCTGTCCCGCATAATGCACCTGTACCCTGGTACATTAAGCTGCCAGTGCTGTCCCTCCCTTAGCCATGTTTCAGTAATGGCTTTCATATCCCAGTCCCACGCACCAATCCACGCCCTGAGGTCATCGGCCTTACCTGCCAGCCATCTTGCATTGAAACAGTTGCAATTTAATCCAACAGGCATTCCTTGCTCCCTGTCGTTGTCTAGCCTGACCTTTCTCTTCATTTTAATGTTTCTGATTCCTGTATCCACTTCTGGCCTCGCACTTGGATCCCTGCCGTTGAGAATCCCACCCCTCCACAACCCCAGCCAATCCAGTTGAAACCCTCCCTTACAGCAATTGCAAACCTGCCTGCTTGGATACTGGTTCCCTTCCAGTTCAGGTACAACCCGTCCTTCCTGAATACGTCACCTTGCCCCACAAAAGATCCCAGTAATCCAAAAATCTCTGCCCCCTGCACCAATTCTTGAGCCACCCTTTCATCTGCCATATCCTCCTGTTCTTACCTTCACTAGCATGGAGCACTGGAAGTAAACTGTATATTACCACTGTCATGGTGCTGTCTTTTAACCTTTCCCCTAGCTCTCTACAATCACTCTGCAGGATGTCATCACTATTTATACCTGTGTTACTCTGTCCTTTATAACAATGTGCACAATGACTTCTAGCTGCTTCCCCCGACTCCCCCCCCCCCCCCCCATCAAACCCCAGTGAGAACGTTCTTTAGCCGCTCTGAGACATCCTGGACCCTGGCATGTGGGAGCCTGCCCACCATTCCGGATTCCCATTTGCAGCCACAGAATCTCCTGTCTATTCCCTTCACTATTGAGTCGGATAATTACTTCTGCAGTTATTCTGCTTGCACAGCCTTCTGACAATGGGATTTCTTCATGAAACAGTTGAATTTGGCTGAACTGTTTTGCTTCAGGTAATGAGGAGATTCCAATGAATCCTCATCAGGAATCCTCCATTAGTGGGAAAGACGACTGGGCTTTTTTCACTCCACACATTGCTGTGATGAGCGATAGGGAAACAGAAAGGGAGCAATAGAATGTTTCTCCACAGATAGGCTACATTTTCCAGCTGTATGTTAAATCAGTAACGTTATCAGTCCCACACTGGACTCAGTGAGCTCTTCTTGAACATTGTCCGAATTATATGACTCCATCACATTCTCGACTCCAAGTCAGTGCGTTATTGAAGAATCAATTCATTAACAATAAATGTCATAATTGTTTTGAAGATGTATTAGTATGTGCTTGCATAATGTAAAAATAAGCTTTTCATGTCTTCACAATATCTGTTTTAAAATGAATATTCTTAAACAAACGCAGTAATTGCTGGAAAAGCTCAGCTTGTCTGTCAGCATGTAGGAACAGAATTCAGAGTTCAATTTTTCGGTCCAAAGATCTTTCCTTTGAACCTGACTTATTCTTAAATTATTTCCCCAGTTTTATTCTCCCACACAAGAAGAAATATCCATCCGGTATTCACCTACTTCACTCTTCTCAAAGTCTTACATGGTCAAGACAGCATCCCTCATTCTCAGGCCGAACTGTTAATTCTTCATTACGTAATGCCTTCATCCCAAGAATGAGTAAAGAGAAACATCTTTCGAAAGCAATTTTCTTTTTTTTTCAGTTTAGACAGTTATAACTAGACATAATACAACAGATGTAATCTCAGCAATGCCCTGTACTGATGCAGAAAACATCGCAAAACCCCTTGCACGAAACAGGATCACGACATTTACCTTCCAAATCACTTGCTACATCTTCAGGTTAACTTGATGTGATTCATGTACTAAGACACACAGATCTCTCTGAAACACTGAGTTCTGCATTCTCCTTATATTTAAATAAATTTCTGCTGTTTTGTCTTTTCCACAAAACAGAAAATTTCCATCACATATATATAGCACTGTTTTTTTTTTCTGCTGAAGATTTGCTCACAGCCATCCTCTGTCTCTATGCCATTGCTTGTTACTGTGCCCTCCCCAGTCTGTGTCCCATTGTAGACGTTCTGCACTCCCACTGTCTGTATCCCATTGCAGAAGCACTGCCCTCCTCCGTCTGTATCCCATTGCTGATGCTCTGCCTCCCCCTCTGGATCCAATAGAAGACCCTCTGCCCTCACCCATCAGTGTCCCATTGCAGACGCTCTGCCCTCCCCTGTCTGTAACACATTGCAGACACTGTGCCCTCCCACTGTCTGTATCCCATTGCAGACGATCTACCCTTCCGCGTCTGTATCCCATTACAGACGTACTGCCTTCAGATGTCTGTATCGCATTGTCGATGCTCTCCCCTCCCCTGTCTGTATCCCATTGTAGATGCTCTGCCCTCCCCGTCTGTGTCCCATTGCAGACTCCCTGCTCTCCCCGTCTGTATCCAACAGCAGACACTCTGCCCTCCCCCTGTCTGTATGCCATTGGGGACGCTTTGCCTTCACCTAGCTGTATCCCATTGCAGATACTCTGCCCTTCCCCTGTCTGGATCCCATTGCAGAAACTCTGCCCTTCCCCTGTCTGTATCCCACTGCAGACGCTATGCCTCCCCGGTCTGTATCCCACTGCAGACCCTCTGCCCTCACCCATCATTATCCCATTGCAGACGCTCTTCCATGCCCCTGTCTGTATCCCACTGCAGATGTTCTTCCCTCCCCCTGTCTGTATTCAATTTCAGACACTCTGCACTCCCCCTGTCTGTATCCCATATCAGATGCTCTGTCCTTCCCCTGTCTGTATCCCATTGCAGAGGTGCATTCCTCCCCCAGTCTGTCTCTCATTGCAGAGACACTGCCCTTCCCCTGTCTGTATCCCATTGTCGACGCACTGCCCTCGCTCTGCCCTCCCCTATCTGTATCTCATTGCAGGCGCTTTTCCCTCCCCCTGTCTGTACCCCATTGCAGACGCTCTGACCTCCCTTGTCTGTATCCCATTGCAGACGCTCTGCCCTCCCCCTGTCTGTATCCCATTCCAGACGCTCTGGCTCCATTTGACATCTTATTGAATTACTATCCTGGTGCACGAGCAAACTGAGCTCCATCTCCTTCATCCGGTTCATTAGAATAGATTGTAATTTGTTGATGACCTCAAACAGATCCCTGAGGATTTCCACTTGTTACAGCTTTCCAAACACAAAATGAGTAATGATCTATACACTGCATTTCCTGACAGCTACCCAGGGCGTCTCTGCTTCTGCATAACAGCCTAGAATGGTTATATGGCGTCCTCCTCTGCTGTGTAATTTACTGAGTACTTCATTCTGTTTGGTGGGGGCTGTTTAGTGCAGCCCATTTTGCCGCAGACTCTTAAAGGCTCAGAACTATTTCAGCGCATATTTATTCCTTTTCAGACTTAGATAAAAGCATTATACTAAGCAATAAAAATAAAAATAATGTTTATTCCCTTCAGTAAAAATGTTAAAAAGACACTTGAGTAAGTATAACATTGACTCAGAGTTTTCTTTCAGAGGTAAAATGATAATTGGTCTTGCATTTATTCACATTGAAAACATTCATGAAGCTATTGAACATTTGACTGATGCGCTTCCAGATGAATTGCAACCGCTGCTGGACTGGTTCGAGGATAACTATGGAGGTAGAAGATTACGCAGAGGAAATGGTCGGCGTCCACCGCTTTTTCCAGTTGGAATGTGGAATTTATATAAAAGAACTTTAAACAATGAGGACAAAACAGACAATAATGCAGAAGCTGCCCACAGGAGATGACAATGCGAACTTGATGTGGAACATCCACTTATTTGGAAATTTATTGACAGTTTACGAAAAGTTCAGAGAGGAAGGGACATTTACTATGAGCATCTGATAGCAGGGCACGATATTCCATTGAAATTAAAGAAGCAGATGCTAGAATGCAAACACTGGTAAGAAGATTTAGTGAGAGAAATGATATCGAGTTTTTACGAGGGATTGCCCATAATTTTGAATAAATGTCATATTTTAGATTTTTCGTGAAAACTCATGTCGGTTTTTTTCTTTTTAACATTTATACTGAAGAGAATAAACAATATTTTTATTTTTAGTCTTTCATTGATGCTTTTAACTAAGCCTGAAAAGTTAGAGAGATGAGATTGGAAATGCCAGCAAGTTTACATCGAGAATTGCTCTTTACTGAACATTGCTGCTTACTTGGTTGGTGGGACGTCGATGTTTCAGAATCTCCACACAAGATGTCCTGGTCCTCTCTGGCTCTTTCCAGGATCCTCACCACATGTCGAGGTAGAGGGTGAGGGCACTCTAAAACCCTGCGTGGCCCTTTATGTCCTATTCCAGTCTGTTTCTCCTGGAATGAGAGAAGAGGAGGGACGGAGTGAGGGTGTGAGTGGGTGTCCCTACTGTTAATGGTAGTATAGGGGAAAGGAGGAAGGTTGAGATGTCCGGAGGGAGTCTGACCACAGTGTTGTATCCATGCAGTGGTGTTAGTGTGAGGGGCTATGCGTCAGTGACAGAAAAAGTGGGGGAGGGAAGGAGCTGAATTCAACAGTGAGTTTGGTCGTGCTTGAGCCTTATTTGGAGATAGAGTGTGAGCCTTGTTCGGAGGTAGGTGTTAAAACAGATTTCCAGTGAGTGCGAGGGAGCAGAAGAATATGGTGTCACTTATTCTGGTAATGTGGGGGGAAATAATATTGGTGTTGTATTGCTGACCAATTCTTCAGATCATCTCAGCGTTGAGGTGAGTCTCCCTGAACGTCTTGTCCAAGTCTATCGCTAATAACGCCACAGACCCTTTCCCTCACTTCCCACAGTATCAGTTTGGATGGATGTTACAAATAGCAAGGTGAAGCAAACATTAGTGTGTTATATATCAAAACCAAATCTGTCACGTAAATACTTTACAACATATGCTATGAAAATTAGGTATGCAAGTATATGCAAGGGGGAGCAATGACACAGTGATATTATCGCTGGGCTCTTCACCGAGAGACCCAGGTAATATTCTGGGGACATGAATTCAAATCCTGCCATGGCAGATGGTGGAATTTGAATTCAATATGTATCTGGAATCAAGGATTTATGATGACCAGGAATCCATTGTCGATTGTTGGAAAAACTCATCTGGTTCACTGATGTCCTTGAGGGAAGGATACAGTTGTCCTTGAGGGAAGGATACGGCTGTCCTTGAGGGAAGGATACTGCTGTCCTGACCTGGTGTGGCCAGCTGGTGACACCAGACTCAAGGCAACGCTGCTGACTCTTAACTGCGCTCTGGCATGGGCAATAAATACTGGTTATCCAGCGACACCCTCGTCCTGTGAATGAATAACAAATAATCGTGGTGCTGCAATAATAGTAGATGGTCTCACGTTGCACCAAAACTGCAATGACTACTAATACTGTGAAGAAAAACTTCCGTAAGCGTGTATTAGGTAGGTTGAACAGTATGTTGTTAACCAAACTAGAGAACAGGTTATTTCAGATTTGGTGTTGTGTTATCAGCAGAACTAATTAATAACCTTGCTGTGAAGCAGTTTTGTAGGAATAGTGACATCAATATGTTACATTTTTACACGGCGTCTGAATACAATATCGAATGTTTGAACATTCTGATCAAACATCATGGAAGCCCCGGAGGCTGGAGGGTCAAGTTCACTCCAATGAACTGGGCAAGTATAATATAACATTCAATGGGAGAAGACAATTGTGAGAGTCATAGAGTCCGACATCACGGAGAATGTCCCTTCAGCCCAAATTGATCCATTCCGAACAAAATGTCCATTCACATTAACCCCATTTCCCTGCCCTTGCCCCATATCCTTCTTATTCTTTCCTATTTGTCCAAATGCATTTTAAATTTTGTGTATCTACCCGCCTCAACCACTTCTGCTGGCAGCTCATTCCATGTGCATACCACCCTGTGTGTAAAAGAAATTGCCCCTCTGGTTCCCTTTTACTCTTTCCCCTCGGATCTTAATTTGATGCCCTCGAGTCCGTGGTTGCTCAATCCTGGGGGAAAAAGACTGATTGCATTCACTCTATCCATGCTTCCCATGATCTTATACAGTTCTATCAGATCCCCCTCTGTCTCATACACTCTAAAGTAAAAACCCCTAGCTTGCCCAACCTCTCACCATATCTCAGACCATTGAGCCCGGGCAACATCCTTGTAAATTTCTTCTGCACTATTTCCAGTTTCATAACATCCTCCCCGTAGCAAAGTGAACAATACTTCATATAACACTATCAGTATTGCCTCACCAGCATCCTGTATAACTGAACATAACTCCCTAATTTCGATACTCATTACTCTGACTGATGAAGGCCAGTTTGCCAAATGCCTTTTTCACTACCCTATCAACCTGTGACTCCACTTTCAGAGAACCTTGAACCTGAATTCCAAGGTCCCTTTGTCTCAATACACTCCTTAAGTCCCTGCCATTCACCATGAAACTCCTACCTTGATTTGACTTTCTAAAATGCAAGAACTTACACTTATCTGTATTAAACTCCATTTGCCATTTTTCGGCCCACTTTCTCACCTGATCAAGGCACTGCTGTAATTTCTGAAATTTCTGATAATCTTCCTCACTGTCCACGATACCGCCTATTTTAGTGTCACCTTAAAACTTATAATTCATGCCTGTACATTCTCGTCTAAATCATAGATGTGTGTAATATGTAAATATATATACAATATACATGCATAAAACAAGCAGTAATAGTCCCAGAACCGACCCCTGAGGCATTCCACTCATCACAGGCCTTCAGCCCGAGAAGCATACTTCCACTGTTACCCTCTGTCTTCCTACAATGAAGCAAATCTATGATCTGATTTGCCAGCTCTCCCTCAATTCCATATGATCTAAACTTCCAGAGCAGCCTACTATGTGGAACCTTAATGAAGGCCTTACTGAAATCCATATACGCTACATATTCCACCATGGCTTTGTCAAAGTTACAGGTCATTTCACCAAAGCACTCTAACAAATTATTGAGCCATGATGCCCAAACAAGGACATGCTGACTGCTCATAATCACACCCTGCCTTTCCAAAAGCATGTATATCGTCTCTCTCAGAATCTTCTCAAGAAACTTGTCTACTAGAGATATCAGGTTTGCTGGTCTATAGGTCCCAGGTTTTTCTTTGTAGCTCTTCTTGAATAAGGGAACAGCATTCGCTATGCTCCAGTCCTCCGGGACTTCACCCTTTGGCTACCAAGCAGGCCCCCCTCTATTACTTCTCTGTCCTCCTGCAGTGTTCCTGGATCTATCTGGTCAGGACCAGGAGATTTTTAGAAATACTGCATAGTCTGAAAGATATGTCTACTTATTTCAGGTGAAAACACCAAAGACTGAGTAAGTGACTCAATGATGATTAACATAACAAATTAAAGAATATATTAATCTCAGGAAGTGACTTCAGAAGAATTCCAGACATGTAGAATCCTAAGAATTCTCAGAAAATTGCAATCCAGAAATGGAGGGCCATGAAACTGATCAGGAAATCAAAAAGCGAACATGCATGCAAACAAACAGGAACACAAAGACTGCAAAAATCTATAATCTATATTTCAAAAGAAAAAAAAAACATTGTCAAATATGGAAATTTCAATCGGGAGAGACGAGTTTCTGGTGGATAACAGGGAAATGGCAAAGCAAATGGCCAGTTACTTTCCATCTGTCTTAATGGAGTAAGATCCAGAAAATCACCCAGAAATACGAAGTGATTGTATAGGACTTGTGGAAGTAAAGACATACAGTCAATTCATATCAGTAACAAGGCAATATTGAACATGCAGCTGGATTGAGCATTACTAACCTTGACGAACCAGATGTACTTCATACCAAAATCTTCAGAAATAAATCACAAATAGAAGTATTGATTGCATTGTCGATAACTGCATTCTATTTTCCTGTACATTCTGCAGAGTCCAGAAGCTGATGTAGATAAATGTACATTAGTAAATGTGATCCAAGCACTATAGATGAATGGTAGGGATCCAAGCATCTACAAAGGGAAGAAGGAATAGTGTGGAGAACTGCTGACAAATTAACTTGACATTTGTCGGGAAACTGTTGGAATCTATGATATAGGATGTGATATTAGATACTTAGACATTAACATCAACATTGGAGAGACTCAGTATGCATTTCTGAAAGGGAAATCATACTTGACAAACTTTGGAATTGTTTGAAGTTGATTCTTACAGCATAGATAATGGGGATCCAGTAGAATTGGCATATTTTAGATTATCAGAAGGCTTTCTATAAGAACCCACACAGTGAGTTCGAAACTGCAATGATGTGAAGGGTATTTGGAGGAATATATGTAAGTGGAAACCTAAAGTTTGGCTTCCCTTCCTTTCAGGAGTCAGAATATAGATGTAAAGACACGTTGAAGCAGTTTCACAGAGTGTTGGTGAGACTGTACCTGGAGTATTGTGCACAGTTTTGGTGACCGAATCTGAGAAAGAATATACTGACCACAGAGGAAGTGTAATGGACATTATCCAGACAAATCCCTCAGATAGCGAGATTGCGTGATGAGGAAACTCGGCCTATGTTCTCTTGAGGTTCAAAGAACCAGCGGTGGGTCACTGTGAACTTTATAAAACTCACAAAACTTGCCAAGTTGCATCTAAATTAACTTTAGTAGTAAGAGAAAGAAGGGAGTGGTAGAAGGCTGTTTGTGTGACTGGAGGCCAGTGTCCAATGGTGTACCACGGGCATCAGTGCTGGGTGCCTTATTATTTGTGATTCGGAGGTGCTAGTGTTGGGCTGGGTTGGACAAATCTAAAAATTACATAACACCAGACCATAGTCTAACAGGTTTATTCGGAAGCACTAGCTTTCGATACGCTGCTTCTTCATCAACATGCACAACCACGTGATATAAGTCATCTTGAGAGATTTTTAATCTTATTATTTGTGGTATTCATAGATGATGCAGCTGTGAATTTGGACGAGGGGTGGAGCGTTAAATAAATAAGTTTGTATTTGATACAAAGATTGGCCGGGTGGTTGGCAGTGAGGAGGAAGGCCTTATGTTACGGGTCGATACTGATGGAATGGTCAGATGCGTGGATCAATGGCAGATGGAATGTCATACTGATAAATATGAGGTGATGCAACTTTGGAAGAAGGAACCAGACAGGGGAGTACTCAATGAATGGCAGCACACTAGAAAGCTCAGAGGGTGCTTCTCCACACATTGCTGAATGTGTCTGCACAGGTTAATACACAATCTGGGAAAGGCTGGGGGAATGTAAACGTAGCCTTTATTCATCGAGGCATATATTATAAGAACTATGCGGAACTGTGGTGAGGGCGAGATGGAATATTGTGTGTGCGTCTGGGAACAACATTACAGGCAGGATGTTATTGTAGTGGAGGGGGTGGAGAGCAGATTCACCAGGATGTAGCCTGGGATGAAGCATATCAGCTATGGAGAGAGGCTGGAAAACCTCAGGTTGTTTAGTTTGGAGGAGAGAAGGCTGAGAGGTCTGTGATTCAGAGGGATAGGATTACGAGGTACATGAACAGGATGGATAGACAGCAGCTGTTGCTTTGACTCAAAGGGCCACACTTTTAAAGTGAAGGATTTGCGGTTTAGTGAAGATTTGAGAATTGTTTTCCAAACAGAGGGTGTTGGGGTCTGGAATGCACTTCTTGAGAGTGGAGTTGGCATGGTAACCTCAAACCATTAGAAACCACATGGTTGTGCACTTCAAATGCTTTAAGATTCACGGCTATGGTCTTGTGTCGGAAAGTGGGCCTATTGTAGACGGTGCTGTATTTCTCGTAGTACTGAGTCTGTGCTTCTCTGATTGTATGGCTGTGGAAGGTCAATCATTGAGTAGCTTAAGGTAGGAATTGATGGGTTTCTGAAGATTATCTTAACAAAGTTGTGAATATTTTCTGGAAATATGTCAATGGCAAAATTAACAGAAAAAAGTAGCAGATTTCTTACAGTCTGATGCCAGATAATTGAGGACCGGGAAATAGCAGAACTATGGAACAAATACCTTAGCTATGCCTTCACAGATGGAAAAAAAAACAAAAAAGAAAACTTCCTAGCAATACTAGGGAATTTCAGTCTTGTGCGAAAAAGGGAATAGAATGAAAATAGCAACTAATCAGTTTAGAGAAAGTATTGGACTCAAATTAATGGGCATAGACAAAGTCAACATGAGCTTTATGACATGGGAATCATATTTTAGAAAGTGGCTTTTAGGAAATTTATGTCGGTGATATCAATGCCATGCGAGTGGAATATCAGAGAGATTTTTGATAAAGCCCCAAGCCTATTGTGCAAATTCGAATCCAGTGGGACTCAGACTAATATATGGTCATAGATTTAGAATGGGAGAGCTGTCAGGAAACAGTGAGTAGGAATAAAACAATGTTTTATTTTTATATGGAAGGCTTGGAGGATATTGTAAGGATCGTGTCTTGGGCTCCAGCTATTCTCAATACACATCATATCTTTGGGTGAGGGGCGCAAATGCAATATTCCCAAGTCTGCTGACAGCACGAAACAATGTCAGCTTGTGAGTGGATGAGGAGGATGTAAAAACCTGCCAAGGTGATTGAGACAAGTCGAGTGACTGGGCAAATACGACAGATTAGATTACTTACAGTGTGAAAACAGGCCCTTTGGCCCAACAAGTCCACACCACCCCACCGAAGCGTAACCCACCCATACCCCTACATCTACATTTACCCCTTACCTAACACTATGGGCAATTTAGCATGGCCAATTCACCTGGCCTGCACATCTTTGGACTGTGGGAGGAAACCGGAGCACCCAGAGGAAACCCACGCAGACACGGGGAGAACGTGCAAACTCCACACAGTGGGTCGCCTGAGGCAGGAATTGAACCCGGGTCTCAGGTGCTGTGAGGCAGCAGTGCTAACCACTATGCCACCGTGACCCCCACGTGGCAGATGGAGAGTAATGAAGGAGATGAAATGTTGTGTACTTTGATGGGAACAAGAGAATGGCAGCCTCCCATTTGAAAAATGAGTGTTTGAAAAATGTTGCACCATTAAAGAACTTAAGCTGCATTTTTGTTTAGTTCTGCGTAGCCCTCAGAGTCCATGGAGGGCAGTGAGTTCTGAAGCCAGAAGTCAATACTGGGAATGGCCTTGGCACGCTGACAATTGTATGTCGGCCCACCAAGTAGGGAACTGTAACATTGAAAGTAATCTGGATCTCCCTGTACACCAGTCACTGAAAGCAATATTGCAGGAGTAGAAAGCAGGAAGGAAGATAAATGCTGTATTCACCTTCATTTCAGGGGGATTTGAGTACAGGAGTAAATGTATCTGACTGCAGCTGTACAGGGCCTTGGTGAGACCCCATCTCGAACATTGTGCAGTTTTGGTCTCTTTTCCTAACAGACGACAAACCTGACATTGAGGGAGAGTAGCAAAGGATGACCAGACTGATCTCTGGGATGACAGACTTCTTGTGGGAGCAGAGCTTGGGGTGACTGGACCTGTATTCCATGGGCTTTAGGAAAATGAGTGAAAATCACAGTGAAATATATAACACTCTGACAGGGCGAGACAGATTAGAAGCAGATCAGTAAATCGCCTGGCTGGAACGTCTAAAACAAGGGGCCACAATATTAGGCCACTTTGCATTGAGATGAGAATAAATGCCTGCACTCAGAGAGTGGCGAACCAGGGGTACTCTCTCCCAGATCAGGCTGTGGAAATCAAGGGGCTGAATATAAATAAGAATTTCTGGAAACTAAAGGGATAGGGAGAGAGCAGGAGTATGGTGTGAAGATAGAAGATCAGCTATTATTCTAGTTTGTTCTCCAATATCACAATAACTGTGTTCCAGAACAACACTGTGTTGTAGAAAATCGTGCAATATTAATAATGGGGTCTATGGAAAAAAGAGGGTAAATGGCGAACTCCCAAAAATATCAGTAAAAATCAAAAATTAAATTTGGTCTAACACACAATAGGACAGTCTGAAAAAATCTTTAAATTACATGTTGTAATGGACCAGTCCTGTAAAAGTAACGCTTTCACACAACAGTCACTTACTGGTGCACTGTACCTTTCACCACAATCTTCACCAAAAAGCGCGCGGGGACTGACCGACCATGTGATACCGATGCCGAATTCCAGTTCTCCCCAAGGTTCTCCCCACAGTTTGAAATAAAGTTCTTTCTAAATATAGACTACAATTCCCAGTTACAGGCTCAGTTTCAAGGCCTGAAGAGCCGATTGCACTCCTGTTTTAGCTGAACACATTGATTGTACCTTTTGTAGATCGAGGGTTTCTGAGTCTGGGTTTGCTGTACAGCTGGTGCCAGCCAAGGAATCGCGTCACAGTGAACGCCAGGTCACTTTATATAAAAAGGTTCATGAATTGCATTGCAGCCAAAATTTATTTAATCAAACGTGTTATTGGTGAACTGCCTGTACATAGAATGGAGGAGCAAAACTGGTGGGCTGAATGGACTACAGCAGTTCTCATTTTATGGTTCACAATTTTAAAACATATTAAGGGATATGTATATTGTATGGGGAAAACTGCGTTGAGCAGATGTTCGGCCATTAACTAGAATAGGGAAAGGTCACTGAGTTGTATGACGTATTCCTTTCCCGAGACTACTGTGCAGTGTGTGGGAAAGCTCTGTAAATATTGCTACAAGCTCTCAGCTGTTAGGAAGGAAGTCTCTGCAGGGTCGACAGGATTGTGTTTCCCGTTCCCTTTTCTGATAACGAGGCTGGCGTCGGCTGTTCTCTCCGGGTTTATCCTTTAAGATCTCGGAGCAGTTTGATACAATTGAGTGCCTTGCTTGCCCGTTTCAGAGACCACTGAAGAGTGTATCACATGTCTGTGTGTCTGGAGTCACTCTTAGGCCAGACCAGGAAAGCACGGGAGATTCACTTCCTGAAAGTACATTGGGTAAGGAGATCGAAATCTATAATCGACATTGAACACAAGATAAATATTACTGACACCAGATAATAGATCTCGATATTTAATTAATTGTTTTTAACTTGCACCAGTTGCTAGAGTATTAGCCTGGTCTGGATTAGCAATCCAATGACAATTCCACACCAGCGCCATCTCCTCATGGGGGCCTATCGGAAACCACACTGAACCGATTATTTCTGTGCTGTTTGACAGCTCTATCAAAAATATCCCCAACCAATTTGACATTCGTGATGGGACTGAGGGCGTGGCAATTGGGTCTGATTGTAATTATTCCCTTCTTAAGGGATGGGACATAATTGAGTAATTACCCACATTACCAGGGAGTTGTCAGAGTTGGAGCTGGAATGAAACAGCTTTCTCAGGAACACGGTTTGTTGTGCAGCAAAAGTCCTCAGTCCTATTGCAGGAATGATGCAGGGCCAAATGCCTTTGTCATATCTACAGTGCCCAGCTGTTGCTTCATATCACGTGCAGTGTATTGAATTGGTTAAGACGGGCATCTGTGCTTCTGAGGGTATCATATTGAGGGTGAGGTGCGTAATCGAATCAACACTTCTGGCTGAGGATGGTGCAGATACTGTATCTTTTACATGGATGCACAGGGCTGTTCCATTATTTAGGATGGGGATATTTGTGGAGTCCTCTCCTCCAGTAAGTTGTTTAATGGTCCATCGACTTTTATGCATGGATTTGACAGGACGTCAGAGCTTATATCTGATTTTTTAGTCTTGGGATCATCTCTCTCTCTGTATCAGATGTTAGTCCTGCTGTTCTTAGTGTAACCAGTCAAGTCCGGTAGCTTTTAAGGGATTGTCATCAGGTGTAGGTGCACGTGATTCCGACCCGACCATGTTCACCCACACTCGTCACTGACCCATGGATCGGCTTGATGGAAATGGTAGATGGATGGACTATCCTGGGGAAAACGATACAGATTATCATTGAAATCTACAGCATCAGATGATAAACAAGTTTTAGCTGCAATATCTACAATTCAATTTTACTGACTGCCCCCCAGTTCACACCGAGACCCATTCACCCATCAGCCCTGTATTCAGTGACCTACTCTGGTTTCTGATGCGGAAATACTTCCATTTTCCTGTTCTCATTCTGCTGGACGTCTTTCCTTGGTGTCACGCCTCCAATTTGTTACATAAACAATACCCATGTAAGGTACTAATCTGAATCTTTTCCTTTCAGTAATGCCATCTTTTGTATTTGAAGTGAATGTGTTTCCTTCTGTTTTTCTCCCTGACCATGATTCAGAGCTCTGCAATGTCAGTGATGTCAGCCTTACGCAGTTTCAGAGTCAATGAACTTGTCACCATGCGTTACTGTTCAGTTCCCAGTGTACAGTGCTCCATGTTGGACAGGATGTTTGGGCATCTTTGACAATATGTCGTTGAAAATTTTTCAAAAACAGAAATTGTTGAAGAAATTGCGAAAGATGTTGAAGAATTATCTGGAGTGAATGTAGATTTAAACTTTCAGGTCCAGTGAACCTTCTATAAAGGCTTTTTATTTTTATTTCCAGTATCCATAATTATTTAATAAATTGGAAAATTTTTCTGTGCCTATTCATTTCTGGAGAAACTCAGCAGGTCTGTCAACATCTGTAGAGAAAGAGAAACAGAGTTAGCGTTTCCAGTCCAGTGTGACAATTCTTCAAAACTGAATACAATTGCAACATGGTCTTTTAGTCCCTTGTGAGATGTAGAGGATGGGTGGCAGGGAAAACAGGTTGTG
This sequence comes from Chiloscyllium punctatum, assembly GCF_047496795.1. Lineage (NCBI taxonomy): Eukaryota > Metazoa > Chordata > Chondrichthyes > Orectolobiformes > Hemiscylliidae > Chiloscyllium > Chiloscyllium punctatum. The sequence continues at coordinate 26,093,932 of NC_092769.1, read as the reverse complement.
GCAAAAGAAAAACGGGCTTTTAGCAGTGTTGAAAGGAAAGATTCTGTATAACGGGTCGAATTTAAGGTGTCAATGGGGGAAGGAGGTTCTCTCTATTGAATGCAAGATAAAAAAAGACACAACCACACAAAGCTATACGGAGGCCAGGAGGGAGATTGTTGACCATGTGGTATATACATCTGGCCACAGATACGTTTTCGCTTTCGTGATCATCACCCCCTTTAGATAAAGGAATTCAGGTGCTTGACTTCTTATTGGCACTAGTCAGCGTTTCATGCTGCCTTAGTATTGTAACATGGAGAAAAACAAATCACAGTTTGACTTTTGGGCCGAGTGTTTGTTACCTGTCATTTTTAATATTGTTTAATTTTGCAGTGCTTATCTTTAAACATTGTTCTTGAAGTTAGCATCAGATGGAGTGTCGGATGTCGAGAAGTGACATTATATAAACTTATAAAATCATGAGAGGTATGGATAGGGTGAATAGTCAAGGTCTTTTCCAAAGGGTAGTGGAATCCAAACATAGAGGGAATAGGTTTAAGGTGAAAGAGGGTAGATTTAAAAGGGACTAAGGGGCAGCTTTTTTTACACAGAGGGCGGTGTGGCTATGGAATGAGCTTCCAGAGGAAGAGTGAGAGATGCAAGGACAGCTACAACATTTAAAACTCATTTGGACAAACATATGGATGGGAAACATTTAGAGGCACATGGACCTAATGAAAACAGATGGGACTAGTATAGTTTGGAAAAGCTGCCCCGCATGGACATTTGGAAAAGCTTCACGCAGATTCAGGGTGGGTCTGTGAAAGGGAAATGATACTTTGCCCTGTAAAATCATGCAAAGTATTTCTGGAGATACCTGTAAATGTAACAACGGACTTGATAAAGAGGATCTGGTGGACACGAGGCTTTCCAGAGATTTTCCACAAGGTATTACAAAACAAAAGTTCTTACACAAAACAGAAGCTCCAGGACGTCGGATACTGTATTGACATCGGATGATGATTGTTTAACACAGAAATCGGAGAGTCAGGATTAACGGATCTTTATGGTCAAGGTTTATCTGCTGGAGTAGCACAGATATCAGTCTGATGGCATCAGTTATTTGCAATCTATGCTGACAGCCTGAAGGAGGCAGCTGAGTACAATATACATCCGAGTTCGAGGATGACACTGAGAATCAAAAAGCAGGTATTTACTTAATGGATAGGACTTCCAGAAAAGGAACAGTAAAGGCATTGGAGTCTTCCTGGGTATGAAACATAAAGTCAGCATGATGGTGCAGCAAGTAACTCGGTTGGTACATTAGGCGGTTTCCTGGGAAGAAAGGGTTGTGTTCTTGAGAATCTCTAAAATGGTGAGGCGATAATTCTTTGGGGTTTAAATGAATGAGAAGTGATAATGCTGAAATCTACAAGACACAGAAGGGGTTGGAGAAGGTAGAGGTTGAGAATTTTTTTCCATTCTTGAGCAAAGTGTCGAACTCGATGACATAGATGAGGTAAAAACAATGACTGCAGATGCTGGAAAGCAAATATTGGATTAGTGGTGCTGGAAGAGCACAGCAGTTCAGGCAGCATCCAACGAGCAGCGAAATCGACGTTTCGGGCATGAAGGGCTTTTGCCCGAAACGTCGATTTCGCTGCTCGTTGGATGCTGCCTGAACTGCTGTGCTCTTCCAGTACCACTAATCCAGTCTTCAATGACATAGATACCGAATAAGGAACATCGATGTCAGTCTGAGATGCAGAGTAATGTCTTCTCTCCGAAGGTAGTGAATGTCTGGAATTCCCAAACTCAGAGAGGTGTGGAGGGATACAAGGAGTCGCCAAGAGAGCGGAGTTGAGCCCTGGAGTAGATCAGCCATGTTCTTATTAAATGACAGGGTTAGCTTGAGGAGCCGATTGACCTACTCCTGTTCCTATTTATTAATTTCACATGTTATGCTTTTGGAAAGTAACGGGTTATTTCCCTGGAAATGGTGTTGTACAATGTTGCATTCAGGGAGAGCAGAGGATTTGTTGTTTTAACCGTAGGTGGGGTATGTAGCTGTATTCCCAGCGTATCTGGGTCTGCATCATGACCCACATCTGGAGCAGAAGTTACAGAGAGGGGAAGCCTGGAAACAGGGACTGGGGGTGGGGGTGGTGGTCATTTCCTGATCCAGCCTGGATTTTCCAAGTACATTTCCAAAACTACACCTAATCATCGGTGTGGCCTCGATCTGCCGCTGTTTAGCATATCCGAGGGCTGAATGGAACATCGGAACATAGCGCTGAGGGACACAAGTGGGCCATTCGGCCTTTTGATACTACTCCACTAATAAATAAGGTCATGGCTCATCTCATTGTCATCTCAGCTGCACGTTTCTTTCCAATGCACCATTATCCCTGATTCACCTGTCCATAGAAAATCAGACAAAGCCAGCTTCGATATGTTATAAAGGTCCAGGCATCACAAACTTCTGGGAAAGAGAATTCCCACTTGACTGAAATCCCACTTTGTGGATTTATCCAAATTCCTGCTCTGACGGAGGTTGGAGGGTGTCACTGTTTCCTTTTCTCGTCCCATTCCTCCACTGCTGACACCAAATTTTAAATGTAACCAGGTTGGTGATTTGGCCGATAATAAAGATCTCAGACTGAGTCAGGTTCAGTGACAGGAACAAGTCAGGCAGATTTTTTTCGTTAGCCACAAGTAACTAATGAATCTAACGGATGCACATGGTGGATCTGTGGTTGGCACTGATACCTCCCGTCACCAAGTAGCTGCGTTCAGGTCCAACCTCTGGCAACCCTCTATGTGGATTTTGAACATTCTCCCCATGTCTGTCTGGATTTCCTCCCAGTGTTCTAGTTTCCTCCCATCGTCATTAGATATGCATCTTAGAGCGGATTGGCCATGCTAAATTGCCCATAGTGCCCAGGGATGTGTAGGTTAGATAGGTTAGTCATGGGAAATGCAGGGTTACATGGATAGAGTAGGGGGGCAGGTCCGAGGGGGATACTGTTCCGAGGGTCAATGTGGACTTGATGGACGGAATGTCCTGCTTTCACACTGTAGAGATTCAATAAAAACAACAAGAAGTTTGGACGATACAAACACCCAGTGGGTATCTATCTGATCACTCTCCTCTCGGTTTTGTGTGTTTCAATAAGATCACCTCTCATTCCAAGAGTAACCTGTTAAAGCCTTCATAATATAAGACCCTCATTCCTGGAATACATGAAGTGAAACATCTCTGAACTGCTTCCAATCTAATTATATCCTTTCTCAGGTAAGGAGACAAAAATAATCTCTCACACAGATGAAGTTATTTTTTGTTTTCTCAATGGTGAGAGTATTTGGAACTCTCTTCCCTACAGAGAATTGGAGGCAGAGATATTGAATATGTTTGAGGCACAGGCAGAAGGTTCATAAAGAATAACGGAGTCTAGGATGATCGGGAAACGGCAGGAATGTCCAGTGTTGGGGAAATGCTGCCAGTGGTAAAAAATCACACTGCTCCAGCACATCCAGGAATATAATGTAAAACGAAATGATAATATCGATAAAATGTTAAGGGGAAATCCAAGATGGTGGCGATCTGGAAGGTCTGCTTTGTTGGGCTCTGTATCACAGCACGGGCAAAGTGGTTCCCTTACCCACTCCATCCCAACCATTTACTTAAAATGCTTAGTTTTCGAAAGTTTTGAGAGTTGGCAGTTGTAGTAGCCTTAGTTTGCGTAGTTTTTAAGCTCTGTGAGACTTTGTTTATGAATGATCAGTAACTCAAGTTCTTCCTCTCTCGAGTTCAAATGTTGCTATAATGTGTTCTGGGTAATAATGTGCTTAAATGATCTACCTGGAGCCTTAAGATGAGCCATTGGTCAGAAAAGAGGAAATATTTACTTTCTAGTCTTAAAAAGAGAGGGTGGATGTTGTCCTATTGCAGGAGATGCACCTTGATGACAAAGAACATTTGACATTACAGCAGGTCGGGCTTGATCGGGTTTATATCTCGTCTTTTAATATTACGAGGAGGGGAGAAGCCATAATGGATAAAAAGAATCTTCCATTTCACCAACGAGATTGTATTTGACACTCACGGGAGGCTCATAATGCCCAAAGCCTTGAACTATAGTAAAGAATATAGTATTTTGAATGTTTATTGCCCACCCTCCCCAACTCCCAGCGTACCCTCTTAAATTCCTGGTAGATGCATTTTCCAAATTCAGTTATCTTGCATCGTGGCACATTATTGTAGAAGTTTTCAAAAGTCTTATGGACCCCACGGTGGACTGAATATCCAAAGATGACCCAATACCCTCGTTATAATGTAAGCAATTAGTGGATATGTGTGCAGAACGAGAGCTGGTGAATGTCTGGTGGCAGATCCACATCACAAGTCTGGATTTTATATTCTTCATTAACCAGCATAAATGCCACACGAGGGTTGATATCTTCCCCATTCCTGAAACAATCTTAGATTCAGTGGCATCCTGCACAATTGGGAATATTACCATTTCTGACCATGAAACAGTTTACTTATTGATTAAGATTAAGAGCAATATAATAGATTCCTCCCTAATGAATGCATCCCTTTATTCTTAAGACTAGTTGGTTAATTGAGTAGTTAGATGAGATTACTTATAGTGTAGAAACAGACCCTTCGGCCCAAAACGTCTACACTGACCCACCCCTTCACCTGACACTGCAGGCAATTTATTTATGGGAGGAAACCCACGCAGACACGGGGCGAATGTGTAAACTCCACACAGACAGTCACCTCAGGCAGGAATTGAACCCAGGTCTCTGGCGCTGTGAGGCAGCAGTGCTAATCATTGTGCCACTGTGCAAACCACTGCAATGAAGCAGATCTGTCTTAGCCATTAATTCAGATTCAACCAGTAACTCATCCACTCTATGGGAAATTGCTAAGGCTTATGCCGAGGGAATAATTATTCCTTATGATGTCACAGAACGGAGAGCAGGAACGCTGGTTTGAGGCAAAGCTGAGGGCAGCCGAGAGTGCATACTGTGATTGTCGCTCAGTGGCTAAACTGCAGAGGATTACAACGCTTCGGTCTACAGCGAATTCCACGCTCACACAGACAGCCAAGAAGGAACTTACTTTTGCAAAACAAAGGCTGTTTGAACATGGTGATAAGCCAGGCAGGTATTTAGCCTATCTTGCCAGGAAAACGATCGCCCCTCTTAAAACATTACCTCAATTAGGGAAGGCATTGGGATCCTTACCTTCAATTCCAAAAAGATTAATGTCACCTGTCTGAGATTTTTCACCGAATTATTTCAAGCCTGAACATTTTGAGGATAGATGGATTAAGATGCAGTAATTTTTCAAGAACCTGGGTCTTCCAGGAGTAACCCCTGAATAGGTGTTGTGTCTTAATGCACCATTGTCAGCGCAGGAGGGTGTGAAGCAGCTTCAGAATGTAAAGGGGCACGTTCCTGATGGATTTCCAAGTGAATTCTATAAATAATTTATAAACCTATTGTCAGGGCAGATGTTTAACGTGTTCCGTCACTCATACAGTCACAAACCCCTCCTTCCATCCTTAATAGATGCTCATATCTCTGTGATGCTGAAGTAAGGAAGACCCTGGAGATTTGTGCTTCTTACACGCCAATCTCACTTTTAAATGTTGGTCTCAAAATCCTATTTGAGATCTGTGCATTAAGGTGGAAAGTTTGCTGCCCTCCGTTACCAAAGAGGACCAAACATGCTTTATAAAGGGCCACAGATCTTCCTACAATGTTAAGAATTTACTCAATACGATCCAAGAGTGTCAACAACAATCTGTCCAAGGATTATTGATCTCTTTAGATGACAGAAGGCATTTGATTGGCTTGAGTGGCCGGATCTCTTATGTACATTAGAACAGTTTGGTATACGCAAAGATTTTATCAAGTGGGTGATGGTCCTTTCCCGCGATCCTATGGCTGCGGTTCTCACTAATGGTGTGGCCAACCAGTAATATTAATCTTTCTTCAGGCAGCCGCAAAGGTTGACACCTTTCACCATTGTTGTTTACGTTGGTGATTGAGCCACTGGCGGAGGCCATCCGTCGGGATGCCACTATATCTGCCCCAGAAGTGGAATCGAAGTCTCAAAAGATTTCATTGTATGCAGATGAGGATCTTATGTTTTTGTCAAATCCTGCAATTTCAGTAGTTCATGTGATGCAATGCATTGATTCGCTTGTTGCCTTTCCGGGCAATAAGATAAATTTTACAAAGTTGGAGGTCATGTCTATGGGAGGTCTTAGGGAAATACCTGATACTGAGGGCAAATCCTGGTTTCCTTTTAAATGGTCATGGGGGTGGTTTCCCTATTTCAGTATATTCATTACATTTGTGTTTGATCATTTATTTAACGTGAACTATGTCCATTTGTTTGACAAAATTAAACAAGACCTTCAAAGATGGGAGGCATTTCCAATATCCTGGCTCGGTCAAATAGCTGTTATTAAAATGAATGTCCTTCCTCATTTCCCAGTTCAAATGCTTTCTATGATGCTTCCCAGACAGATATTTCGGAAACGTAATGGCTGGTTTAACTCTATTATTTGGCATCATAAGCGATTCTTTATCAAGCTAACAAAATTGCAACTGCCCCACAGATTGTGAGGAGTAGATCTCCCTGATTAAAAGCAATCAATGAAGATTTTTTTCATCGTATGTTCGTGCCTGGGCCGCTGAGGTATCGGCATCAATATGGCTAGACATTCAGCCCTCTCAGACAAAGTGAACCCTTATTAGTATGTAGTTCTTAGATAAAATGACAACAGTTTGGAATATTGTCATAAAATAATGATTATCAATACTGTTAAAACTTGAAGGGCAATGCGTCTGATCGAGACAAGACAGCCAAAACCATGTTTCTTACCCCTATAATTGGTATACCGGGGATAATGGATTCCAGGTTTAAACTGTGTGCAGCGAGGGGGGTACCTTGCTTGAGTGATTTAGAATTAGTAGTATCCCTACAGTATGGAAACAGGTCCTTGGGTCCAGCAAGTCCACTTCGATCCTCTGAAGAGTAACCCACCCACACCCATTCCCCTACCATCTTATATTTACCCTGATTAATGCCCCAACTTACAGATCCTGGAACACTATCAGCGATTGAACAATGGCCAAGTCATCTCACCTGCACATGTTTTTGACTGATGGAGAAAACCTACGCAGTCACAGTTGAGAATATACTAACTCCACACAGCCAGTCACCCAAGGCTGGAACTAAACCCGTGACCCTGGTGCGGTGAGTCAGCAATGCAAACCACCGAGCCACCACGTGTTACTTGAAGGAGAAACAATGATACCGTTTGATCAAATAACTCGTAAGTATGGACTACCTAGTAGAGACTTCTTCTGTTTTTTTTCCAGATTAGAGATTTGATTAAAAAACACAATTTTACACGACACTTTTTGATCCGATACAGAGAAGCAGGTGATTATTGTAAAGAAAATACTCTCTGTCAGTACCCTTTACCATTTGTTGGAGAGTGTCCCCGTAGACAAGACGATGCAGCTTCGTGACATCTGTGCGAGAGAGTTGGGGGTTAAGATCTTTTCGGAGACATACGAGGATATTTGTGAAAATGCTCGAAGGATTTTGATCTGTAACAGAACCCATTCCATGCAGTTGAAAAATCTTCATAGGGTCTATCTGACACCAGAGTTTCTCTCAAAATTCAAAGTGGGATTATCTTCAGCGTGTCCTAAATGCAGAATGACTACAGGCACTCTTAATCATTTCATGTGGTCCTGCTTCAGGGTTCGTATATATTGGAGCACTGCATTAGGTGTGGTAGAGTGGGTCATGGGGACCGAATTGGAGATGGACCTGGTTTCTCTTTTCCTGGGCCTGCCCAGAGTATCTTACGCAGATGCACATGGGGAAAAAAAATATATCCTTACTTGCTATGCGAGGAAAAATATTATGTTGCGTTGTATGTCTGAAAACTCCCCGGGTCTGTTGCGACTTTGTAAGCTCATCATGGAGAATATCCCTTTAGACTTTCTCACCAGCATGGTTCACCAAAAAACAGATACTAATATAAGTCATAGATTCATTGAGTCATGGAGACGTGCAGCATGGAAACCGTCCCTTCGGTCCAACCCATCTATGCCGACCACATATCCTAAATCAATCTAGTCCCACCTGTCAGCACCTGGCCCATAACCCTCCAAACCCTTCTTATTCATTGACCCGTCCAAATGCCTCTTAAATGTTGCACTTGTATCAGCCTCCCCGACATCACCTGGCAGTTCATTCCATACATGTACCATTCTCTGTATGAAGTAGTTGCCCCGTAGTTATCTATTATATCTTTCCCCCTCACCCTAAACCTATACCCTCTCGTTCTGACTCCCCGATCCCAGGGAAAAGACTTCAACCATTTTTCCTATCCATGCCCCTCATAATTTTGTAAACCTCAATAAGGTCACCCCTCAGCCTCCGACAATCCAGGGAAAACAGCCCCAGTCTGTTCAGCCTCTCCCAGTGGCACAAACCCTCCAACGCTGGCCAAATTCTTGAAATCTTTTCTGAACCCTTTCAAGTTTCACAACATCGTTCCAATGGGAAGGAGACCTGAATTGCAAGCAATATTTCAACACTGGCCTAACCAGTGTCCTGTACAGCCGCAACATGACCTCCCAACTCTGACCAATAAAGGAAACGCCTCCTTCACTATCTATCTACCTGCGACTCCACTTTCAAGGAGTTATGAACCTTCACTCCAAGGTCTCTTTGTTCAGCAACACTCCCTGCGATTTTACCATTAAGTGTAAAGTCGTGCTAAGATTTTCTTTCCCAAAATGCAGCACCTCGCATTTATCTGAATTAACCTCCATCTGCCACTTCTCAGCCCATTGGGCATTTGGTCAATCTGAGGTGACCCTCTTCGCTCTCCACTCCACCTCCAATTTTGGAGTCATCTGCAAACTTACTAATTGTACCTCTTATGCTCTCATCCAAATCATTTACGTCAATGACAAAAAGAAGTGAATCCAGCACTGATCCTTGTCACAGGCCTCCAGTCTGAAAAACAACCCTCCACCACCACCCTCTGTCTTCTACCTTTGAGTCAGATCTGTATCTTATGGCTAGTTCTCCCTGTATTCCATGAGATCTAACCATGCCATTCAGTCTCCCATTGGGAGCCTCATCAAAACCCTTACTGAAATCCGTATAGATCACATCTACCCCTCTGCCCTCATCAATCCTCTTTGTTACTTTCTCAAAAAACTCAATCAAGTTTGTGAGACATGATTTCTCACGCACAAAGCCATGTTGATTATCCCTAATCAGTCCTTACCTTTCCAAATACATGTACATCCTGTCCCTTAGGATTCCCTCCAACAACTTGCCCACCACCAACGTCACGCTCACTGGTCTATAGTTCCCTGGCTTGTCCTTAACACCCTTCTTATACAATGGCACAACGTTAGCCAACCTCCAGTCTCTGGCATCTCACCTGTGACTATCCATACTACAAATATCTCAGCAAGAGGCCCAGCAATCACTTTTCCAGCTTCCCACAGAGTTCTCGGGTACACATGATCAGGTCCTGGGTATTATCCACCTTTACCCGTTTCAAGACATCCAGCACTTCCTCCGCTATAATATCGACATTTTGCAAGGTGTTACCATCTATTTTTCGACATTTTATATCTTCCATATCCTTTTCCACAGTAAATACAGATGCACGATACTCCTTTAGTATCTCCCCCATACTTCCTGTGTCAGGAAAAATATTCAGTTGTGTTGGAAGTCTGAAACACCTCCGGGTCTGTTGGGTGGTTGTAAGCTCGTCATGGAGAATATGCCTTTGGACATTCTCACCAGTATGGTGCACCAAAAAGCAGAGATTTATATAAGATATGGCAACCCTTTTTGGATTACCGCGATACAGGCTTATCTGCCACTCTAAGAAGGGCTTTTGTATAGCCATGGCGATATTGTCTAATGAATCAAATATTCGGAATTATGAACTTTTGAATGTGTATCATTTGATGCTCTCGAAGAACGAGAGCTATCACTTCGTTATTATTTATTTATTATTTATTATTTATATTTGTTTTCTTCTGTCTGTTTAGAGACCTTAACCTATTTTGTATATATATATATGCACATGGGTGTAATTTTTTTCAGTTATTTGAGTTGCTTTGTTATTGGTTTAATATAATAATAAAAATATCTTTTTCAATAAAAGATTTTGTTAAAAAATTAAAATGCTAACATTGATAGATTAGAGTCCCAAATAACTCTCATAAGAGAGACGACTCCTGGTGGTTTACGTTGAATGCCACCACACGGGTGATGGGGTGAGGTTGAGAGAGCAAACCCTTCATGGAAATCTCTGTCAGTGTGGGGAATTGAACCTGCCCTGGTGGCCTCCCTCTGCATCACAAACAAACCATCCAGCCAACTGAGAGGGAGACTGTGTAATGTTGCACACAGAATCAGTCACAAAAAAAGGGCAAGAGAAATTTTAATGACAATGGAAAAAGTGGATTCGAGATGAAAATGTTCTCTGCTAAAAATTATATTTTATAATGAGACAAGTGTTTGGAAGCTGTCTTTGGCTGAATACAATAAGGTGAGACAAGTGAAATAACCAGAATGAGGAATTGTGATTGGATATCGATAATCATAAAATAAGTGCATGTTTTTGATTGGTCTGTGAAAAGCTGACTCTTGCATGAATTTATAAATCAGATGAAATATATTGAAAGGAGAGTCCTTCCCCATGAGAAATGCCTTCTGAACACATACTCGAAGAAACCCGGGGTATGAAGTGTCTGAGAATCGTCTGCTCAGTAACAAGAACCTGGGGGTTGAATAACTGGAATTTCCTGTAACATGGAGCTGAGAAAACCATCAGAACACCCCCAAACGTATTGAACGTTGGAGCATATTTGAAGTACTGAATGGCCTCATGATGCATTTTAATTGTGTGTGATCTGAAAAAAGTCCATCTCTACTCCATCCTCTTTCGAGTTACGCACTGGGGCACAGCCGTTTTCCTGAAACTGGGAATAAGTTGGAACAATACCTGGAACATTCCATAATTGACATTCTGCAGAATATTTTCTAACTGTGTGGGGGGCATTAGAAAGGCAAGAGAGAAAGAGAGGGAAGGTGCTGCATGCAGTAGTGTGAGTGGTGGAGCATGAGCCTTGTTCGGGGGTGGGTGCTATAACAGATATACAGCGAGTGTGAGGGAGCAGAGAAAATATGGTGACCCTTATCCTGACAGAGTGGGGAAGCTTATTGATGCTTGTCCTGTTTTGCTGGACATTTCTTCAGACCCCAGAAACTGCACTGAGCTGGGTGGTGAGCTCAGCCCATTCTCGGTGGATCTGGTAATGTGGCCCCCTCGGTGGATCTGGTAATGTGGCCCCATCCACCAGGACCTCCGTGCTGCTGTCGACAAACCGTGGTGTAATTTCCCCTTCAGTGCCATGCTTGGGGAAAATGTGCAGGGCAGCTCCAAACTGATAAAGCGCAACCGTGTGCCCATTGATCTTTTAAAGATGGCACCAGTGTCAGGGATTCCGTAATATCCAGGAGCATCCGGGCGACTGTGAGTACATCCAGTCATGAGGGGGAGGAGAATCGTGCAGGCATTGTATGAGAGGGACACTATGGAGTAGGATGTGTAGTTAATGAGATGAGTTTGGTAAGATAGCACCATGAAACTAGCTCGGCCTCGTGCAAACAACCCCCTGTCACACTTAATGAAAATGTCACTGAGACAGTTTTTTGTTAGATTCAGCCCAGTGAGGCGAAGACTCTGCTGTCCTCACTCCCAGTTACAAAGCTGCAGAACAAATGCTCATCCAAAACTCTCCATCGCCTGAACTCACAGCAATATCCCTTTCACTCATAATTCTTCGAAATACTGACCCGTGTTGCATGATACTATCGGAATGTCTTCATTTCAGCATTCTGAAACCTGTGAACATATCCTTCCGTGACATTTTATCTCAGTCTCCCCCTCCCCCACCCTGCCCTCACCCCAAAACACACTAATTTACAGTCATATTGCACGAGACTGCCAGTATGACTGACCATTTGGCCCAGCTGGTTTATGCCAACCAAAATGTCCATCCAGACTCACCCCATTTCCCTGTCCTTGTTCTGTATCCCTCTAATCCTTTCCTATCTGTGTATTTGTCCAAATGCCTTTTCAATGTTGTTATTGTACCCAGCTCAATCACTTCCACTGACAGCTCAGTACATTTGCGTACTATACTCTATTTAAAAAAGTTGCCCCTCAGTTTTCTTTTAATATTTTTTATCCTTTCCAAACATTCATGGATGTCCTCTAGTCCTCGATTCCACAACCTTGGGAAAAAAATTTCGAAGTATTCACCACATGCACGCCTGTCATGACTTTATAAGAGTTACACTTCTATAAGAACCCTCTCAGTTTCCTACGCTGCAAAGAAATAAGTTCTAACCTGTCCAACCTCTGCCTATAACTTAGAGCCTTTAGCAAAGGGAACATCTTCGTAAATTTGTTCTACACTCTTTCTTGTTCAATAATATCCTTTCGAGAGCAAGCTGAACAAAACTGAACACAATACTCCAATACAGCCTTACCAACATCCCATACAACTGCAACATAACGTCCCAACTTCTATACTCAATGTGCTGATGTAGGCCAGTGTGCCAACAGCCTTCTTCACTGTCCTATGTATCTGTGACTCAAATTTCAGACAACTCTTCAACTGATTTCCAACGTCCTTTTGTTGCAGTACACGCCTTAAGGCGCTATCATTCGTCATTAAATTCCTAACTGGATTTGACTTTCCTAAATGCAAGACACTTATCTATGTTAAACTCCATTTGCTATTTCTCAGCCCACGTCGCCAGCTGATCAAGGTACTGCTGTAATTTCTGATAATGTTCCTCACTGTAAATGATGTCTCCTAATTTAGCGTCATCTGCAAACTTACTAACGTTGCTTTGTGCACTCTGATCCAAATCATTGATATCGATAACAAACAGCAATGGGCCCAGGACCGACCACTGAGTCACTCCACTAGTCACAGGCCTCCAGTCCGACAAGCATACCTCCACCATAGCCATTTGCTTCATAACGTCAAGCCAACTGTGTCGCCAATTTGACAGTTTACATTGGAGTCCATGCGATCTAACCTTCTAGAGCGGCCTACCATGTGGAACCTTATAAAAGGCCTTACTGAAATCCATTTAGAATATGTCTACCAACCTGCCCTCGTCAACTTTCCTGGTCACTTCCTCAAAAACTCTATCAAATTTTGTCAGGCATGATCTGCCAGGCACAAAGCTATGCTGACTGCTCCAAGTCAAACTTTGTCTTCCCAAATGCATGCATATCTTATATCTCTGTTCCTTCTCAAGTGGTTTCCAGAAACAGATGTGAAGCTTACTGGTCTATATTTCCCAGGCTTTTCTTTGCAGCTCTTCTGAATAAGGTCACAACATTTGCTACTGCCCAGTCTTCCGGGACCTTTCCCCTGAACTATCTTCTCTCGCCTCGTGCAGATATATCTGCTCTTAGAAATATCTAGTCAGGACCAAGAAATTTATCTGACTTTGTGCATTCTAATATGTCCATCAGCACCTCTACTGTGATATGGACTGCATCAAGATATCGCAACTAACCTCCCAAAGGTCACAAGTCTTCATGTCTTTCTTCATGATAAACACAGAGGGGAAATTGAGGACCTCACCCATCTCTTGAAGTTTTACACATGCATGCCCATTTTGGATTTTAAGGCTTCGTATTCTCTCTCTCGTTGTTCTTTTTCTTTTCTATACTGAACTTGGATTCACCCTAATCTGCTCAGCCAAGGCTATTTCATGCCCCATTTTCGCCTTGCTGATTTCCTTCTTCAGTAAATTCCTGTATCCCCTGTGTACCTCAAGGGATTCCCTTGGTCCCAGCTACCTGTACCTGAGCGACGCCTCCTTTTTTCTGGTCAGAGCCTCAATATCTCTTGTCATCCAGGGTTTTCTCTGCAGCCTCACTTTCCCTTCACCCTCACAGAAACATATCGACCTTGAACTCGAGCTGTCTCCCTCTACACACTTCCCATGTATATATCCATCCAAATGCCTTTTAAATGGTGTAACTGTACATGCCTCCACCACCTCTTTTGGATGTTCAATCCATACACACAGCGGTCTCTGTGTGAAAATGTTGTCCCTCATGTCCCTTTTTAAATCTTTCTCGTCTCACCTTAAACCTTTGTCTTCTAATTTTGGACTCGATTTTCCTGGGAAAAGACATTGACTGTTTCCCTTATCTATGCCCTTCATGATTTTATAAACCCCTTTAAGGTCCCCCCCACCCCCCCGCCTATTCAAACTTTCACTGCAACTCTGACCCTCCAACACCTGCAACGTTCTTTTAAATCTCTTCTGCACCCTTTTCAAGTTTGACAACGCCTTTCCGACAGCAGGGAGACCGGAATTAAAGGCAATATTGCAAAAGTGGCCAAACTAATGTCCTGTACATATTTAACATGTCATGCAAATGCTTCGACTCAAAGCACGCACCAATAAAGGGGAGATCACGAAGTGCCTTCATCACTGCGCTGTCTACCTGTGACAGCACTTTCAAGGAACGGAGAACCTGCACCACTAGGCTGGCTTTGCTGCCTCACAGGGCAGCGACCTGGGTTTAATTCCATCCTTGAATGACTGGCTGTGTGGAGTTTGTACATTCTCCCCATGTCTGCGTGAGTTTCCTCCGTGTGCTGTGTTTTACTCTGACAGTATAAGGATATAGAGGTAATGTTAGATTGGCCATGCTAAATTGCGCACCGGACCCAGGGATGTGTAGGGGAGGTGGATTACCCATGGGAAATGCAGGCTCAGAGGGATAGGGCAGGTGTTTGTCCAGTGGGATACTGTTTAGAGGGTCGGTGTGGCCTCGATGGGCCGAAAAGCCTGTTTCCTAACTGGAGGGATTCGATCGTTTCTATGGAGTTCTCCTTCAAAGGCAGCCTTCGACAGGGCGCTACCGATATGTCTTGCCTTGATTTGTCTGTCAAAATGCAACACCTCACAAGTAACTAAAATATACTCGATCTGTCACTCCTCGGTTCACCTAAACAAGGTCCCATTATAGTCTGAGAGATCATTCTTCACTGACGACTACATCACCAAATTTGGAATTATCTACAAACTTACTGACCATACTTCATATACTCAAATGTAAATGATTTGTAGAAGTAACAAAAGGCAGTGGACCCACTATTGATCTTTGCGGCACGCCACTGGTGACAGGTCTCCAAGTTTAATGAACAAATGTCCACTGTCACGCCCTGTCTCCAATATTCAAGAAAATTTTGGATCTAAATGGCGAGTTTTCCCTGGATCTGAGGAAGTCTAACCTTGCTAACCAGTCTACCATGTAGAACATTTTGGTAATCTTACTGAATTCCATAAAGACAACATCCACTGTCCTGCCTTCATCAATCATCTTCATCACTTCATCAAAAGATTATACCGAGTCAATGGGACATGATCTCCAATGTACAAAGACCTCTTCAGTCCTTGTCTTTTCAAATGCATATACATCATTTCCCTCAAAATCCCCTCCAATAATTTAGTCACCATTGACGTCAGGCTCACCAATCTACAGTTACCTGTTTTTTTTTCCTTACTTTCTTAAAAATGACACTATGTTGGCAGCCCTCCAGTCTTTTGACACTTCACCTGTGGAAATCAATGATACAAATATATCAGGAAAATGCTGACCAATCTCTTTCCTAGCTTCCCACAGACATTTGGGATACAACTGATCAGGTCCCAGGGATTTGTTCGCCTTTATGTGTTTTAAAATGTCAAACACCTCCTTGTAATATAGACACCTTTCAATGTTTCACTATATATTTATTCATTCTCTCACTCTTGTCACCTCCTCATTAAATACTGAGGAGAAAGTTTTGTTTCGTATCTCTCCAATCTCCTGTGGTTCCACACATCAGTAGCCTTACTGATCTTTAAGGGGCCCTGTTCTCTCCCAAGTTAATCTTTTGCCATTAAAGGATTTGTAGAATTTCGTCAATGCCTCGTTAACCCTATTTCTAAATCCATCTCATATCCACATTTTTCTGGCCCGATTTCCCCATTGACTATGCACTTTCTTCCCAAATACACCTCTCGGGATTTACTTGATCTCAGCTCTGTTAACCTGACATATGCCTCCTTCATTACCTTGACCAAAGCATCAATATATCTAGCCATCCAGCACTCCCTGCACCCACCAGCCTTGCCCGTCTCACTAATTGGAACACGTTGGCTCTGGACTCTCTGAAACCACGTTTTGATGGCCTTGCATTTTCCAACCATCCCTTTACCTGTGAATAGGGTATTCCAATCAGCCTTTCACGGAGCTCGCCCAACACTTTCAAAATTGGCCTTGTTCAAAGTTAGAACTTAAATGTTTACATGAGGTCTTTCCTATTCCAAAACTAATTTCAAACTAATATTTATGCGTAACAGAAAGTTAAACAAACACTTCCTGCCCGTCTGTAATAGGCTCGAGAGGCTGAATGGGCTCCTCGTGGCCCTCTGTAATAAACTGGAAAGGCTGAATGGCCTCCTCCTGTCCCTGTGTAACAGACCCGAGACATTAAGTGAGACAGCAACCCGTGGATTACGAGCAGCCGTTAAACTGTGTCTGATGGAGGTCCATCCCTTCTCAGTTATAGAAACACAACCAACACAATGTATTCCCGGTGCCCTCTCAGTAACACCTCATACAGCTGCAGTGACACATCTCTTTATTTTGAATGATTCTGTTGGCAAAATGTGCTGAAAAATGTGTTGCTGGAAAAGCACAAAACGTCGATTCTCCTGCTCCTTGGATGCTGCCGGAACTGCTGCGCTTTTCCAGCAACACATTTTTGAGCTTTGATCTCCCGCATCTGCAGTCCTCACTTTCTCCTTGTTGGCAAAATGTGCCAATATTCTAGATTTCCACCTTTTCAAGTAACAACAGGCTAATATGTGCTGAATGGCCTTCTATGGGCCTTCGCTGTAAGAGGCCCATAGGGGCAGAATTGCTTCGGCCTGTTGCTGAGCAGCAGTCTCAATGATTTGTCTCAAGATTATGAAAGGATTTGGTAGCAGGGCAGTTAAAACCAGGAGTAGCCTCACACTGGTCAATAAGGAATCGAGAAACTTGCCCACCCGACCTTTCTTTATGCAACCTATCTGATATTTTCTAACTGCTTCTTTCATAAACAGAGTGAAACATATATAGACCTCTGCAGTATTCTGTTAATAATCTCATATCCAAGTTTAAAAAAAGATTTTAAAGATGTATGGTCCATTCCATTTTTTATTATCCATTACATCCAAACCCAGTAAATGTTCTCTTTGAAGTTCTATGAAAAGTAATTCATGAAATTGGTTAATTGAGCCTGTTTGCTCAGTCATGATTTGGAGATGCCGGTGTTGGACTGGGATGTACAAAGTTAAAAATCACACAACACCAGGGTATAGTCCAAAAGGTTTCATTGGAAGCACACTAGCTTTCAGAGCACCGTTCCTTCATCAGATGATAGTGCAGGACACACTTCTAAGGCACAGAATTTATAGCAAAAATTTACAGTGTTATGTAACTGAAATTATACATTGAAAAATACCTTGATTGTCTGTTGGGACTTTCATCTGTTCGAATACTATGATAATTTCACTTCTTTCATGTGTAAAACACAAAACCTTTTTTTTAAAAAATGTTGCGTTATCAGGTTAGCTGTAACAGTGAGTTTTAGCTAGACAATATGTTGAAGGTGTTAGCCCCCTGTGTTCTCTGTCTATGCCATGATATTGAGATTGATTCTAATCTGAAAAGTGGGATAACAGAGTTTTACATGAAGCCATATAGTTTTTGAGCTCAGAGTTTTACATGAATTCATGCAGTTTTTGAGTGGGAGCAGCGGCCGAGGAAAAACGAACCCGGGAGACTACAGCTAAGGTAAGACAGTTTGTTTCAAAATTACTTACCTGTAGCGGGCAGCGGAAGTGAGGTTGGAGCGCATAGCTGGGCGGGAAGGTAAGTGATTAGTATTTGAGTGGGTGTGTTCTAGACCCCAGGTCCTACTTCCGTAGGGCCTCCCTCCCACCCTCCTCCTCTAACCTAACTTTAAAGTCCACAGGTTATTGACTCAGTGTTCTTGTTTTTGGAGACAGTGTACAGTCATGGCAGCGCAGGCGGTGGAATGTTCCTCCTGCAGGATGTTTGAGGTAGGGGTGACCACCGATACTCCTGCCGACTTCGTGTGCAGGAAATGCAGTCAGATCCTGATCCTCACCGAACGAGTTAGGGAACTGGAACTGGAGCTGGATGAGCTGAGGATTATTCAAGAGGCTGAGAGGGTGATCGATAGAAGCTACAGGGACATAGTTACGCCAGAGAACAGAGGTAGCTGGGTAACAGTTAGAGGTGGGAAGGGGAAGAAACAGGCAGTGCAGGGTTCCCCTGTGGTCGTTCCCCTAAAAAATAAGTATGCAGCTTTGGAAACTGTTGGGGGGGACAGCCTTGCAGGTGTAAGCTGCAGTGAAGGGGTCTGTGGCTCTGAGATTCAGAAGGGAAAGGGGGAGAAGAGGAGAGCGCTAGTTATAGGGGACTCTCTAGTTAGAGGGACGGACAGGCGGTTCTGTGGACATGGGCGAGACTCTCGGCTGGTTTGTTGCCTCCCGGGTGCTAGGGTCCGAGACGTCTCGGACCGTGTCTTCAGAATCCTTAAGGGGGAGGGTGTGCAGCCAGAAGTCGTGGTACACATTGGCACCAACGACATAGGTAGGAAGAGGGGTGGGGAGGTCATTCAAGAGCTCAAGGAGTTAGGCTGGAAGCTAAAAGCTAGGACAGACAGAGTCGTCATCTCTGGGTTGTTGCCGGTGCCACGTGACAGAGAGGCAAAGAATAGGGAGAGAGTGCAGTTGAACACGTGGCTGCAAGGATGGTGTAGGAGGGAGGGCTTCAGATATTTGGACAATTGGACTGCATTCTGGGGAAGGTGGGACCTGTATAAACAGGACGGGTTGCACCTGAACCAGAAGGGCACCAATATCCTGGGGGGTAGGTTTGCTAGCACTCTTCGGGGGGGTTTAAACTAATTTGGCAGGGGGATGGGATCCGGACTTGTAGTCCAGCAAGTAAGCTAGCTGTGTGTCAGGATGTCCAAGACTGTAGGGAGGCTGTGGAGAAGGTAGCACTGACAGGGACTACTTGCAGACACAGAGATGGGCTCAAGTGCGTATACTTCAATGCAAGGAGTATCAGAAATAAGGTGGGTGAACTTAAGGCGTGGATCGGTACCTGGGACTACGATGTTGTGGCCATCACGGAAACGTGGATAGATGAGGGACAGGAATGGCTGTTGGAGGTTCCTGGTTACAGATGTTTCAGTAAGATTAGGGAGGGTGGTAAAAAAAGGAGGGGGGGTGGCATTGCTAATTAGAAATGGTATAACGGCTGCAGAAAGGAAGTTTGAGGGGGATCTGCCTCTGGAGGTAGTATGGGCTGAAGTCAGAAATAGGAAAGGTGCAGTCACCTTATTGGGTGTTTATTATAGGCCCCCCAATAGCAGCAGAGATGTGGAGAAACAGATTGGGAAACAGATTTTGGAAAGGTGCAGAAGCCACAGGGTCGTAGTCATGGGCGACTTCAACTTCCCAAATATTGATTGGAAGCTCTTCAGATCAAGTAGATTGGATGGGGCGGTGTTTGTGCAGTGTGTCCAGGAAGCTTTTCTAACGCAGTATGTAGATTGTCCAACCAGAGGGGAGGCCATATTGGATTTGATTTTCGGTAACGAACCGGGACAAGTGGTGGGCTTGTTGTTGGGTGAACATTTTGGTGATGGCGACCACAATTCTGTGACTTTAACCTTGGTTATGGAGAGAGATAGGTGCGCACAACAAGGTAGATTTTACAATTGGGGGAAGGGAAATTACGATGCTGTAAGACAGGATTTGAGGAGCATACGTTGGGAGCATAGGCTGTTAGGGAAGGATGTGGTGGAAATGTGGGACTTTTTCAAGGAGCAGATACGACGTGTCCTTGATATGTATGTACCGATCAGGCAGGGAAGAAATGGTCGTGTGAGGGAGCCTTGGTTGACGAGGGAGGTTGAATGTCTAGTAAAGAGGAAGAAGGAGGCTTACATAAGGTTGAGGAAACAAGGTTCAGACAGAGCAGTGGAGGGATACAGGATAGCCAGAAGGGACCTGAAGAAAGGGATTAGGAGAGCTAAGAGAGGGCATGAAAAATCCCTGGCGGATAGGATCAAGGATAACCCCAAGGCATTCTATGCATATGTGAGAAACCTGAGAATGACGAGAACGAGGGTAGGTCCGATCAAGGACAGTGGTGGGAGACTGTGTATTGAGTCGGAAGAGATAGGAGAGGTCTTGAACAAGTACTTCTCTTCAGTATTTACGAACGAGAGGGACCGTATTGTTGAAGAGGAGAGTGTGAAACGGACTGATAAGCTAGAAGAGATACCTGTTAGGAAGGAAGATGTGTTGGACATTTTGAACAACTTGAGGATAGACAAGTCCCCCGGGCCTGACGGGATATATCCTAGGATTATGTGGGAAGCAAGAGAGGAAATTGCAGTACCGTTGGCAATGATCTTCTCGTCTTCACTGGCAACTGGGGTGGTACCAGGGGACTGGAGAGTAGCGAATGTTGTGCCCCTGTTCAAAAAAGGGAATAGGGATAACCCCGGGAATTACAGGCCAGTTAGTCTTACTTCTGTAGCAGGCAAAGTAATGGAAAGGGTACTGAGGGATAGGATTTACGAGTATCTGGAAAGACACTGCTTGATTAGGGACAGCCAGCACGGATTTGTGAAGGGTAGGTCTTGCCTTACAAGTCTTATTGAATTCTTCGAGGAGGTGACCAAGCATGTGGATGAGGGTAGAGCAGTGGATGTAGTGTACATGGATTTTAGTAAGGCATTTGATAAGGTTCCCCATGGTAGGCTTATGCGGAAAGTCAGGAGGCATGGGATAGAGGGAAATTTGGCCAATTGGATAGAAAACTGGCTAACCGGTAGAAGTCAGAGAGTGGTGGTAGATGGTAAATATTCAGCATGGAGTCCAGTTACAAGTGGAGTTCCGCAGGGATCAGTTCTGGGTCCTCTGCTGTTTGTAATTTTTATTAATGACTTAGAGGAGGGAGTCGAAGGGTGGGTCAGTAAATTTGCAGATGATACAAAGATAGGTGGAGTTGTGGACAGTGAGGAGGGCTGTTGTCGGCTGCAGAGGGACTTCGATAGGATGCAGAGCTGGGCTGAGGAGTGGCAGATGGAGTTCAACCCTGCCAAGTGTGAGGTTGTCCATTTTGGAAGAACAAATAAGAATGCGGAATACAGGGTTAATGGTAGGGTTCTTGGTCAGGTGGAGGAACAGAGGGATCTTGGGGTCTATGTACATAGATCTTTGAAGGTTGCCACTCAGGTGGATAGAGTTTGTAAGAAGGCCTATGGAGTATTATCGTTCATTAGCAGAGGGATTGAATTCAAGAGTCGTGAGGTGATGTTGCAGCTGTACAGGACTTTGGTTAGGCCACATTTGGAGTACTGTGTGCAGTTCTGGTCGCCTCACTTTAGGAAAGATGTGGAAGCTTTGGAGAGGGTGCAGAGAAGATTTACCAGGATGTTGCCTGGAATGGAGAGTAGGTCGTACGAGGATAGGTTGAGAGTTCTCGGCCTTTTCTCGTTGGAACGGCGAAGGATGAGGGGTGACTTGATCGAGGTTTATAAGATGATCAGAGGAATAGATAGAGTAGACAGTCAGAAACTTTTTCCCCGGGTACAACAGAGTGTTACAAGGGGACATAAATTTAAGGTGAAGGGTGGAAGGTATAGGGGAGATGTCAGGGGTGGGCTCTTTACCCAGAGAGTGGTGGGGGCATGGAATGTGCTGCCCGAGGGAGTGGTAGAGTCAGATTCATTGGCGACCTTTAAGCGGCATTTGGATAGGTACATAGATGGGTGCTTAATCTAGGATAGAAGTTCGGCACAACATCGTGGGCCGAAGGGCCTGTTCTGTGCTGTATTGTTCTATGTCTATGTTCTATGTTCTACAATATAACTCTGCAAGTACAAATTCATCCCACAAAGTATATGTGTAAATGGGGGTCTTTGTCGGTTTGTATATGTGAGTCTGTGTCTGGTCTGGGTTGGGGGGGTTGTGAGTGTGAGAGAGAATGTATATTTGTGTGTAGTGATGTCGAGTGTCTAAAGTCTGTGACGGGGTGCATGTGTGAGTGTGGGAGTGTATGTGTGTGTCTGGGGTGGGGGGTTTTGACTATCAGTGAGAGAGAGTGTTTATGTGTGTGCATGAGTGTAGAGTGGTCTCAGTCTCTGAGAGGATGCCGTGTGAGTGTAGGAGTGTGTGTATGTCTGTAAGGGTTTGTGTGTGTCTGTGCGTGTGTCTGTTTACATGTGTGTCTGTATGTATGTGTGTGTATAGGAGTGTCTGTGTGTGTATATATAGTGAAATGGTGGTCACCTGTAATGTGACATGAACTCAAGGTCCCGGTTGAGGCCCTCCCTCTGTGTATCGAAATTAGCCATCAGCTTCTGCTCAGCCACTTTTCGCTGCTGCCTGTCCTGAAGTCCGCCTTGGAGGATGGTCACCAGAAAGTCCGTGGTTGAATATCCTGGACCCCTGACGTGTTCCCCAACTGGAAGGGAATACTCCTGTCTGTTGATTGTTGTGCGGTGCCCATTCATTTGTTGTCGTAATCTTTGCCCAGTTTCCCAGTGTTTGTTCAGTGACTGTGATTAATGCCAATTATTCCAGTGGAGGGTTTCCATCTTTAAATGATAAATAGGCGCCATTCAATGTGTTATCCCATAACATGAGCGGGAAAATCACCGACAGCACTGACAGGGATCAGCAGATTTGGAGAGAGGGCGAGGAGAGATCAGAATCTGAGAACATTAGACTGGAATGTTCCAACAATGGATCAGAATCTGAGAACATTAGACTGGAATGTTCGAAAAATGTATCAGAAACTGAGACCATAAGACTGGAATGTTCCAACAATGGATCAGAATCTGAGAACATTAGACTGGAATGTATCAACAATGGATGAGAATCTGAGAACATTAGACAGGAACGTTCCAAAATTGTATCATAATCTGGGAATATTAGACTGGCATGTTCCAACAATAGACAGGAGTTTATCCATTTATGTTTGGTGTCTTTCTGCAATTAATTGGTGGCCATTATCATCACGGATCTATTTGGCTCTTCTCATTATTCAATATTTTTATTATCCTTTCCTGGCTATCGTCGGTGTTCCTGGTAAGTGTCACTGTCCAGAATTTTCTTTCTATAAACCAGTTATGACTGATTACTGTTCCTTCATATAGTCTACACTTCTTGTCCCTATTATCTTCCTGTTGAAACTCTCAATCCATAGATTCACTCTGCAGACTACTAATAACTACATCAATGAATGTTTTCAATTCCTGTCTCCCTCTCTGCTCTGACATTGTTACTCATGGGTCTCTACATTGACCTACTCAGTTTCAGCGGAGAACCGCAATGTATTATATCATTGCTCTTGTTATTGAAGTATTAACAGCATGGAGATAGTTCTCTACTGTTCTGGTTACAAACTCCACTTCCTTCCTCTGTTTCCCTCCCATCCCTGGCCAATATCTGCGGCTGAAGCAGACAAGTCACAACTGTGGATGATCCCTTTGACCATGAGCTGATTCCTGACACCATGCCCTGACAATTTCTAACTTGAAATACTCACCACTCCAGAATATATCTCAATGGCTTATTACATCTGATGTTTGAACCTTGAGCTATGAAATACAGTCTTAAGGAAGCCAAAAATATGCCGCTGACGCTCCGGCTTCAAACCTGCCGAAAGAAATCTGATTCGAACTCACACCAAACTCCCGTCCATCTGTAATTCATGTGTATGCCGATGCATATTGCTATTGTGTCTTGCAATGTCTTTATTTTGACATTTTCAAACACTTTATCTCATCTGTCCATGAAATTTCTCTCGTTCTATCTCTGTCAATTTACAAAAAGCCTGCCAGTTGTTCTTATTTAAAATAATTTCCTCCATGTGCATTCCTTCTCAAACAATGAGTTTTGCATTCAACCACGCCTATCGCGCATACACACGCTCTCTCCCTCAGTTTCTGATGAACACACACACGCAGCCAAGCTTCCCATTGTAGGCAGTAATCTGATGCGAGTATGGTTAGCACATGATAGTAAAGTTTGCAATACTCTCTATGCTGTGCAGATAGTGCAGTTTACTGAGCAACACACTAGCATGGTCTGCACAGCTCTCCATGGGCTGTTATCTTGTCCCAGTTTATGTTGTTTGTGGTGTTCTGTGAAGCAGATTGAGAATTTGATGTAACAAACCATTCCAGCTGATCTGACAATGCCTTTATTCAATGTTCTCATTCTTGTAATTTTTCTGTCGAAGATCTCAATTCTCCAGTTCGTCCCACTGCCCTGTCTTTCCCCCCATATTTCCACAACATATTTTCAGTTAATTAACTGTCTCTTTCTGTCTTTAATGTGAATCTTTCTGGCCCTCTTTATCTTTCCCTGGCCTTTGCTTTTGGCTCCCTCGTGTATCGAGTGTAATCATTGTGAAGCTGAGAAACAGTGAAATGGTGTGTGTCAGACTGTTGTTCACTTCCCGGTATGTCCCATGTGATGGTCCATGGACAGGCGTGTTTCAGAAGTTATGAGACACATCCTTGTCACTTGGGCTGTACCTGTATTTACCCCTCTCAGGTGACCTTGCGATCAGTAACACGAGGAAGCACCTAGAGTCAAGGACCTGGCATCTAAATTGTGTGACAATGCTGTCCCTTTAAAAAAAGTTATTTTCTCCTTTCTTTAAATAAGAGATCTTAAAGGCCAAACTGCCTGCTGCAAACGGTTCAAACAAATAACATACGATGCTTTTAGGGTTTTTCATAAATAGTAGTAACAATGGCCTAGTATAATCTCCAGCTGCTACTGTCTCTGAAACCTGAATTGATGCTGATTCCTCCTGGATTGGAGCACTGCATGCAAGAATGCATGTCTGAATGTTCCTTTTTGCCAAGGGGTGTGTTTATGGGATGTTAGTACATTGAAACAGTTCATCTGTAGAAGGTACTGTATCTATTATTCGGTTAAGGTTCCTAATAGTTTAATTATTCTAAACTCCTCGTCATTTTGAATGGATTTTCATTAGAGTGTTTAAATATATTGTGTTTTGCTTAATGGTGAGTAATTTGACTAGTAACATCACATCTGGAACTCCCATTTCACATCTACCTTTAAAATAAGAAAAGTTTGGCATCCAAGCTACCCTCATAAAATAGCTTGAGGCAGTCTGGTTGGTCTATAGCAAACTGGGGTCTCTTGTCTGGTTCTAAGTCGATAATACCATATTGGGTTTAGAATTACAATCCCCACAGTCTGCAAACAGGCCATTCGACCCAACAAGTCCGCACCGACACTCCGAGGAGTAATCTACCCAGACCCATTCCTCTACCATATTATTACACATTTACCCCGACTAAGGCACCTCACCCACACATCCCTGAAAACTATGAACAATTTAGCATGACCAATTTATCTGATATG
Source organism: Chiloscyllium punctatum (assembly GCF_047496795.1). Classification (NCBI taxonomy): domain Eukaryota; kingdom Metazoa; phylum Chordata; class Chondrichthyes; order Orectolobiformes; family Hemiscylliidae; genus Chiloscyllium; species Chiloscyllium punctatum. The sequence continues at coordinate 26,068,272 of NC_092769.1, read as the reverse complement.
CATATCTTTGGATTGTGGGAGGAAACCAGAGAATCCAGAATAAGCTCGTGCAGACACTGGAGATTATGCACCGGGAGACTATTGCGTTCAAAGGTCGTGTATGGTAGTTGTTTGTGTCTTTTGTTGCGGATGTTGAATTCGGTTGGTTTAAACAGTGTTTTGTATATAAAGATTCTTTCAGTCATTAAGAGTTTTCTGGGTGTGGAAGAAGTGAAGTTGGGGGTTTTACAAAAGGTAATGAAGGCAAAGCTGTAGGAATTGATAGACAATCTTGAGTTGGGGTTGCGTTTGTCTGTGAGAAAATGAGAGATAATTACAGCTGTAGCTCGGCAATTACATTTGGTGGAACCGCCATCAGACTCTTTGGAAATGGTTGGAATGCAATTTCAAATGAGGCATTTTGAACATGAGAAGGAATTGAAACAGTTTGAATTATGATGAAAAGTAGAAATAAAAGAAAAGGAAATAAAGAAGAAAGAGTGAAAAGGAGAGAAGAAAAGCAGAGAATTTCAAATTAAACAGTTAGCAGTTAGAGAGGAAAGTTGACATAGAAGGCGGAGATGAAGGTATTGGGTCGGTGGGATGAGGAGGATAGTAAGGTTGAACAACCCTATTGTAAACAATGGTCTAATGGGGTTCTGTTTAAAAGCATCCAGGCATTATCTAAATTTGATGAGAAGGATGGAGAAGCCGTTTGAATTTCATTTGAGAAAGTGGTTAAACAAATGCAGTGACCAGTGACCATGTGGATTTAGTTTATTCAAACAAAACTGATAGGTTTTTGCATCCCTATTGGAGACGGTATCTAGCCAGTATGGGGTGGTGAAGAAAGCCATCTGAAGTGCATATGAGCTTGGGCCAGAAGCCGACAGAGAGCATTTGAGGAATCTAAAAAAGGGTCCCTGGTTAAACGCACGTTGAGTTTGAAAGGACCAAACAAAGTCATTTTGAAAGGTGGGTAAGGATATTAAAAACAGAGCAAACCTATGACACTCTTCGAGATATTCTTATTTTAGAGAAGTTCAACAATTCACTTCCTGCAGTTGTGAGAAGACGTGTGGAAGAGCAGATCGTTAAAATGGCAAGCTTAGAAATTGCTGCTGATGATGATTGGGTTCAGAAATCAAAGTTTGGTTTCTTTGAGAGGTTGAGAAGAATGTGTGAGATCTTCTTAAAACATATACCTGTGAGTGTAAGATTAACTGGCCTAGGCCAGGAGTAGCAGGTAAAGAGGTTACAGCATTAAGAGGTACAGAAGTATGTAATTCTTTTATGCTGAGACATGAGGAGCTATGTCATTCAGAGGGAGTATTGGAGAGATGAGAAGTGCTCCATTATGTAACGTGTGGTTGGAGTGTCCAGTGGAAACATCAACAGATTTATTCCACAATGAGGAAGGAGGCCTTGAGCTTGGTGTCGGTGTGACAACATTTCAGCATTTAAATTGCGAATAACATACATGAAACAAATCTTCATCACTGATCGTGTCCCGGTAAAGTTTTTGCAGAAGTCTAGGGAGAAAAATACCAGTCTGTTTCGATTGAGCTTATTATTGCTGCCATTCAGTTTGAGATTATACAGGTGACAGGCGAGAAAACCTACGTTTTGACAGGTTGTAGAGACTTGACAGGAATAAAATGACTGAAATCGAAACTAGTTGTGAACATTTATATGCTCACAGTCAATGTAATGTATATGCATTTCAATCTACTAATAGAGGAAGATTAGGAGATCTAAAATGAATCCACCGTTTTATATTGATGGATCATTTTATTAAAGGTGGAGTCGTGAAGATACTATCACTGTAAAAAGCTTATTTTCTCGGGGTTTTTTTTTGAAGATAGGTTATTAAGGCAGAGGTGCAGAACTGCTCTCTGAAAACAGTTTAAGTAAATAACTGAGATTTTACGTTTCATTAAAACGATGGTAACGGTGGAAGGGCAGTGGCCAGCTCTCCTAGACCAGGGTTTCTCATTTTGTTTTTTGCTGCAGCATTCAGAATCTGCTGGCGATCCCAAAAGGATTGGAAGTTTTAAGTCATGATCCCCAGCTGCGTTTCTCTCTGAGATCTGTTCATGTTGTTTCCCCGTGGATTGGAAAACTGCTGTAAGGATCTGTATTTGAATATATCTTTATGCCAAGCGGTGTAAACCAAGAAGGTATGGTATCTATTGTTTGTGTAAGTGTTCCAACATATAAGCTACCCCAACATATTCTTTTCTTTGATTGTATTTTAACTAAAGCATTTGAATAGATTATACTTGCTTAATGTCGAGTGGTTTGACCAGTCACAACATATCTGAAATTCACATTTCCCATCTATATTCAAAATAAGGAAAGGTTTGGATCGAAACGACCTTCTGGAAATATTTTGCGGGGATCTGGTTTGGGGCGACAGGGGATGTTTTGCTGGAGGTTGTGCTGTGAGCTGCCTCAGACATTCAGGGAGACCTGAGGATTTGGCGACTCAACTCTGGATGGAGCATGGGGACTGTAGTTACAACATCTGAGCTTGCAACATGAACAACAAATGGAGCAGAGGCTGCAGAGAGGGGAAGCTCTGAAACCACAGAGCGAGTGTGTGTGGGGAAAGGGATCTGCTGTGTCCACCCCGGGCTTTCCAGGACCAGCTTCCCAAGCTCCACTTAACCCTGGAGCAGAGAGTGAGGGGACCCTGACTGAACAAGGAGCTGATCATAGAATGGTGTCACCTCCTTCAACACGACCTGCAGCTTCACACCAGGGGGAGGATAGTGCTGTCAGTGGCTGTTAGGGTCACTGTTTCATTCAGCTTCTATGATCCTGAACTTTCCAGGCAGGACTAGGTGACCTATCCATAATTTCCCAATATCTCATCATCAATGTTAACCATTCGGTGATGCAGGATATATATAATGGATGAGAAGCATTGTTTCTCCCTCAGCAGGGAGCTGCCGGCTGTATTCAATATAGTGGGATTCCCGATGGTGACATGGCATCTGCAGGGTATCCATGGGGAGAAGTAGAGGAACTGAAGGAGTTCTCTCTCTCTCTCTCTAATACAGTATGCCCATGCACAGTACATTATGTTGGTGAATACCCCCTGCCCTGGCAGGAGTCACGGCCTCTTCATTCCGAAGCAGTCAGCCATTCCCATCGTCATCAGGTCTCCACGTAGAAAGAAATGAACATATCTTGGATAAATGACGTCCCCTGATGCACGTTTCAAAACATCATCCCCACCGCCAATCAACCACATCAAAGTATTCCATGTGTACGGAACGCAATAGGGTCACTTGGAGCAAAACCTCCCATGTCTGAACCGATCTGAGTGAAACCCTCAGTACACAGTATCATTAAGTCCTGTAATCCCTCTCCATTTCAGTAACATACTGCCTTCCATTATTCCTTTAAAGGAAATGACAGGTTATATCATCTTAAATTCCACCTTCCAAACTATTATCTATTGCCTTTACCTCTCTGAATCTATTTGCCGACTCTCCACCTTCTCTTGATAAATTAATCTCTTGCTTACCACAGCGACATCACCAAACTCAGCACCTGTAAATCTGTTCCATCCTCCTGATCATTAATATAGACTGTAAATCGTTGAGAACCCAGCGCTGGTCACTGTGTGACCCTACTGGTTACGTTCTGTCTAACTGATTGAGACTGATGTATCCTGAGTGCCTGCATCCTGTATGATATCCAGTCCTCCCCCATTCCTGTGCAACACAGTCGAAGGGTTGAATAAGAACAAGGAGCATCTGTGAGGAATCTAACCTCTCGATGAGGCTGATGTCAACACGGCCTCTGTTCCACTTTCCTGCCATCTTCCATTCCAAACTCTGGTCTCTTGTTGTAGATTGCGCCACATGAAAAAATATCCACTCCACATCTACACATTCAATTACTTTTAGCATTTTACAGACCGCAATGAGATCTCCTTTCATTCTTATAAACTCGAGATTATCGGCCTAAACTGCTCAATTTCTCTTCATAAGGCAAACACTTCAAATATGGAATCAATCTAATGAATCTCTTCTGAATTGCCTCCAATGGAAATATCTCATTCTGCAGGACACCCAAACTGTACTCCAGTTGCAGTTTCACTCATGCCTTGCATAGCTTCACCAACACTCCCTACCTTTCTACTCTATGCTTTTACAAATAAACGCTGAAATTATGCTTGCATTTCTCATTACTTGCAGTACCCGCAGGCATGTTTTCTGTGATATGCAAGCAGACACCCAGATCCCTCTGCACCTAAACACTTTGAACTTTATCTCCATTTAGATAATAATTTGCCTTTCTATTATACTGGCCAATTTGAATAGCCCCATATTGATTCACTTTAATTTTCCTCGCCAAACGTTGGCCCATTCATCCAATCCATCCATATAGTTTTAAATCTCTTGCATTATCATTCTGAAGTAATTTCCCATCGATGTTAGTGTCATCTGAAGATGTAGCACCGTATTTTCTATCCCGTCAACCGAGAACAGTTATACCATCGATCGCAAATGTATGAGGCATGAGTACTGAAATCAATGGCACCCCACAAATTGCATTTGCCAAAAGAAAATGACACATTTATTCCATCTGACTGCATTTTGTTGGTTAACCAATCCTCCATCCAAGATAATAAATTACTCCGAAACCCATGTTTTCTGATCTTACCATTTACTCTTTGGAGAAGCGACATATCCGATGCCTTCAGGAAGACCAGATATGTTCCATCTCCAGGATTCCAACAATCCATATTGTTTGTGACATCTTCAAATAACGCAATCAAACAATTCAAACACGATTTAGCCTTCGTACAACCATGTTGACTCTGATGAATTGTGGTTTGAGTTTGCAAATGTCCTGAACTATGGACTCTAGCAATTTGCCTTAAATTACAATAGTTTATTGTTACACGTTAGTCCCTAATGTATACCATTATTACAAGCTCTTCCCTTTCGAAACCCTTTGCGTTTTCTTTGAATTCCTGTTTAATGGGCAAACATTTTTAAGAGATCTGTTCCAAATGCTGTGTAAGAGCCATGTGTGGCTGAACGGACTCATCATCCCACTGGTGTACAAAATCGATGGGCTGATGTCTTTCTGGTCTTCCCATGTTGTCATCTCCAAGGCCAGAATGACGTCCTCCTGTCGATGTTTTAGAGGATTGGGAGATTATGGACTCTTCCTGTTGCTGTCTAACATTTTGAGGAGCTGATGGGTCTTCTCATATTTCTCCATAACAGATGGAAAAACTGAACGGTCTCCTGATGTATCCCGGAGATAGGACCGAGGGATTGATTGGTCTTCTCTTGTTCCCATACAACAGACACGTGTCTAAATTACCTCTTCCTTTTTCATGAAAGAAGACTCAGATAGTTTTATCCTTATCCAATTCCCTTGCAATAGTCTCGGTGGGTCAGAATGGCCTCCCGTTATCCCAGTGTAACAATCTCCAGTCACTGTGTGACCTCTTCCAGTTCCTATGTTCCAGACATGAGGAGGCTGAATGGACTGATCTTGTTGCTGTGTAACAGGATACTGGTGCAGCATGGCCTACTGTTATAGGCTCGAGTTGCTGATTGGCCTCCTTCTGTAAATGTATATCAGGCTCCAAGGGCTGACCCGCCTCGTCCTGCTTTGGTCTACAGCGTTCGAAGGCCTGAATATCCTTCTGTTGTTCCTGTGTAACAGGCTGGAGAACGGAATTGATTCCTCCACTATCTGTGTAATTCACTTCACTTGTTGACTCCTTCTGTCATCTATGTTGAAATAAGATCATCCTTAATTTTTTCTAAACTCCAATGGTTACTGGGTCAACCTGATCATCCTTTCGTTATAAGCTAGCACCTTCATTGCAAGAATCAGTTGAGGGGACCATTTCTGAGCTGCTTCCAATATAATAACATTCTTTCTTCATTGAAGAGTTTAAATCTGTACACACTACTCCAGATGTGATCTCACTAAGACCCTTTACAGCAGCAGCAACACTTTACCAGCCTGCTGTAAGGATCCCACCCACGTTCGAGCTGTCTCAGCTCTCTGGGGGAATACAGAGCATTGTTGGAAGGTCATTGTCCTTCTCGACTCCATCAGCATAATGGGAGATCTGGAGAAATTAATGTTTGAGAAGATCATCAATGATGTGGCGAGATGATATCCACCATTAATCTCCCCAGAGCCCACGTCGCTCAGATTCCACAGAATCTAGTAAGGTGGAGCGCAAAAACAGCAAGGAGGAGCAAACATTGATGGGAGTTGTATATCAAAGTGAAAGCTGCAGTAGAAATGCTGGACATGTTATAAAACAGGAAATGATATATACACTTTTGTGGATACTTCAGTAATAATGTACAGTTTAAATTATATCTAAACTGTGTTAAGCCAATTGAATGCTGATGCTGGGGAAAATGGATTTCATGACCACGCGTGAGGTGGTTTAAATTAACATTATGCCATGCACTGAGCTGGAGATCCGGTTATTTAGGGATTGATGTTGAGTGATCAGAAGAGCTAATTGAAACTTTTGCTGGAAAGGACCTTTTGGGAACAGTGACCACAATGTATTTGTTTTCTTTTATGCTGTTTGGGTACACGGCTGTTTTTGTTTTATTTGAAGTAACCATTATAAATCTGAGTCATGCAAGTCCTGAAGGTGTGAGAAGAAAGTGGGGACTACAGATGCGGAGATCAGAGTCGAAGATTGTGGTGCTGGAAAAGCACAGTCAAAGGCAGCATACTAAGAGTAGTTAAATCGATGTTTCGGGCATAAGCCGTTCATCAGGAATGAAGCTTATGGGCCAAGAGGGCTGAGAGATAAATGAGAAGGGGGTGTGGCGGGAGGGAGGTAGCTGGGATTGCAATAGGTAGATGAAGGTGGGTTGAAAGTAATAGGTGATGAAGGGAGACAGAACGCCTCATCTACTGCATCCATTAAATCCAATATTGTCTTCTCTACATTGGCGAGGCAGGAGGTCAACTTGTAGATAATTTCAGAGAACACCTCTGGACAGCCACATTGAACATCTCCATCGCCTTGTGCCTGAGCACTTTAACTCCCCTTCCCACTCTGCCAAGGACATGACGGCCCTAGGCCTGATCCATCACCAAACCCGAGCTACCAGAAGCCTGGAGGAAGGAAGCCTCTTCTTCTGCCTTGGGATCATCCAACCACATGGGATCATACTGGATTTCACCATTCCCCCATTTCCCCTAATCCCACTTTATCCCACTCCAACCTTTCAAGTCAGCACCGCCCTTTTGAATGTTCCTATGTGTCCACCTTCCTACCTACCAATCTCCGACTATCACTTTCAAACCCATCTTCATCTACCTATTAAATGAAAGGAGGCAGTTTAGAAAAATACCAAGTGTTGCAGTAAGCCAGTGGATACAGAGAAATGTAGGAGTCAACAAAGGATGACCAAGAAACTGAAAAGAAAATCATAAAGAGAAAAAGCGTGCAATCGAAAGAAAAACATAAAGACTGCTAAAGAGCGTCTATCAATGTATGAAAAAAAACAAGGTCAAATGTGGAACAGTTGGTGCGCGTTCAGGATAATTTATTGCAGAGAACAGAGAAATCGCAGGGAAAAGAAACAGTTTCTTTGTGTCTATCTTCATGGAAGAATGTCCAGAAATTCTTCCAGAAATACCAAGTGACCCTGGGAGTTGTGTAAGTAAAGTCTAAGATCATTCTTATCAGTGTTGAACTTATCTTTGCAAAGAAAGCTGGATTGAGTATTTATAAATCTGACAGACGAGATGCACATCATACAAGAATTTCAGAGGAAGCAGCAATAGACATGTTGAGTGCATCGCGGATTTTCACTTTATTTTCCGACACATTCCCGAAAGGCATTTAGCCAATCTGGATAAGGCAAAGGTTATAAATATTATACAACATTTTAAGAAAGGATGAATTTGGAGAATAGTGAACTACAGACCAGTTATCTTGTCATCCACAGTCAGGTATCTGTTGGACTCGAATACAAAGAACATGCTACTTGATGTATAGAAGGTAATAACATAAATGGCGAGTGTTAGAATGTACCGATGGAAGGAAAACCAGAAATGGCAAACATTTTTTTACAATGGTTTGAAGATGATTCTTGTGAACATAGGCAATGAAGAACAAATGTATAACGTATAGTTGGATATTCATGAGCTTTTATTTCCAAAGAACTCACACAGTAAGCTCATAAGAAAAGTTAAAGCGAGAGGTATTGGGAAGAATATATACAAATGGGAAAGTAAAAATTAGATTGACATTCATGTGAATGTAATTGGACTATAGAGGATGTCGTGCACCAGTTGCATCGAGTGTTCTTGAGACTACACTTAGAGTATTTTGCATCGTTGGGAGTCCCAATCTAAGAAAGAATATATTGACTACAGAGGAACTGCAAAAGGTATTATCCAGATTAATCCCTAAAATGGCAAGATTGTCTGATGGGGAAACTCAGCCTGTGATCTCGAGTTTCAAAACATGAGAGGTGATTTTACTGAAACTTAGAAATATAGAGCGGACTGAATAACAAAAGGACATGGAGAAGTACAAGTAGGCGAGATCTGGAAGAATTCCACGATATTCTACACGGACGAGTAGAACAAAATAATCAGCAAACAGTTAGTGTCCATGAGAAACCAAAGGGGCAATCTGTGTGTCAAGCTGGAGAACATTGATGGATTGTTACATGAGACCTTCACATCTATTTTACTTGGGAGAAGGAGGAGGCAGGTACAGAATTCAACAATATGAACTGATGTAAAATACGAGAAAGGATATGAGGTTTTGTTCTGTATACATTTGGACCAATCTCCATGTCAGAATGAGTTGTATCACAGGAGTCTGTTGGGGTCAAGGGACGAAAGACCCTGACTGAATATTTTAATTAGAATCTGACCATAGGGGAGGTGCCAGAGAACTGGAGAACTGCTAATACGATTCCATTTCACAGTAAGGGTGGGAGAGATAGACCAGGTAACTATAGACGAGCGAGTGTTAGATCACTGTTAAGGAAACTACTGGATAAAATAGGGAAGGAGAATATCAAACTCCAATCAGAGTTGCAAGGTTTCATCAGGGATAATCGTCATGAATTTATCAGAAGGAAGTCACATCCAATGGATTTGATTGAATTAGTTTGAGGAGGTGGATTGTTTAGTTTTGTAGGAAGGCCTTTGACAAATTTCCACCTGGGAAACTGGAAAATAAAGTAAACTCTCACAATATGAAGGATAACTTAACAGGTTATAACGAAAATTGTCTGAGTAGCAGGAGTCAGAGGATGGTGGGAGAAGGCTGTTTGTGTGACTGGAGACCAGTGACCCCTCGTGTACCACAGGGATCAGTGCTATGTCCCTTATTGTTTGTTATTCATAAAAAAAAGATATGAATGTGGAGGGGGCTAGGTGGAGAGTGGGGAAGGTGTGATAAGTAAGTGTATGTTTGACATAAAGATTAGCTGGGTGGTTAGCAGTGAGGAGGAAGGCCTTAAGTTGCAGGAAGATGCAGATGGAATGGTCAGATGGGCAGATCAATGGCAGATAGAATGTAACCATGATAAATATGAGGTGATGCACTTTGGAGAAGGAACCAGACAGGGGAGGACTCAACGAATGGCATCACACTGGGAGCCTCAGAGTGTGCTTCTCCACACATGCCTGAATGTGGCTGGACAGGTAAATGGACTAGTTAAGAATTGGACCTTGGGTATAGCGTTTCCTAATCAGGGTGTAGATTATAAGAGCAATACAGGGCTTTGGTTCGGCCAAAATTGAATACTGTATGTAGTTCTGGGAGCCACATTCCAGGAAGGATGTGATTGTACTGGAGAGGGTGCAGAGGTGATTCGCCAGGATGTTCCCTGGAATGGAGCATATTAGCTATGGAGAGAGGCTGGATAAGCTCGGGTTGTTTACTTGGGAGCAGAGAAAGCTGAGGGGTCCATGATTCAGAAGGATAAGATTATAAGCGACACAGACAGGGTGGATAGACAGCAGCTGTTCCTTTTAGTCAGAGGGTCAAGAACATAGGAGCACACTTTTAAAGTGAAACGTCTGAGGTTTAGAGAGGATTTAAACTTTTCTTTTCACCTAGAGGGTGTTGTGTTCTGGGATTACTTCCTGAGAGGGGAATTATCACTGGTAATCCCACAATCGTTAAAATGGACTTGGACGAGCACTTTGTCATAACATTCCAGGCTATGGGCCTGCTGTAGGAGAGTGGGACAAGTATAGATCGTGCTGTATTTCTGTTGGCACAGAGTCTGTGCTCCTGTGAGTGTATGGTATGGAAGGTCAATTATTGAGCAGTTTAAGGCAGGAATTGATGAATTTCTGAAGAGTGTATTCGCAAGGGTTACAAGAGTGAACTGAAATAACTTGTTAAATTATGTCAATGTGAGAAATATGAGAAAACAAGTGCAGTTTCTTTACAGTTTGAAACCAGAGAATGGAGAATGGGGAACATGGAAATGGCAGAACTATGAAGCTACTACTTCAGTTCTGTCTTCACAGAACTTTCAAACATTACAAGGAAAACCGAGTCTGATGTGGGAAAATGATAGAGTACATTGAACATAGAACATAGTAAGGAAATGGTTTAGGACAAATTATTGGGGTTGAAAGTAATGGTCATAGACAACACTAACATAGATTTATGAAATGGGAATTATGTTTGAGAAACTGACTGGGAGACAAATGAAAGAGAAGCAATGGATGTAAAACATTTTGACTTTTAGAAAGGTTTTGGTAAAGCTCCAAGTCCAGTTTGCAAAATCAAATCTGAGTGGATTGGGGCGAATGGATGGGCATGTTTCTAGAATGGGACAGCTGGCAGGAAACTGTGAATAGAAATAAACAGACTCGTCAAGCAACAGCCTGACATTGTCTGTGAGGTATGATTCTGTAAGGTATAAGTACTTCCACGTCTAGTCAAGAAACTTTGGGGATAATTAAACAATTCACTGGAGGAAGAGATTCCACAAATAACCCCTTCCTCCATGATGGAAGAGCCCATCAAATCAGTGTATATGATAAGGCTGATTCATTCGCAACAATCTTTAGTCAGAAGTGCTGAGTGGATGATCTATTTCAGCCTATGTCCCAGATTCCCCATCACCTTCCCCAGATATCTCCTGTCTCATCAGCAGGACGGACACAGCAGAAGTGGCGGCACATTGGGATACAGTTGGAAGGGAATTGCTCTTGACAGCGTATCACATGAAGTCTCATGGCATTAGTTTACACATGGGAAAGGAAACCTACTGCTGATAACCATGTACCAGCCCCTCTCAACTGATGAATCAGTACTCCTCCATGCTGACCAACACTTGGAGGAAGCAGTGAGGGTAGCACGGACGCAAGATGTACTCTGGGTGGAGGATTTCAATGTCCACCTCCAAGAGTATCTCAGCTACAGCATTACTGATCGAGCTGGCCGGGTCCTAAAGGATATAACTGCAAGACTGGTACTATGGCAGATGGTGAAGGAACAAACACGAGGAAAATACATATTGATCACAGATTTACTAATCTGCCAGCTGCAGAAGTATCTGTCAATGACAGTATCGGTAAAAGTTGACACCGCATAGTCATTGTGGAGACAAAGTCACAATTGCACATTGAGAATAACCTCCACCAATTTGGGTGGTACTATCACGGTGCTTAATAGGACAGACTTCGAACAGATCTCGCAGCTCAAGTCTGTGTCCCCATAAGGTGCTGTGGTTCATCTATAGGAGCAGAATTGTACACCCACACAACCTCATGGCCTGGCGTATCCCCCTCACAACAATTACCATCAATCCAGAGGATCAACCTTGGTTCAATGGAGTGTGCAGGATGGCAGGAGCAGCACTGGCCATACCTGACAATGACGTGTTATCCTGGTGAAGCCACCAAACAGGACAACGTGTGTGCCAAACATCAGAAGCAGTAAGTGATAGACAGAGCTAAGTGATCCCACAAGCAAAGGATCAGATCTAAACTCTGCAGTCCTTCCACATCTAGTCGAGAAACGTTGGGGACAATTCAACAATTAAACAATTAAACAATTTACTGGAGGAAGAGATTCCACAAATAACCCCTTCCTCCATGATGGAAGAGCCCAGCACTTCAGTGTATAAGATCAGGCTGATGCATTCGCAACAATCGTCAGTCAGAAGTGCTGAGTGGATGATCTATCTCGGCCTCCTCCAGTAGTCCTCAGCGATTCAGTTACCAGTCATCAACCAATTCTATTAAGTCCACGTGATATCCAGAAACGGTTGGAGACTCTGGATACTCCAAAGGGTCCATACTCTGACAACATTCTGGCAATAGTACTGAATACTTGTGCTCCATAACTTGCCACTACCCAAGCCAAACTGTTTCAATACAGTTACAACAATGGCTTTCTCCGATTATGTGGAAAATTACCCCAAGTATCTCCTGTTTATAAAAAGCAAATATATTTCCAAGTCAGGATGGTGAATGGCTTGGAGGGGAACCTAAAGATGATGGTATTCCCACTCTGTCAGTCTACTCTCGCTCATCAGTAAAGTGGTGGAAATTCTCGGTGCTTTTAAGCAGCACATGCTCAGCAATACCCTCGTCAATGACACCCAGTTAGAGCTCCACGAAGGCCTCTCAGCTCCTGACCTCATTACTGTGGTTCAAACATGGACAAAAGAGCTGAATTCCAGAGGAGGGGTGAGAGTGACAGTCCTTTAAAACGAGGCTGCCTTCGACCAAGTGTGGCATTAAGGGGCCTTAGCCAAGACTGCAATCAATGGGTATCAGGGGCAAACTCCCTGCTGGTTCGAATCATACCTGACACGTAGGAAGATGGGCATGGTTGATGAAGGTCAGTCAACTCAGCTCCAAGTCTGTAGGAGTCCCTCGAGCAGTGGCCGAAAACTTCTTCAGGGCTGCTTCATCAACGACCTTCCCTCCATTTTAAGGTCAGAAGTGGGGATGTTCGGGAATGATTGTGCAATATTCTGCAACATTTGTGGCTCCTCAGATACTGAAGCAGTCCATGTTCAAACGCGACAAGATCTGGAAAGTATCCAGGCTGGCAAGTGACAAGTAATATTCAGGCCACACGAATGCCAGACCATGACCATCACAAATAAATCCCTTTGGCATTCAATGATGTTACAATCACTGAGTCCCCCAGTATCAAAGTCCTGGTGGGTAATCATTGTTCAGAAACCCACTGGTCTTGCCACATAAACACAGTAACTACAAGAGCAGGTCAGAAACTTTGAATACTGCGGCGAGTAACTCACATCCTGACTTCCAAAGGTCTGTCCATCATCTACAATGCATAAGTCAGAAGTGTGATAGACGACTCCTAATTTGCCTCGATGAGTGCAGCCCCAACAACACTCAAGAAGCTTTACACCATCCAGGACAAAGCAGCCAGTTTGACTGTCCCTTCACCCACAATGCTCCACCATCAACGCTCAGCAGCAGCAGCAGTGTTTTACTATCTACATGCTGCCATGAAATGATTCACCAAATTTCCTCAGAGATCATCTCCCCAATCACGACTACGTCTATCTAGAAGGACAAGGGCTGCAGATGTATGGAAAAAACCATCACCTTTAGGTTTCCCTCCAAGCCATTCACCATCCTGACTTGGAAATATATCACCGCTCCTTCACAGTCACTGGGTCAGAATCCTGGGATTCCCTCCGTAATGGCATTGGAGGTCATCCACAGCAGGTGGACTGCAGCGTTCAACAAGGCAGCTCACCACCACCTTCTCAAGGGCAACTAGGGACGGGCAATAAATGCTGGCCGAGCCAGTCACACCCAGATTCATGAAATAAATAAATAGAAATTAACAGAGGACGGTTGCTGAGGTGTCACCGGGACCAGTGCTTGGGTCCCGGCTGTCCACAATGCCCTTTAAACATTTGGTTGCTGGAATCAGATACAATATATCCCAGCCTGCTGACAGCACTAATGGATGTGGGATTGTGAGTGGATGAGGAGGATGTAAAAATGCACCGAGAAGACTAAGACAAGTGGAGTGAATGGGTAAATATGTGACAGATAGAGAACAATGTGGATAGAGGTGACGGTGTGATCTTTGGTGGAAACGATAAATTGGCAGCCTACCATTTGAAAGGGATTGGTTGAAACACGTTGATTTGCAAAGGGACGTATGTTCCTTTTTGTTGTTTCCTTCTGCATGAACCTCTGAGGCCCCTGCAGCGCAGTGAATTCTGCAACCAGAAGTCAATACGAGGAATGACATTGCCACGCTGACCAGTGTATATAGAACCAGCAAGTGGGGAGCTAGAACACTGAAATGGATCTGCATCCCCTTGTACACCAGTCACTGAAAGTAATATTTCAGAATCAGAAAGCAGTGAGGAACATAAATGGTGTGTTGACCTTCATTTCAGGGGGATGCGAGTCCAGGAGAAAAGATGTCTTACTGCAGCTGTACAGGGCCTTGGAGAGATCCCATCTCGAGCATTGTGCAGTATTGTGTGCAGGTTTGGTCTCCTTACCTAATAAAGGACAAACCTGACATTGATGGAGAGCAGTGAAGGATGACCAAACGGGCTTGTTTTGGGAGCAAAGTATGGGTGACAGGGCCAGCATTCCATGGGGTTTCGGAAAATGAGTGGAGATCTCAGTGAAATATACAAAACCCTGACAGGTTGAGACAGATTGGAAGCAGGGATGATAATTCCCCTGGCTGGGACTTCTAAAACAAGGGGCCACAGTATTAGGTACAGGCAGTCACTCTGCATTGAGATGATAATAAATGTCTGCTTTCACTGACTGAGGAAACTGGGAAATGCGCTCGCACCTGGAAACCGAGACATTGATAATAAATAAGGATTTAGAGACAGTAAAGGGATGGTGGGAGAGCAGGAGTACGGTGTGGAAATTAAGGGGCAACCAACATTATATTGAATTGGTTAGCAAACTCGATGGACCAAACGTACTACTGCACCACCTATTTTTTAGCTTCCCAAGGTTACTCACATTAACGGATATGTATATCGTGTGGGGTAAGCGCATTGAGGAGATTTTTTTCCATGAACTAGAATGGGGAGGCTCAATGTGTTTTCCATTCCCGATGTTTCTGTGCATTCTGTGGGAAAGTTTTGTAAATGCTGTCACACGCTCTCAGATGTTAGGAAGGAGGTTTCTGCAGGGTCGACAGGACTGTATTCCCATTCCCTCTTCCGACATTGATGCTGAGGCCGGGTGTTCTGTCTGGTTTCATCCTTTCAGACCTCGGAGTAGTTTGATACAAATGAGTGTCATTGCTTGTCAACTTCAGAGACCATTGAAATGTTTATCACATGTCAGGGTCTTTGGAGTCAGTTTTAGCCCAGCCCAGGAAATCATGGGAGATTCACTTCCTAAAAGTACATTGGAGAAGGAAATTCTGTTTACAATCCATATTGGCTTCAAGGTCACTGTTACTGACCCCAGATTTGAGATCTCAATATTTTATTAATTGTCTTTAACTTCCACCCGCTGCCAGATCATTAGCCTGGTCTGGATTAGTAATCCAGTAACATTTCCACAACTGCACCGTCTCCACATGGGGACCTGTCAAAAACCAGACTGAGCAGGTTATTTCTGTGCTGCTTGACAGCTCTGTCAAAAAGAACTCCCACCCATTTGACTTTCATGATGGGACTGAGGAGGTGGTAATTGGTCAGATTGTAATTATTCTCGTTTTAGGGGACGGGACTTAGCTGAGTAATTTTCCACATTGCCAGGGAGATGTGAGAGTTGGAGCTGGAATGAAAAAGCTTGCCCAGGGACACGGCTTGTTGTGCAACACAAGTGTTCAGTTCCATTGCAGGAATGGAGTCATGACCCATTGCCTTTGTCGTATCTACTGTGTTCACCTGTTTTTTCATGCCACATACAGCAAATCAGATTGATTAAAGACTGGCATCTGTGATTTTGTGGGCATCATGATGAGGGTGAGGTGTATCATCGACTCAACACTTCTGGCAGAAGATGGTGCAGATAAAACATGCTTCTCTTTTACACTGATGTGCAGGTCTGTTCCATTATTTAGGATGGGGATGTTTGTGGAGCCCTCTCCTCCAGTCATTTGTTTAATCGTCCAAAATCATTTATGACTGAATGTGACAGGACTGCAGTGCTTCGATCAGATCTGTTGGTCAAGCCTGGTAGCTTTAATGAGCTAGCATCAGGTTAAAGTTCATATGATTCTGTCTCTGACATGTTCACCCACACTCGTCACTGAGCCATAGATGGTGTTGATGGCAATGACAGACTGAGGTGTTATCCTGCCAAAAATTACAGGTTGTGGTTTAATGCATGTCTGCCTCTCCTGCTGCTGTGGTCTACAGCACTACGTGAATACGCAGTTTCGAGCTGCAATATCTGCAATGCAATTCTGCTGTCTGTTCCTCAATTCTCACTGAGACCCATTCACCCATCAGCCCTGCACTCAGTGACCTAACCTGGTTTCTGACGTGGAAATACTTCCATTTTCATACTCTCATCCTGCTGAGGATCTCTCTCCCCGGGTATTGCGTCCAGTCTGACACATTCCGCAAAAGCATTTAACTGATCTTAATTCAAATTTTTAATTCACCTGAATCTTTTTCCTTGAGAAATACCATCTTCTGTGTTTAAAGTCAATGTGTTTCCTCTGTTTCTTTCCCTGACCATGATTAAGAGCTTTGTAGTGTCAGTGATGCCAGCATTATGTAGTTGCAGAGCCAAAGAATTCTATGGATTCCCAATCATCTTCACCACATTGTATGTTTTCTCTTTTGGTTTGATGCCTTATCACTCATGGCTGCCTTGTTCTCCCATGAGTATGTTTCAAGTTCTTGGAGTTACATTTCTGGTATTATCTTGCGAATTTAGCCCCAGACTCCTCCCATTGCTGCTCCATGGTCTTTCCTGCTCAGCTCCCCTTCCAATTAACTCTGGACAGCTCCTCCCGCATGTATTTGTAGTTACATTGCTTAATTATAACCACATTAAATCTTGAAGAGAGCGTTAGATATAAACTGAAAGAAGGAGTTTTGAGAGACGAAGAATAATTGGTGGATTTCTTAACTAGATACAAAGGGAGAACGAGAGAGAGGATATAGATATGGAGATGTGGAAAATGAGAAAACTACATTATCAAAAGAAGTAGATGAACATCCCCCAATGTTTTGACAGTGCCTGTGTGCTGTAGTCCTTTGTACAGTGCATGTACAACAGAGTAATATGTTCAAATGCTGAGTCTGATGCCAGAATATTAATCTCCATTAATATGACAGACACTAGCTTTGGAAAAACTCCAGCAGGCCAACATATTGAAGTCCCGGCAGAAAGGGGATTAACTGAAATAATTAGGGACACCAGAATCAAGAATTTGGAGCACACATCCTGGTAAGAATGAGAGATTAGAGTTGGGAATCCCAGTAAAGGAGGGAACGTTGAGAGGATCAAATCATGTTTTAATGTTTTGTCAATTTTATACATCATATGCATCATTTTTCATTAACTGTGTCTCTGTTGTTCGTTTACAATGTATTGTGCACATATGAAAAATGCGACTTATCTGCACACACACATTGATTAAACAGTGTATATAAAATCATTTTTCCACCATTGAAACTGTCCTGTTGTTGTGTTACGAGGATACATGAACATCAACTTGCCACCAAAAGACATGACGCAGTATCACTATGTTCCATATATACAGACAAAGAAGGGCACCACTTTGACTGGGACAAATCACACACACACATACTAAGACACGCAAGGAATGTTATTCTAAACAGAAGTCCATCAATAAACGCATCAATTTAGATCCTGTCCACATTGTCTTGTTAAAATAACCGGAAATGACATCACCCACTTTAAGAAACCAAGACCTATAAATAGAGAGACGGGACATACCACCAGCACTTCAGCAGATACTCTCACTGATGATATCACCTAGTCATGGTGACGAAACTTCTGAAAACATACCTTCATGCTCAGCGAGCTAACTTGCACACATATAAATTGTTATTTTTTGTTAATTAGTGGAATTTAGGAGTTCTCTGTCGGTCACGTTTTGACAGATTATGATGTGAGATGAGCTTTTCTAGGTGTGTGGTTTTAATTAACAGAGGGGTTAGACATTGATGTCATAACAGTTTGGGGCCTTGCCGTGTGGCACTAGAACCGACTTGAACAGATTTGAGATACAACAGGTCCCAGCAAATTCCAACTCATTGCAATTAGTGACTTTGATCTTCAAATAAAACCAGTGGGAAAATTCGTTTAATTTTGTTACTTGTGGTTGGTTAAATGAAAAGTGAGGGAAATAGCTTTTAACATTACTAAAGAGGTACCCAAATTTTCCAAGGAAGTTTAGAAAGACAGAAGGGGGACATTTTTTAGAATTAGCAAATAGATTGGAATTGAAATTAACCAGGGAGAAAAGAGAAGTTTAAATTGTAATGAAGTTGGTTAAGCACTTTGATGTATCAGAGAAATAGGCAACTGCAGTCGTATTATAAAACCGAAAATTGCAAATGTGGCAACTGGAGTTAGAAGATAAATAAAGGGATGGAAACAGAGAGAGACGAAAGAGAAAGAGAGGAAAAAGAAAGAGAGAGGGGATTTGAAATTCAGAAGTTGGGAATTAGACAAGAAAGTTAAATTAACAGGATGGAGATGAAGGGAGAACGTAGGGATGTATACAGCTAGGTTAGTAACTTGCCATATTTCGGTGAGAAAATTGTCAAAACCTTTTTTATTTCATTTGAAACAATGGCTAGGCAGATGATGTATCCAGTGAACTTGTGGGTAATGCTAGTTCAGACTAAGCTGGTGGGCACAGCTGGTGAGGAATGTGCAGCGCTGTCAGATGAGGGATCAAGAGATTATCAAGATGTTAAATTGGCTATTTTGATTGGTTATGAATTCGTACTAGAAGTATATAGACAGAAGTTCAGAAAAATAGAGATGGAACCAGGTCAGACTTATATTGAGTTGGAAAGAATTAACCACAGTCATTTTGACAGGTGGGTGCTGGCCTTAAAAATGGATAAGGCCTGTGAGGCTTGAAAGGAGATTAATCTGCTGGAGAAGTTAAAAGACTTACTTCCAGAGATAGAAAGAATTCATGTGAATGAATAGAAAGTTAAAGAAGTGAGAAGCGCGGTAGAAATGGCAGATAAATATGCATTGTGGCATGTGATGAAATTTAGTTTCTGGCAGGAATTTCATCCTGTGAGGGATAGACATTGGGAGAAGGGACGATCACACATTACAAAGCGAACAGTAGCTCACAATAGTTTAACAGAAGTGAAGAAAGAAGCCCAAGGGGGATGAAAGGTGGTGAATGGCCTCAGGTGCTCTCACTATAAGGGAGTGGAACACATAAAATTACAGTGTTAGTGGTTTGAGAAGGGCTCAGGGAAAAAGTCGTTTTCACTGCAGTAAGCTGGGACACACCGTGCTGGTCGTTAAAGGAAGACACTTTGGGGAAAGATGCGGTAGAAGAAGCTAAGCCCAGTGGCATTAGTGAAACTGGTAAAGGAGACACCAAGTGGAGCTGAGGAGCTGCAAGAAATTGCACAGCCTAGGCAAGGGCTGGGTATGGAGGCAGGGCCTGATCTCTCTCAAGAATTCTCCTCTGTAGATAATGTTTACACAGAAAGATCAGGGGGAGAAGGACAAGAAGTTATAATTTTGAGAGATACGGGATCTGCTCAGTCTCTAATAGTTGAGAAGTGAGGCGCTGGAAATGCACAACAGACCAGGCAGCATCCAAACAGCAGGACAATCGAATATCAGGCAGAAACCCATCGTCAGGAGGGGTGGGGGGACAAGGGGGTCGAAAGATAAATACGAGGGTAGTAGCTGAGCTAGTGGAAGGGTAACTGGGAAGGCAATAAGAAGATGTCGGTGGGAGTGATAGTGATATGTCGGAGGGTAGTGTGGAGTCGATAGGTGGAAAGGACGATGGTTAGTTAGGGCAGTCCAAGAGGGCAGTGCTAGGTTGAATGGTTGGATCTGGGAGAGGTTGGTGGAGGGGGAGATTTGGAATTTGGTGAAGTCAACCTTAATGCAATACAGTTTGAGGGATCCAGCTGTCCTACCACCGATAGGAGTCCTATCACCCTCCTCGCCGACCTACCACCATCACACCCCACTTGCATCGAACTCTCGCCTTACAAGCTCCCTTCGACCCAGCTCCACCCCCACCCTCCCATTTATTTATCAACCTCCTGCCCCCTCCCCTACCTCCCACTTTCCAGATGAAGCATTTATGCATGAAATGTCAAGGCTCCTGCCCCTTGGATGCTGCCGACGTTCTGTGCTTTTCCAGCCACAGACTTTTCAACTCTCATCTCCAGCATCTGCAGCCCTCACTTTTTCTCACCCACTAATAGTAAGAGATGAAAGTTATTTTCACTCTTTCTGGCATGTTAATCAAGAGCGTGTTAATTTGTGGAATGGGGACAGAAATTAAGCATTCCCTTGTGTAACATCAGGATGGAATGTCAAATCAAGATTAGGGAAGTAACAGTGACAGTGAGTAACAGAGTGTCAGTTCCAGGAATACAGTTTGTTCTTGGGAACGACTTAGCAGGAGGCGAGGTGGGATAGGCACCCCTTGTGGTGGAGAAGCCAAAGGAAGACTAGGGAATTGGTGAGTTAAAAGAAAATTACCCAGGAATTTTTCCAGACTGTGTAGTAACAAGATCCCACTGTCATAAGTTACAGCAGGAAGGAAAAACGAATGAAAAAGACAAATGGGTTGATGCTCAGTGAACTGACCCCCTGTTTGATGTAACGGTGCAGGAAAAAGCTGACCAGGCAGAGGATCAGGCAGAGGGGTTTAGTCCAGAAAGGCTAATGGACTTACAACAGATATATACACACACATTCACACACACACATACACATGCACACACACAGAAAAGGAATCAGAATACATTGTTGAACGTTATTAACGTTATTATTATTATTATTAAATGTGGAGGCAGTTAAACTATCGAATAAAGATACCAGAGATGACAAAAAAACTTTATTGAGTATTTCATATGGATGAATAATGCACCAGCCACATTTAAGATTCAGGAACAGAGGTGTGACCAGATGAACAAATTGTGCAGTTTATCTGCATGCTTTCGTGATCTTTAGCAAGTGATTGAAAGCTCACATGTTACAGTTGGCAGAGCATGTTGAACGATTACAAGAAGCAAACTTGGTAATAAACTTAAAGAAAACAGAATTCGCAAAGGCAGAGGTGACATTCTTGGGACATTACATTGGACATGGAAGGTTGACCCCATGGAACACAAAAACGAAGGGCTTTGAGGAATTTCCACGACCATTCTCGAAGAAGGAGGTGCTTCGATTTTTGGAACTGAGTCGATTCTATCGGAAGTTTGTTGCAAACTGTAGCAGCTTCATGGCACCACTGATGGAGGTATTAAAGAAGGAAACAGAATTGTGGTGGACAGAACAATGCCAGGAGGCACTTGAGAATTTTAAAGCAGGATTAATCACCGCATCAGTTTTAGATACACCAAATATTCTGAAACCCTTTGAAAATTGTGTTTGATGCTCGGGATATAGGGGTCGGAGATGTATTGATACAGAAAGAGGATGATGGAATTGAATGGCTAATTGGCTACTTGTCGAAAAAAATCAATATCCACAAGAAAATAAATACAAAATCTCCATTATTGAACAAGAATGATTAAGTTTCACTCTGGCCTGACAATATTTTAATATGTATATGAAAAACAAATTGTCGGAGATGGTTGTGGACAACGACAAATATCTCGCACTTTTTGGAATATTTAAAGACCATAATATGAGACTGTTTAATTGGAGTTTTACCTTCCTACTTTAAACTCACATGCTGTGTACATGCTGTGGCTCTTACAATATAATAGCAGATGTGTTTTGGCGGATTTAACGGAAAGCAGTGTAGATAAGATTTGACTTATTCCAGTGTTGTCTTGGAGTGCAGATTTAATATGAATGATATAACTGAGATTAATACTTTTATATTTCATATAATTGGGATTAAGAATGAGAGGAAAAGAAATGTAGCCACCTTTTCATTCTGCTGGTTCATTTTATTTTCTGTGGCAGGAAGATGTTATGAAGCCAAAAATAAGTATGGGCACTTTAAGACAAATCGGGTTTTGTTTAATAGAAATTCAAGCCACAGATGCCAGCTAAAGGTCACACTGTTCCACATGTCACCATTCGCTGAGAAATGGATACCTGAGTTTTGGTTGCTGTTTTGACAGCCAATCAAATGCAACCAAAGAGTTTAAATAACGCTCAGGATACCAGAAACCAGAATTTGAGTATTATTGTTTGGACGCCTGGACAGCAATCAAGTTTTGAGAATTATTAGATCATAGGGAGTACATAAACCCAGCATTTTGAACACTGGAGAGAGAGCTGCTGCCATCCAACAGTAGAGCAACTGCTGTAGAGCAGGAGTGCTAACTGGCCATCTCAAACACTCTCTATCAAAGACACATGTTCATGTAAACCGACTTGCAATAAAAAAATGACCCAGGGAGATCAGCAGCTGAAAGAGTGAACACAGCGGGGAAGATAAAGACTGTATGGTCTTGAGATTTTAATATTTCATATGTGGGTTGTTGGAACAGCATATTTTTAAAGAATTGGAGTCAGATAGTAAGTAGCTAAGAAAAGAGGGGTTTGTATTTGTGAATAGTTTTTGTTTCGTGTTCACTACTAAAGTTAAGAAACTAACTTGATAATTTTTGTTTAAATAGTGGAAATTAGGAGATCTGTGTCGCTCATATTTTAACAGATTACAAGGTGAGGCGAGAGTTTTTGGGCGTTTGGGTTTAATTAACAGAGGGGTTCGAGCCCACCTTGTAAATGTCTATCCACACTAACCCCATTTCCCTGCAGTTGGCCCATATGCTTCCAGTCCTTTCCTATCCACATATTTATCCCAATGTTTTTGAAATGTTGTTAATCACCCCCTCAACCACATCTGCTGGCAACCCATCCACGTACAGGCCCTCTGTATAAAGGCGTGGCCCCTCAGGTTCCCTTTTATTCCTTCCCCTTTAACCTTAAACTGATCCCCTCTAATCCTCGATTCTCTACACCTTGGAAAAAGACTGAGAGCATTAACCCTATCCATACCCCTCGTGATTTTATACAGCTCTTTAAGGACTCCCTCAGTCTCCTACACGCTAAAGAAAAGGTCCTAGCTTGTCCAACCTCTCCCTATAATTCTGACCATTGGATCCTGGCAACATCTTTGTAAATTTCTTCTGCACTTTTTCTAATTTAATAACATCCTCCACATAAAAAGGTGACAAAACTGAACACAATACTCCAAGTGTGGCCTTACCAAAGTCCAGTGTAACTGCAACATAAGGTCCCAACTTCTATACTCAATATCCTGGCTGATGAAGGCCAATGTGCCAAAAGCCTTCTGCACTGTCCTGTCTACCTGTGACTCCACTCTTAGAGAACCGTGCACGTGAGCACCAAGAACTCTCTGCCCACTGCACCCCTTAAGACCCTCCCATTCATCATGGAACTCCTACCTTGATTTGAGTTTCCAAAATACAAGACCTCACGCTTCTTTATTAAATTCCATTTGCCATTTCTCGGCACATTTCCCACCTGATTAAGGTCCTGCTGCAATTTCTGATAAACTTCCTCACTGATTATGCTCCCAATTACGTTAATGTCATCTGCAAACTTACTAATCATACCTTGTACATTCTCAACCAAACCATAGATAACAAACAGCAATGGACAAAACCTCCGATCTGACAAACATCCTTCCACTCAGCCCTCTGCTTCCTACCATCAAGCCAACTGTGTATCCAATTGGACAGTTCCCCCCGCATTCTACGAGCTGTAACCTTCCTGAGCAGCCTGCTATGTGGAACCTTATCAAAGGCGTTACTGAAATCCATAGAGACTACGTCTATCACTCTGCCCTCATCAA